>NW_027224327.1:0-312475 GCF_023699985.2 Odocoileus virginianus | reverse complement strand
AGTGTGTCTCTGAACTGTGTGAAGACATATTTACAAAGTCTTGAGTGTTCAAAAAAGTCTCTGATGCTTTTTTATTGGTAATATTTTATTTGAAATTGGCAAACCATGAAGTTTGCGATTAAGGGACCTTTATATATTTGTACAAAACATTCCACAGAATCCTTTGTGTTTTCCCCAAGATGAAAAGCAAATACTCAGCTTCCTTTAATATAGCCTGTAGCAGAATAACTCCTTTCACTAACATAGCGTGTTTTAATATTAAAAGAACTTTAGGCACATCTTATATAATCATCCAGTCAATCATGTGGGCCCATAAATATATTGGTTGATACCTGTTTTCCTTGTGTTTCCTTATTTTGAGGAAGTGTTTATTGAAGGCTCTTTTCCCCCTGCTCCCCTGAACAGACTGGATCATGGTATGTTTTCCTACATAAATGATTATCTGGGTGTATCATGAGAGGGAAGAAGACTTTATATGTATGTCTAAAGCAAATTGTTTGAAGAAATTAGTATAGTAGGATCCTGAAATATTCATTTAGTACAGTCCATTCATATTTTACAGTATCGCTTTAGGTTTTTATACTGAGCTTTGTTTCTGTACTTATTTAAAATATTGCACATATGTTCCAAAAATTTGTTGAAAATAGATCTTGGCTTTCTTGGGATGCCAGGGCTGCACACTGTTAACGGTCATTCTGTGTTTTAATTAAGAGTCAAGAGTAATTTCCAGACATTCTTTTGTGTATAGAGATTCCAGTTTTTTGACAGCTACAAATCACTATGACTTGTCATCTAAGCAGTCAGTTTTTATTTTTGCATTTAGTAAATATTCTTTAATTGTGTGCTTCAGTTTGAGTGAGGCTTAAGTTTCTGTTTGCCGGTGAATTAGCTGCCCTTTAGAGCTTGGCTAACCAAGATTTTTACAGTTTTTAAAATTAAAATTCAGAACATTGGAAAGAGCTGATAAAAGTAAAGGTATAATATGCTTTTGGCATCTTCATTTTCAGTGGGTAGATCCTTTAATAAAAATATAATTAAAATATGGTACAATTAAAATATGGTATCACCACAAGTAAGTTGTTTGCCAGTGAAGGAGGTTAAGTACCGAAACAAATATTTTTTCATAGTTACTTTTTTTCTTTACTCACTTTTATTGTATATCTGAAAGCCATCTTAAAATTTGATTTAAATCAGATCTTGGGAATTTCTAAGAAGCACCTACAATGCTATGATCTGTTATAAGAGACTAAGAATTTCTATTTAAAGGAAGAAATAATAGTTTCTTGGTCATTTATCCTTTTTCTTACAGATTGTATCATAAAATAGTCTTAATTTGTCCAAAATACACTATGATGACTCAAAATCAATCTGCTGAGACTTCTTTTTTTTTTCTTTTCTAGTGAATATATTTTAATATAGTTCTCTCTGAGAGAACTTTACCTTCTTAGCCTGGTTCTAGAATGTCACGTTACTTGCATTATCCCAGTGAAGTGTATCCACTTTAATTTGATGCTTGTAACTACTGAATTGGTTTCCAGGGAACCCCAAGAAGGGCCCAGTGACCACAAGGCTCCTTTTTGCAGGGACTGGTAGAGCTTCTCTGCCAGTGTGCAGCGCCGTGTGCTGCTGTGGGACAGCCCTGCCCTGACTGTGTGTGCCCCTCTGTAGTTCTGAACAGGAGCCGCGTAGAGGTCCAGTTTAGGTTATGCAACTTTAAAAGTGGCTGAGTTGCTGCTGTTTAAATTATAAGTATTCTGGCACGTTAGAACGTTAGGAAATACTGAGGGAAATCAGCATGAATGCAGACCAAAGAGTACTAAAGTGAAAGTTACTCAGTCGTGTCCGACTCTCTGCGACCCCATGTACACAGGCCATGGAATTCTCTAGGCCGTAATACTGGAGTGGGTAGCCTTTCGCTTCTCCAGGGAATCCTCCCAACCCAGGGATCAAACCCACGTCTCCCGAATTGCAGGTGGATTCTTTACCGGGGAATTCCCAAGCCACAAGGGAAGCCCAAGAATCCCGGATCGGGTAGCCTATCCCTTGTCCAGTGGATCTTCCTGACCCAGGAAGCAAACCGGGGTCTCCTGCATGGCAGGAGGATTCTTTACCAGCTGAGCTATCGGGGAAGCCCAAAGAGTACTAAGGAGATCCAAGAGGCTCCACACCTGGGAGCTCAGTGTTTTACCTGCAGCAGGAACTTCTTACGTGAAACACAAGTGATTTGTCTTACCAGGAGTCTCCTGAGGTGAGAGTAGGTGGTCTTAGTCCTGTAAACCCTACTGATTGCTTTTTAAAAATAAATAGTTTTAACTCTTACTCTTCTGAAATGAAATTTATTGATAATAACCCATACATATAAAACTTTTTAAAAAAAGGCACCAGTGAATATCCAAACAGACTCTGAGAAGAAAAGTCTTTACAGAATGCTCATTAAGGGACATTATTGTTTCCATTGAAAACCAGTGGTTTGGAATAGAAATAGGTCATGCTAAAACAACCCTAGTATTAGAGAATTACCAGAGGGGGAGATAAAGGAATTGTTTCAAACCATAGTCAGTCTTTTGAATTAATCTGTAGGTCATGGTAGATCGTGGCGTTATAGCTGTATGGCTGACTGGTATCTCCAAAAAATTTCATTGGATGTTTGTTATCTGTGAGGCATATATGCAGAAATTGCTGCAAGATCCTTTACTTGGCCTCTCTCCTTTTTAATATGTTTTATTAAAGATGACTTTTGCAAGTTAACAGGTGATTCACAACTATAAGCAGAAATTCTCATCTAGAGAGAATCTCTTGAATCTTACCATATTCAAGAAGATAATGTCATGTTAAATTTAGTGAATAGAAAATTATTGTATAAAATCTTAAATAGAGATAAATGTAAAGTTCTGTATTTAGGTTTTCTGTCTCAATTCTGGAGTTTACTAGATTGGTATATGAGAGTTCATATAAAAATAACCATGGGTTTTAGCTGATAAGTGAATTCTTGAGGTGTCATGCCATCCCTCACTTGTAAAAAATGGATGTTTCAGAATGATGTGTGTGTGTGTGTGTTTAGTCTCTTAAGTCGTGTGCAACTTTTTTGTGACCCCATGGACTGGAGCCCACCAGGCTTCTCTGTCCAAGGGATTTCCCAGGTGATGGGGCATAGCTGTCATGGGAGATGATTAGAATGGAGAAAGATCTGGAAATCATGAGGAAAGGTACAGGGAAATTTAGTATTCATCTTGGATAAAAGAATCTGAAGAAAAAGTTTTGTCATCTTCAAATATTTAAAGGCTTGTATGGGAGTAGGTTTGGATTTATTGTATATAGCTCTAGAATAACGGGGATAGGGAGAAAATTAGGACATCATCATGTGTGCTAAGTCACTTCAGAAGTATCCAGTTCTGCAACCCTAAGGACCCTTTGCCACCTGCTAGGCCCCTCTGTCCGTAGGATTCTCCGGGCAAGTGTACTGGAGTGGGTTGCCATGCCCTCCTCCAGGGAATCTTCCCACCCCCCAGGGATTGAACTTGGATCTCTTACGTTTCCTGCATTGGCAGGCTGTTTCTTTACCAGTAGTGTCACCTGGGAAGCCCTAGGACTTTATATTTGAAGTTAATTATGGAATTTTTTTTTTTTTAGAAGATAAGATAATGGGTTATTATGTAAGCTATTAGGCTTTCCTTTGCTGAGATTTTGCCATGGTTAGCTTTGCCATATGTTAGGGAGATTTTCGAAGGCACTGCTTTTTCAGGTGTATGGCTCTATTTGAAAATAATTAACCTGGATTAGATTGTCTGTTCCTGTAGTTTCTTGTTTTAAGGCAGACCCAAAAGCCTGAAAGTCAAGCATGTGGATACATTCATTATCAAGGGTTAAAATGGGTAGGGTATGTCCCATGAGGAGATATTGCTACTTTGCTCTAAAAATGCTTTTGGTAAGCTTCTGGTAAGACGTTAGATCATTTAATCCTATTGTTTGAAGTAGTAAATGGAGTCTCCAAGCCACCTCATGTTTTAAAAAAATATTTAAAAGTATTTATACTTTTAAATCATTATACATGCGTGTATACAGTAAAGTATACAAATCTTAAGTTTACAGTATGAGTTAGTTTTACATACTTAAACATTCATCTGTAATCACCTCTTAGATCAGGATACAGAGTATTTTCAGCATTCTAGTGATTCCTTCATTCTACTTTTCCGCCTAAGCGTTTTATTAAGTATTTTAGACTGTCAAAGATATTTTCATTAAATTATTTTTCCTTTTTCCCCACTATTTATTTTGTCGATTTCTGGTTTCTGTTATCTCACCTTCTCTTGTACAGCTTTCTTAATTTCCTTTCCTTGATTTGTTTCTGTAGCCTCTTGAAAATGTCTTTTAATTTTTCTGATTTTACTAGTTTTTTGTTTTTACTAATTTTTCATTTACTAGTTTCCTATTACATAACAAAACTTAGTTTATAAAAAGATAGTTTTGTGTAGTACCACAGTCACAGGCTCTGGAATCTGAATGTTGGTCACAGTTTTAGCTGTTAGCAGCTGTGTGAGTCACATTGCTTTGGCATGTTCTCGTGTGTATGATGGGGATTAATAATAGTGCTGACCTTACTAAGTTGTGAGAATTAAATGGGTTAATTCAGAAGAAGCACTTAACTAGTGCCATAACAAGTGTTCAGTGTATGCTGTCTGTCAAGTTTCAAAGCTAATTTCAGAACCTGTTTCCCTAGCTCTGCCTAGTTAAGGACAAAAATGGTTGTTTTAGAAATGTATTTTACTTTTCTTGTTAAATGTTTCTCAACCATTGTCATTGGTGTTTCAGTAGTACAGGTTTTATTTACAGGTCATTCGTAAATAGGAGTACTTGTTTAAATACAGTTGTCGTGATTTTCTAATGTTTTCAGGTATAAAACACTCAGCACTTAGGATTGGGTTTTTAGGATCTCCTATGGAAACACTGAAGGGAGTCCCAGCGGGCTCAATGGTAAAGACTCTGCCTGCCAGTGAAGGAGACACAGAAGACTCAGGTTCAGTCCCTGGGTCAAGGAAGATCCCCTGGAGGAGGAAATAGCAACACACTTCAGTATTATTTCCAGAAGAATCCCATGGACAGAGGAGCCTGGTGAGGTATAGTCTGTGGCATTGCAAAGAGTCAGATGCGACTGAGCACGAACACATGGAAACACTTCAAGATTTTGTTTTGTTAGATGAATTGAGTATCTAATGACTACTCACTGTTCAAGATGCGTGCTGGATTCTTCTGCTGATACACAGCATGATTTTGACATTTAAGCCTCATTTTCAACATTTCCCTAGTTCTTTTATTTCTTCAGATATTTTGTAAATTGGCCTAGTCCCATGGTGAACCAGTTCAGAGTGCTGAATAACTGAAAAATAACTGAAGTTATTCAGTCTTCACAGTTTTTCACATTGCAGTAGAGTGTGGTAATTGGTGTCTAAAGACAGCTTCATCAAGACACCATTTATTTTTCTCTGGGGAAAGGACAGGTTTTTTATGTATTGACCAGATTGGTCATGATTTTAAACTTCAGACTCCACTTAGCAATGTAATAAAGTTGGGCAAGCTAGTGATAGCACTAGTAAAATGTTATTTTTTGGTCATCTTGATGAGTAATGTGACCAGCAGTAAGTTAGAAGTCTTGGGGAAAGAATATTCCACATATTTTTTTGTCACAGTAGACAAAACTTAAATACAGAAACCTAGTATCATCTGCTTGGGCTTCCTGATCATGCTCTGTCCCTGTCCTAGCCAGCTTGGCAGGTGACAGCAGACTGGCTGGGGTAAGGCTTATTTGCTGGGTAGGAGTGAAGTCTTCACACATGGTGGAGCAGATATGGGCCCAGCTGGTAAAGTGAGCAAACAGGATGATGTTACAGGACATATTAGAAGTTAAAGAGCTTTGTGAGTTCCATGATTCATCAGTGTAAATCCTGCTTCTCTCTTGAGGTCGTATAGTACGGTGCTCACTTGTAATGTTCTCTGTAGGCCCTGTGGCGTTCTCTCCCAGCTAGTGCCTGTACTGTGGGCCTTCCCTAGTGACTCAGATGGTAAAGAGTCTGTCCACAGTGTGGGAGTTTGATTTTGATCCCTGCTTTGGGAAGATCCCCTGAAGAAGGAAATGGCAACCCATTCCAGTATTCTTGCCTGGAAAATCCCATGGAACAAGGAGTCTGGTAGGTTACAGTTCGTGGGTTGCAAAAAGTCAGACATGACTGAGCCACTAATGCTGGATACTAGGCCCTGAATGTTTTGAAATACTTCAACCAAAAGTTTGGTGTTTTTAATATTTTACATATTTTTTGTGATGGTCAAATCAGGTCATTTTATTTAGTTCTCAGAGATTTATGGAAACTACTTGATTTACATAGTTTTCACGTGGCTTATTATCAATCTAATTTTTGAGGATTATTTTTAGTTTTACAGATTTAATGTTTTAATATATCATACAAATATAAATCACCAGTGGTGGTCTGGGTAAAAATAAAAGGTTTATTAAAACAATATTCAAGAGTATATGCTAGGCAAGTTATTTGGGTTATTAAATTCTAGCAGAAACATCATTAAATGTTATATAAATGTTACTGTAAATAACCTTTTCAATAAGGTGTTTTAAATGTGGTTTGTTCCTTTATATTTTGGACCACATTTTTTAAAAGGAAAATTTTCTGTCCTCCCACCATGAGGAAATAAGATGATGACACAGTTTTGATTTTGGGAATTGGATATTAGAGATTGAAGCCTGTGGTATTAAAAGACTCACTATGTTTAAGGAGAATTTCAGTCCTGGTGGAGGCTCGCCAAGGACTGTGATAATTGAAAGAGACAAGGCTTGGCACTGTTGTTAAGGTCTAGACTGTAAAAAGAATAGTAGTCAGTATTGTGATGTTTCCTTCATCACCATTTTACAGTCACATTTGAATAAATGTTAAAATCCAATGGGTGAGTAATCCACATTTCTTGAAAGAATTAAATTTAGAAGAGATTTACAGAGGAGGTTGGATTTAGCGGAACAGTCAGCCTTCTTGGATTACTTCTAATACTCTGGTACAAATGTTGGTGAAAGGATATAAAACGAAATAAAATGTAACATTCATATTTACCAATATTCCCTAAACATTGTGGACTCATTTACCATGTAGACTCAAGGGAGTCCACAAGTTTCCTTTTCCTACTGTAAATTACACTGGCATTACATGCTTTTGAACATTTTTTTATTGATATATAGAAGTTGTGGTTTTTAACTGCATGATCCCATCAAATAAGTTTAAATCATTGCTTGTCGTGCTTGTTGAATAACTGGGTTTTCATGCCTTGGAAAAAGTAAATCCGACAAAGGAAATCAGATTTTAACGTATGTAGCACACAAATGGTGTAGCACCACAGTGGTGGTGAAAATGTTTTTTCTCAACCATAATGCCCACATGGTGCATGTTCCTAAGGAATGATGTGCCTTTGGTGACAGTGACTTTCATGTTTGAGATCTCAAGACTGAAGTTCCTGACATGTCTTCTGTGGCCAGGAAGGACACAGTAGACACTTAGGGAACTGCGTGCATTTACCTCTGTCCCCAACCCTAGACATGATAATCTTCCAGTTTTATCTGGAAAGTAAGTAATGGGTGATTTTTTTGTTTGTTTTGGTATATAGGGCTTTTTTTTTTTTTTGAAAAGATTTTATAGTTGACAAATTAAAAGATATTTGCTGTTTTTTTCTTTGATCCAGAAACTTATTTTTTATTATTATTATCTTCAGGTTCTTCAAGACTTAATAGTTTTTAACTTTTGTGTTAAACATATAGTTATGAATAGATTAACTTTAAAATATTTTTTGACAGAATCCTCATTTTAGTGTTTGTAGTAGATTTGTTTCTATTATAGAAGCTTGTTTATTCTAAGTTGGTGGATTCTTGCGAAAATAACATTCAGCTGTGAAGTGAGAGTTTTTCGCACATTTAAAAAAATCTTTCAGTTGAGAAAGTACATATTAAAATCTTCATTTTCTTCTCATAGCTAACTTGTTATCCAGGTTTTCCCAGTAGCTATGATGAGCACTGTTGTTTAAAAAAAGGCAAGCAAGAGTTATTTTCTTTCACCTTTTCCTTATATACTTTTGATTTTATTATTGCTGTGTATTTCTGTGGGATCCTTGGTTTTAAACTACTTTTGAATCTGAATGTACCCAGATACTTGCGAATGCCTCCACTTGAAATGACTCCTGTTAAACTCCTGTTCATTCTCCTAATCAGCTTGGCTAGACGGGTTTCTCCTATGCCTTCTCAGTATGACTGGTAGTAATGCTTTTTGTCTGAATTCTTCAACACATTTTAGCATGGTTTTGATATTAAAAGCAAAATGGAAGAAATCTTACACCAAAATCATCCAAAGTGGCCTTCCTTGTGAATAATGAAATGAGTATTAATAAGCCATGTTTTAGAGTCATTTTATAACCCTAGAAGACTTAGTCTGTTTTTATTCTGCAGTTAGTATTGACAAGTATACCTGCAGTCAGAGACCACCAGAAACATACCTGTAGTTTAACAAGTTGTATTTATTACTCGTCACAGCAAAGAACATAGGCCTTAGGGAATTTGAGGTGTCTCAGTAAGAGGATATTATAAAGATTATATTATAGGCTTTGGACTGGATCATTAGGACAAGGGTTAAAGGATGTGAGGGCTGTCATTCTTTTAGCATAAGAAAGATGTTTGGTATCTTTTGGTTTGTGAGGACCTTATTTTTGTCTCACCTCATGATGATCTCAGAATGACTTAATATAATATAGATGTTTAGTGAGATTGTCCAACAGAACAGAATGGTTTAGCTGTAATTGTCAGATCAGTTTGTAATAACATTGAGGCTTAGTTGTGAGCATCAGATTAGTTCTCAGAGGAAGTGACTGCTCCACCCCACTGCCCCCTGCCTCCCGCCCCCCATAGCTTTTAAGTCCAAGTGGCCTTTCATTATGTAGGAACCAGCTGGGGGAGGCCAAGATTTAATAGCAGTGACATATTGGGTCTGTCACTTAAACAAGCTGCGGTGATACTGACAGGGATATTTTTATAAAACAGCAACTGGGAAGCTTGCCAGTTTTCAGCTGGTTATAAGTAGTCATAGGTTTCCCCCACTATCCTAAAGTAGGACACAGCTTATGAACAGATGTACAGAATAAATCGAGACAAAGCGTGGGTGCTCACGGTTGCAGTGCTCAGCTACCACGGCTTGATGCAGAGGTGCTGAGTGTAGTTCCTGATGAAGGAGCTTGATGGCGCCACTGCTGTGGTTCAGGGAGACCACTCTTCTATATTGGCTTTGCTGCGAAACATGAATGCTTTTGCCTTTTTTGTAAAAGCAGAAATCCTCTTTGGATTTCCTTCTGTTAGCGTTTTTCACAAGTTGAGGGTCTGTTTCTAACCCTGTGTTGCACAGGCCCTATCATGCTGTTTTCCAACAGCATGAGTTTTTAATTAAGGTATGTACACTGTGTTTTTAGGTACACTGCTATTATACACTTAATAGACCACAGTGTGTGTGAGCGTAAGCACTGGGAGACCAGAGGTTCATGTAGTTTGCTTTATTGTGGTGTTCTAGAACCAAACCCACAACATTTCTGAGGTATGCCTGTACTAATGTAGGTCTTTCACAAAAGTGAAGTGCTGTAAAGTGAACTTTGGAAAAGCAGGGGATACCTGTAGTGGGTAAAAACATGTTCATTTTAAGTAAAATGAATAAACTTTTATTAATCTCTCTGGGGATCCTAAGGGTTTACTCTACTAAATTTAGTGTCTCAGGATTAGTTTTTTGTACTTTAGGAGTTCTTTCTTTACATCTGGGAAGAATCAACTGTCTATTTTCTGTATTGTCTGTGTTAATACATAGCCATATACATCAAAGGGATTGTAAAGGTTTTTAAGACTTAACACTGTTTAGAACCTTACAATTAATAATTACAATAATTGTAAAATTCTTTATGAACTCTCAAGGCAAAAATAAAAGGACCATGTTTTTCATAACTCCACTCTAGTCATATTCATCTAAGGTCACTGAAAAGAAAACTATATGAACCTCTTTTTATATTTATTTGTTTATTCATTTCTGTTTTTGTGAGTAATACAAGTGATAGCTGGAGATTTTTGGTTTAAAAGCATCTATTTTAATATCTTCATATATATTCTAAAGTAAGCACTGCCTTATTTTTCTTTGCTCTTCCAAGTCTTTTTTTAAAATATAATTTTTAATTGAAGGATAATTGCTTTATAAAATTTTGTTGTTTTCTGTCAAACATCAACAAGAATCAGCCATAGGTACACCCATGTCCCCTCCGTCCTGAACCTCTCTCCCATCTCCCTCCCCATCCACACTTCTAGATGGTTAGAGAGTTCTTATTTGAGTTCCCTGTAAGCACTGCATTATTATAGTGCATAAAAAAGTATCCCCCTGATTCATGAGGTAGTTCTTACAGATTTGTAAGTTTAAAAGTGGTAACTTTTAAAAACCAGATACTTTAGAACAATTGCTCATGCAAGTCTGGAGATAATCTTTTTAAAATCTGAAGGTCTTCAGAACAAAATTTGCCTCCTAGGAAACTTGCAGAATAGGCTTTTTCTGTTGTATTTTACCTTGAATAATAAACTAAGAGTATTTGCCTTAACACTGAATCGTTTGGTAACACATTTATCATTTGGTAACAGCTTAGTAAGTTTTAATACTGGAAAAGTTAGATTTGTAATTAAGACTTTTTTAAAAGTTTAGAGCACATTTGGATAGTGTTACATGATAAGAGAATTCAAAATGTTTAGCTCCATTAGACAAGACACATTGTAGGTAAACTAGTCTCTTCATGTGATATTACTAGTTCTGCCATTGGTGTATAGAATTTTCCTGTAGATACAAAGAATATAATCACATTTTGTCATTAAAATCTTCATGCTAGCTTTGAATGTTTATGAGAATCTCAAAAACATTTAAGAAAGAATTTAGATCGCAAAACTTTTGACATCTTGATGCTTTTAGTAGAGCAGTGGTAGCATTAAAAATATGGTTGATCTGGACCAAGCTAAGGATGATAACTTTTCAAAATAAGGTTTTTTTCTTAAAGACCATTAAACATCAAAAAATGAGTTTAAAAAAAAAATGTGTTTAATTGTGGTTTTAAACACTCTATAATGAACTATTATTTAGATTTTATTTAATAAGTACAGTAAATAGTTTTGCATGGGAAAGAGTATTCTAGAGTTATCACAGATTTCAAGATTGATAGGGAACTTACTATGGTACCATTTTTAATCTGTGTGTAAGTTACATGTAGATGCCAGAATATATCTCCTTGTAATTTAGGCACAAAGATTTATGATATGTTCTCTTGATTTAAAATAACCTTGATTTAAAGGTTTTATAATTTATCTGGGCAGCATCCCACTTTCATGATCCCCACAAAATTGACTCTTCCTGTTATTTAGTGTAACCAGTAGATTTGCATTTATGTTTTCTTTGTAGCTATCCACCTACCAGAAGTACCAGAATAGTACAAGTATACTATGTCTTTTCATAGTCAATGATGTGTGCAAATCTTATTTGTAATGTATTTTTTTCTATAAAAAACGGAGGGGTAAATTCTCTGGTTTGTGTATTGTTACGTTTAAAATATAGGAGAATATAGTGTAATTGCTATTTCCAGTGGTTAAGGGACAAGGAAGAAGAAATCATTAATGTTACTCAACCTCCTTCTAGTTGTTCCAAATTTCTGGGTATTGTTGCAGTTTCTACTTGGGCAGTCTTTGTTTTTCCTCCAGAGTACCTTAAACATTACTCACTTGAGAGCAGCAGGTCTGGCTTTGAATCCCAGCTCTGCAGCTGGGCAGGTCAGTCTCTTCTGTATGCGTTTCCTCCTCTGTCAAGTGGGGCTGATGACACCTACCTCACAGGGTTGTTGTGAGGGTCCCAGAAGCACACGGCAGGCACTTCTCATGTTGTAGACTTGACGCAAATGTTTGTCGCTTAGATCATGTGTGTACTAGGAAAGGTGGGAAAAGCATGGAGGATGTAAAGAACGTCACAATTTAAGTTAATTTGGTTTACGAGGAGGTTGAAATTGATTAGGAAAGATATTATAAAGGGTTTGTTTATGAGGCGATTACTAGATCAAGAAATGGGATGGGTTATATAAGATTATCCTATTTCGGTAGTGATTCTTAGGTTTAGAAGTGTCATTGATAAAATTAATTGTATTGTAAGCCATATTTAAATAAATAACATTCTACTGAAATGGAAGTATGACTTATTTTTTGAAGCTTTATTTATGTAAGTCCTCATACTTTATTTCCACTGTCATCTTAGAACCACAGCACTACCTTACGGCAGTTGTTCACTTCCATTATTCCCCATGCACTGTCTCCAAAGTCCTGTTCTTTTCCTTTTTTTGGTTGCTTGTTTGGGTTTTGGATAGGTACTACATTTGAATCCTTCCTGAGAATCACTGGGCTTCCCTGGTAACTAAGCTGATAAAAGAATCCGTCTGCAATGCAGGAGACCCCGGTTTGATTCCTGGGTCAGAAAGACCCCCTGGAGAAGGGATAGGCTACCCACTCCAGTATCCTTGGGCTTCTCTGGTGGCTCAGCTGGTAAAGAATCCACCTGCAATGTGGGAGACCTGGGTTTGATCTCTGGGTTGGGAAGATCCCCAGAGAAGGGACCAGCTACCCACTCCAGTATTCTGGCCTAGAGAATTTCATGGACTGTATAGTCCATGGGGTTGCAAAGACTCAGACACGAATCACTAACTGGTTTTTTGAGTTCTGGTTAGGTAAATTTATATTTGGTGAATATATAAAATATACTGAGATATTCCATAGATACAGCAGAATATTTTTTCCCAATCTTATTACTGCTAGGTTTATAATATCTTGAAAAAAATATAAAGGCAAAAAAAATGATACATATCTGTGGTGTGAGTTATTTGAGCATTTTAAATAGACGTTTTACTTTAGATCGAAATCACATTCTCCAGTTTTAGAGATGTTTATATAAGTAGCAATGTTGTCACATTATAAGTCCTTATTCTGTTTTTCTTTGGTCTTTGATTTTCTGCTTTTATTTTTGCATTTTCTGAAAATTAGTAGTAAATGAAAAGTCATTCTTCAAGCACAGTAAGGTTGAGAAACCTTCATTCTGCCACATTACTTTTATTTGTGTTTGGTGTGATGGCTGAAGATGAGAATTAAATACCAGAAACTTGAGAACTGCGTGGTCCCACACTCTTCACCATCACACTGGTCCCGTAGAGGACAGACAGGCAGTGTTGCTGCAGATACCTGCTAACCAACATTTTCTCTCTGGGAAACACTGATGACACGACTTAGTGTGGTTGACTGGCAAAGACATCCATAAACTGTGGTTGTGCATATACACAAATGTGTTCAAAATACAATCAAGAGACTGGAGCCCACTATCAGTATTTACCTTTTAAGAGGTGTCCTCAATAGTTAAAATGGGTTTATGTTGACTTTTCCACATCTTGTCCTGTCACCAGAAAGATTACAAATGATGAATACAAATGCAGGCTGACTTCATAACACTTACTGAACCTACATGTGGATATCATTTGCAACCTTGGCTTCGTTCGCAGCACCATTCCCTAACCAACCAGGCTGAAGACCACATGCAACATTAAGATGCATTTTTTTCATCAGTCATGCATGGCAACAAGTATATTCTGTGTAACACATGGAGGTGAGCTTTGGAGAGAATTGTAATGTCTGGATTCACACATTCCCACCCTGTGCCACATGGAAGCCTGAGATCTGTGATACCTCAGTGTTGGGGGAAGGGAGGGATGGAATGGTAAGGAAAGAACTGGGTGGGATTAATTTTGAAACTTTTCTCTAGAATTTTCCACCTTTTACAAAGGTAATAAAGGTTCATAAAAAGTTCAAGCACTTAGAAGTAAAAAGTCAGTGTCTTATCTCCTCATCTTGAGAGGTAATCACTATTTCATTCATAATTTGGTGTGAATGTTTCCACAACTCATGCATATATAAAAAGTCGTTGAAGAAAAGCTGCTAAAATGAGACTATACTACATGTACTGTTTGACTATTTGCTTTCCTCACAACACAGTATATCATGATCATCTTTTCATGTTGTTACTATTCCAGTCTTCTCAGATAACTGCTCTATAACATTTCATAGCATGTAGCTATCATAGCTTATTTCACCATTATCATTGATAGACATTTAGGAATTGCAAGAAGTTTTCACATAGTTGTGCACCAAGCTTCCTGTACCTTTATGGTTGTTCCCACTTATGTAAATTTTCCTTTATGATAGAATCCTAACAGTAAACTTAATGGATCAGAGTATGAACATTCAAACTTTCTTTTGAAAGATACTTCTGAGATTTCCTCACCATCCTGGAGTCATTAATGATTAACAATGTTATTATGGTCCAGCCAAAAATTATAGATTCTGTAGGCTTAACATTTTAGAAAATTTCTACCATTTAAAAATGTAAGCTTATTTTATTTACATTTGTTTTGGGAGTTCTTTTTTGCCGTGGTTTCTTAATTAGTTCCCTGACCAAGAATAAAACTCACTTGCCCTGTAGTGGAAACTCAGAATCTTAACCAGTGGACTACCAGGGAAGTTCCTAAACTTATTTTATTTATTTATTTTTTCTAAGCTTATTTTAAAAATTTATAAATAAAATGTACATGTAAAATTTTCTCCAGCCCCATAGAGTGATGGAATTTGGACTGTCCTTTTAAACTGTTTATTCCTGTGGTTACCATCAGAATTTAAAATAATACATTTCTTGGTATATCTGTGTGACACAGTACCTGTTTGCTTCCTATCGTGAAAGGTGAAGAATTTCAAGTACTGACACCACCAGTCATGCCTTTGTTATGAATTATGGTTGCTTTGATAGTTTCTCGTATAGCTTTAAACATTCTTAGTTCTTTATTTTTGGGGGCCATCACCTTTACACAACATTCCTTGACTCACCATTTTGTTACCTAAGTAAATCTATGCCCTCAATGTCTTTCTACCTTTTTTTCTTTTATCTGTCTTTATTTAAAAATAAATACTTAAAAAAAAAAAAAAAACACTGCCAAGGATTTAACTACTGAACATGCTAAAAAAAAAAGAAACCAATTAGTAGAATTGTGACTATGAATGATCCTACTGATCTCAGAAACAAATAGTGTTATCAGATTTATAATAAACTGGCAGTTAAAAGTTGTCCTACTTGAATGTCAAGATAAAGTGAGAGTCTGTTTTCTTAACCTTTGTCTTATAAACTGTTAAAATAATGTCATAATTTAGTTTTTCTTAAAATGTCTAATTACTTTTCTTTCTTAATGGCACTACAAGCCTTTATCATAGGAAGTTTTTAAATTCTGTGATGACAGTAAATGTTTTGTTTTTGCTTTTAAGATACTTTTCAACTGGTTCTCTGACTTCTTGCTCTAATTTGGACTGATTGTCTTCTGTGCCTGCAACTGCAGACACAGTGGGATTTCTTTGCCTTTCCTTATTAAGTCCACTCCCTGCCTCCCAGTTTAGTTAAAGATACACTCTGCTCACCACCTTCAGTGCTTGAGAGGTTAATACCAAATTTCTTATGTCTGGAGAGGTCTGTAATTTGCCATCATACTTGACTCATGGTTTGGGTTTCAAATTGTGAATTTGAAATCCTTTTCCCTCAAAATTTTAAAGGCCTCCACTGCTTTCTCTCAGTTCTGCTGATGAGAAGTCATAAGCTATTCCAGTTCTCTTTATTTTGTATGTAACCTGGCTTTCCCTTCTGAATGTTTTTTAAATCATCTCTTTTTCTCTGTTGACTTTTTTCTTTTTTAATTTAAATTTCATTTCTTTCATTCACTTTGATGTGCAATCTCAGATCTTTATTCCATTCAAACCATTTTTGTCTTTCTTTGATTATCATTTCCTATTATCTCTGCTGTCTTAGGGATCTCAGTGATCACCTCTTGGAGCTATCTACCTTGTATTACCTTTTCTTTCATATTTTCTGTTTCTGTCCTTTGCTCTAAGAATTGGGGGATTTCTTCTGTTTTATCTTCCAGAATACAATCTTCATTCATGCCCAATCTGATACTCAACCCTTCTGGTGAAATTTTTATTTTATCCACTGCATGTTTAGTTTCCAAGACCTCCCATTGGTTCTCTGGTGTTTCCACGTTTAATGGTAGTCTGTTCTGTTGTTTATTTGAGATGCATGTACCCTTTCAAACTCTTCACATAGTAATTGAGGTGTGTGTATATGTGGGTTTAGTTTGATTGGTTCTGTTCTTCCTGTTTGTTTTCCCTAGAATCACTTGTTTGTTTCTTTTCCTGGTCTTTCTTCCTGTTTGATTTTTCTCAAATGTCCAGTGATCCTTGGTTGGCCAAATATTTGAATGAAAATTTATGTTGGTTAGTATAAGTTGCAGTCTTTTATTTCTTTTGCAGTTGAGTATGTCGACTTGCCCAAAACACCCCTCTGTCCATAATAGACCTCACTATAGACTGTGTCTGTGCATGCCACGCTCGCGGGTGTATGTGTGGGTAGTGAGCTGGATGGGGAAGAGCAATCTTGGAGTAAACAGGCAGCTAGCACAATAGCCAGAGTGAGTGTGTTGCATTCTGAGATGGAGTACTCAGTGTATTTCACTCTTGGTCGGACGGACCTCTGCTCTTCCCCTCCGCTTTCCTCCTCCTCTCCTGTCTAATCTCCCCTCCCCGTTCTGTCTTTTTCACTTCTCCTTTCTCTTTTCCTCTCTCCGGGGTCATAGTGTGGCACTGGCACAAGCTTTGTGCTTTCCTCTCCAACTTTAAGTCCTGTCTGGGATTTCTTCCCAGACTACCTTTTGCTTTGTTTAGAAAGCCATTGTCTGGCTTTAGTTGAATGCAGCTGTTGTATATAAATGGGAAGGCAGGAGGAGAGTCCTGGACAAGTTGCTCTATAGAGAGTTCTGTAATTACCCTCATTATAGTATCACAGACTTTGTCACTGAGCTATCCCGGAGCCTAGAGCCTTTTTTTTTTTTTAGGCCCCAGCAGCCCATTATGTATTATGGGTTTTGTTTTCTGCTCTGGTTTATTCATCACTGAACCCATCTATTTTTGGAGCATGTCAACATTTACGTTGAATTTTTTTGACATTTTCATAAAGTTTGTGGTCAGTGACAGTCTTGGAATAAGTACATCCGCTGTAAATTTTTTAAAAGTAATTTAGGAAGGAGCTTGGGTACATAATTTTATTTCTTTTATTATCTGTAGTCAAAAGTATTACCTGTTTTCCTTAGTTAATTAAAATATAGTCAAAATAATATAATAAAGGCAATGATGACTTCAATTTTGTAGGTCTTCCAGTTCTGAGAGAATAATGGCGTTAGATCAAGTCTAATACTTAGGTTGGGTATTGGTAATTAGAACTCATGGGTTATTTGAAGACTGAAATTTAGCAAAATCTTAAGAAGTCTGACTTTTGGGAAGTACTTTCAAATGGAACCATTTTCTGCTTTCCCATACTCTGTCCATGGTAGTGACAGGTCTTGCTGAACAACTAGCTCTACATGGAAATCTCTGTCTTTGTGGTGAGCTTTTTCCAGGCAGAGATTGGATCAAGATAAGAATCCTTATAATTTGACTATTCAAAATGTGTGCGAGGCATGGTGCTAAGTGCTTCATACATTTCGTTTCATTCTTGAAACTGCCCCCAATAATTGAGTAATCCATTTTACACATGAAAATATTAAGGTTTAGCAAGGTTATGTAAATTATATAAGGCCAGAACTGGTAAATGACATCTGAGGTTTAAACAGATGGTTTACTACAAATCTTTTTACTATTAACCGTTGTATAGTACATGAACACTAAACATAGTACCTACATAAATTATATTTAATATATCCTTGATTCCAAATAAAACTTTCTGACACTGTACCTGTGGGCCTCTTGGACAAATCTCATTTTATCGCTTGATTATTTCTTCCAGAGGGAAGTAAATATAGTAGATTGTACATGAAGTTGAGAATCCGTATGATTCACTCTTGACACTGCTCAGAGAGGGAGGCAAAATAAAACATTGATCTGTTGTTTTCCCCAAGAACACTCTTTTGTTTTGTTTGTTTTTGAACTCTGGGCTTTTCATCATTCATTCAACAAAGTACAAGTTAGCAAATTTTAAACACCTCCATGAGGAGATCATGGTGTTCTTTATAATATGTTACATTTAATTTGAGCTGTTTTGGATTTTCACATTTCCTAATAAGCATTACTTGGTTTCCACATTTCTGGAATAGTTATTTTTTTTAAATTTCTGAGATCTATGTGTGAAAATCTGAAAATTTATTATATGTCTTCATTTATAGTGAGTCTTTTGCTAGATACAGAATTCTGGATTCCAAGCTCTCCCCCATTCCCCCTGGTGTGCCCCCCCCCGCATTTTATCACTAAAAAAGACTTTGTTTCTGTGTCTTTTTGCTGCCAGTGTTTTGATGAGAAGTTTTACGGTAGTTGTGGAATGGCCCTCAATTGGGATTTATCTGATACTTTTCTCATGACTGATTTTGGTGTGGTATTCTGGAATTTGGGGAGGAAGATCACAGAGGTAAAGTGCCATTTATGTCACATCAGAATATGAGGTGTATACTGTCAGCATGACTTAATGTTGACTTTGATCACCATGTTGAAGCAGTGTCTGTGAGTTTTCCAGTGTAAGGCGACTTCTTTCCCCCTTCTACATCCAGTTCTCTTTGAAAGGAAGTCATGAAGCACAGCCCACATCTTAAGAATTGGGAATTATGCTCCACATCCTTGAGGGTGAACCTAAGTTGTTTGGAATTTTCATGTGAGTGATTCAGCTGCTCTCCTCCTCTTATTTATATCACCATGAACTAATGGATATTTTATTAGAATATGTTTTCATTATGATGGAAACTAGGTAATAGGACCAGGCTTACAGTTGAGGTTTTCTCCATTATCTTTTTTCTGCTTTGAAATAGAAATGAAAATGATGATCAAGATCCAATTGGGGTGTACGGCTGTATCTGAATTTCTTTTGTAGAAAAAATTCTTAGTTATAGCTAGAAATTACACAACCTGCAGGGAATCATATGGTATACACTTATCCCAGCAGTATTTAGGGGTTCACATAACCTTTTTGCTTTGATCTAGATAAATTTCTTTAACTTTGCCATTGTTACCTTCCTTTCTTCCAAGGCATGGGTAGTAGTAGATGGGCGGAATTATATAGGGAACCACATTTACCAAAAGTGTACAGATGTTCCCAAAAGGATTCTGGCAAAACTCAAGAGATTCAGAGTACAGTTGATACTGTGTGTGGCTAGGATTGCCCACCTGGGGTTAATAAACTGTACTTTGACCTGGATTATGTGTTGCTCTTATCTATCTAAACTTTCAACTTAAAAAAAAATGGTCTCTTTAATATGTCCAGCTGGGTGAATCATAGTTTTACCTGTTTTCAGAAGGAAAGCTTACCTTTGAAGTACCCAAAAGTATCATTGTAAATGGTTTTGTTTTTTCTTCTTTAGTAGGAGCTTCAGTTAGGAGTTCTCTTTGTTCTTGGCCAAGGTATCTTCTGGCGCTAATAGCTTTATTATTAATGTTGCATAGGACTGCTCTTTCTGGTAGTCCTATTGATTCTTTTAAAGTTTTTTTTTTTTCTTTTTTTGCATTTTCTTTCTGATTTTTCAAGCAATGACTGTGTGCTTTTTTCTTGACCATTTAAAAGAATATTGTACCATCTGTATATTACTATTGAATTATTTATGTGCATAGAAATGTTTACTAGAGAACCTTTGACTAGCTAATTACACACAGACACACACACACACCAGTGTACCCTTTCTTATAAAGGACTTCACTGCTGGTTTCTGCGCTGTGTGAGACACTGGTTGTCTCCCATCTTGGACAAATAAATGGCTGAAGTGCTTTGTAATATTTATTGTTAACAGTCATCAATGGGGGAGTATATCAGCAATGAGGCTGAAAGAATATTTGGTTGTTGCATCCTTCCCTTTAATCTTCTTTGATAAATATTCTCCAAAATAGCCTTGTATTTTTTGAATACTTTAAATTTTTAATTGAACTTAAATTATGCATTTAGTCATATATTCTTTTTTTTTCCTGCATTTTGCCAGAAGTAGTTACATGGCATTAATCTTATGTATGTTTGATTTCAATTTTTAATGTACTTGACAATTTCTTTTAGGTCAGCTTTTGTCAGTACTATGTAAACACATGGTACAAATGTACAGAAACCATTTTCCTTGCATATGCAAATTAAATATGTAAGTTAAGTAGAAGGTTGGCAAATTTATGATATATCTACTTCCTATTCCATATGAGTTTTTCTGTTTGTATACTCGATGCTCTTCTAACACTGTATCTTCGACAGTTTTTTATAACCTGATAAACACTTCTGTGTTACCACTCAGCTCTGTCAAACCCTTTTCTTTTGGCTTACATATTTATGAATTTTAAAAAGTACACATTACAGATATGGTTAAAGGGCCTTTTACTTGTTCCTCTCCTGCTCCTAAACTGTCTACTGACCTGAATTTACATTCATCATTTCAGCTAGCATTTCAGAATTTTGCAGATTGGTCTTTTGAGGGACTTGGAAGTATTCTGAGGAAGAAAGACTCACGGTCACATTCTCACCTACAGATGTGTCATATACATTGAAAGCCTTGTAAGGCCCTCAGACATGGAAAGAAACTTGTCAAATTTTTAAAATTCAGCATTGCCCAGCTATTTGACCAAAGAAACCCTTCACCCATGATTCTGTGCACTGTTGTTGCTTAGAAAATGTTTTGTGTAAGCACTGCCTAGAGGTGTACACTTTCCAAAATTTACTTTCCGTTTAATTTTATAGTTCTTTTTACTAATGTACCTTTCTGGATTTAAATGACAAAGATAGTAATTACTCTCAATTGATGTTCAGTGTTGGATCAAGTTTAAAATCATACAAAAAAGGAAGGTAAAAGTGCTAATAAATTGCATATTCATTGACCAATGTACAGGTAACTTAATGTTCCTTAATTTTAAAAATTCTTAATTCTGCTTATCTGCTGAAATATCTGGCTATGGACCATGGCTACACATTCCCTTTGCCTTAAACTAATCTGTTATATTTTCTGTTCTTGTGGCTGAAAGTAGCTTGAGTTTGTTGTTAATGTTTGACACACTTTCTTGAATAGCAGTTCTTCAACTGTTAATGTTGTACAAAGTGGTACTTGAATTTTGTTTGCTTTTTTCCTTCCTGTATTAGAAAATCTTGGTGCTTTTTGTAAGCTATGTATGAAAGAAAACTTAAGATTTGTTCATATAATGATCTGATCCAGGAAAAATAAAATGGGAAAATGGACACTATTTCTGACCTTCAAATAAAATTCTGTATCTTGCTTTTCAGACTGTTCACCAAGCCTTGGGACATATGCTCTGCCTTAAGGCAGGGCTGTTTACCCATGTGGGCTGACAGGTCCCTGAGGGTCTGGTGAGGCTGTGGAGGAGAGATGAGGTTCTTGAAAAATGCACAGGGGCACTAAGTTCACGTACAGTTTCACAGAGGCCAGGGAACCTCCGGGAAGGGAAGATCCAAAACAGACCTTGTTCCTTTGTTGGCTTCTGGCCTTCACTGCCAGAGAAGGCAGTGGTGCCCCACTCCAGTACTCTTGCCTGGAAAATCCCAGGGACGGAGGAGCCTGGGAGGCTGCAGTCCAAGGGGTCGCTAAGAGTCAGAGATGACTGAGCAACTTCATTTTCACTTCTCACTTTCATGCACTGGAGAAGGAGATGGCAACCCACTCCAGTGTTCTTGCCTGGAGAATCCCAGGGACGGGGGAGCCTGGTGGGCTACCATCTATGGGTTAGCACAGAGTGGGACACGACTGAAGCGACTTAGCAGCAGCAGCAGCAGCAGCCTTCACTGCACTATACTATATGATTCTGGGATAGGAAATTATTAATAAACAGGAAGGCTCCAGTTTCTACAAAAATAAGCCTAGAGCTGTTCACCACATAGCTCAGGACATCTATCCTGTTATTCCTAAAATTTTAGGATTTATTGAGGAGTCTCTGCATTATATTTCTTGGATAGCCTTTAAAAAAAATAACATCTAAACATTTTATCATTAGGAAAAATTTTTTTTCCTGCATTCTGCACCTTATTTCAGGATAGTTATGTAACATTTATTTTAAAAGGTTTTCTGTTTGTTTTGTGGACAGCTATCTCTAAAAAACCTGTATTAGTTTTTGCTGCCTTAATTTCCGTCTATATTCAGAAAACTTTTTTAAGCATTAACTTTCTTGAAAGTTTTTGTGCCTAAACTTTGTGGTTCCACAGATACTTCCCCAGAGTTCAGTTCTGTTTCGTGTGCTGATCACCTGCTTTAGAGGTTGAGCACCCGTAGTAGGAGCCCAGTAAGTACTGTTGAGCACCTTTATTTTGAATTAGTGAACAAGTGAAAGATAGATGAATGTGTGAAAGAATAATCAGGTGGAGTAAGTAAAATTATTGTTAATCTCCCCATTCAGCATAAATTCTAATCACAATTAATGGTTGCTTTTTGCAAACAAGTATTATGAAGTAATAAGCTAAACAATTCTGGATGTCAGACACTGGTTAATCCACAAAGCAAATGCCACCTGTGTCCCAGAAATGCTAATTCTGTCACTATTCATTTAGCTAGGATCTGGAAGGATTGTTTAGCTACCAAAGAAATGATGCAGAACTCACTGCCCTCAAAACTTAAGTTCTGAGAGTAACCCAGTATGATTAGATTAATTTGGAATTTCTTTGGGTGGAGTTGGGTCATGATTGCCACATTTAATAGGACCTTGCTCTTCAAGGTCAGTGTGATTACTTCTCAGTTAAAAGTAATTCTTATTTTGGTGTTTAGGTTTCACCCATAAATTCTTTCCATATTTTCAAGATGGAAAGGTATTTAGAAGTTTTCCTTCTGCACCCTCCTCAGTTACATTTGTGCAAGCAAAATTTGAGAAACAATAGAAACTCTTTGCCTCTTTATTTGGATGTTTTATATTTAGTGAGATGAAGGGAAGATTGGAAATGGGAAGGAGGCAGTCCTGGCTACCAGTGGTCAGTGGACTACCCCAAATAGGCCTCAGTTTTCTCATGTAAAACTTGTACAAGACTTTATAACTTTGCAGGTCTTCACTAGCTCAAGTATTGATTGAAGATAATTTTTTGTTGTTGCTGTTCATTTTATAACTGAGATAGTAAATAAAAATGTGATTATGGAGATTAAAGAAGAAAATTTTTTAAAAATGACTGATTACAGTCTAAATCATTGTTGTCCAATAGGACTTCCTGTGATGATGGAAATATTCTATATTTATGCTTCCAATATGCTAGTCATTAGTCACATGGGGCTGTTGAGCACTTGAAATGTTGGTAGTGTGACTGAGGGACCTAATTTTTAATCTAAATTAAAACATTTAAATAGCCACATGTGGCTAATAGCTACTATGTTGAACAGTGCAGGTTAAATTCTTAAGTATTTATAAGCATTCAGGAGTCTCACATGCAGATTTATCATGACAGTCTTATATTTCATTTGATGAGTTGCAACTGGGATATATTAGAATTTGTCAGTTGTACCTCCAAGTATCAATATTGAAATCTTTCTTCAAACACAGCCCCCATTTCTAGTTGCTGTCAAATACAGCCAAGCTGGGCTTCCTTGGTGTCTCAACTATAATGTGGGAGACCTGACTTCAATCCCTGGGTCAGGAAGATCCCCTGGAGAAGGGAATGGCTACCTGCTCCAGTATTCTGGCCTGGAGAAGTCCTGAGCAGAGAAGGCTGGCGGGCTACAGTCTGTGTGGTTGCAAAAAGTTGGATATGGCTGAGCGACTAACACTACTACTGCTACTACAACCAAGATACTTCTTACCTTTCTCAGGGATTCTAGAGTTTTTATTTGGCAACCATGTGCCTGCATCACTGGGTTCTTAACGCTCTGCCATCCTAATGATGATTGTATGTGTTTATTACAGTCTACCTGTTGACTCCTGTCCATCCCCTACAGGTCTGCACACTGTTCCTTTATAGTATATGGAGCAGGTTTGGTGTTGTTAAGAGTTTTATCTTTGTATTTTTTATGAGCCTAAACCTGAAACATTTAAATGTCACTTTAAAAAATACTTGGTCTTTCATTGTCAAGAAGTTTTTAGTCCTAAAATCTTGAGCCATTAGCAAGATGTTTTTACTACTAAAATATCTAGGTCACTAGGCCAATAAAAAGTTGTCATGTGGATGTATTAATTGCTTTAGCATTAAAAATACTGCATTCTTGAAATTTCCATGTTTGCGGATAACAAAGCACTTTGAATGATTCTGTCCTGAAATTCTGGATCTTTGAAATGATAAAAATTATTGTAAAGGCATTCTGTAGGGATAATGGTTGAAATTGATAAGCCTTGTGTTTGGGACTCAAGTCATTTTTCCATGAGATAATAATTTATATAAGGTTAAGTTTTTATATATGGCATGCCAGGTCACAAAACCTTTAATATCTTTGAACTTAATTCAGTCATACCAAGTCCAAAAGCTTTCAATGAAAACTTGCATTCCCACTGAGGCTCTGAAGTGTATCTCCCTGGGACCCCAGGCACTGGTTAGTTATGTACTGGCAAACACAGGCGCTAACTGGTGTCAGTCAGTCCCTTGAGTTTTGAATAGAAGGAAATCAGAAGCAGTTGCTGTTATACAAAGTAATAAAAGCACGTGTTGGAAATTTCAATCAGTATAAAAGAGTAAATTGCTTCTTAAACCCATACCATTTCTTCTCCCTGAACTGTTAATAGCTTATGTTTTCTTCTTTACAAATGGAGCTAAATTACACCTTGCTTTTCTGCTTAAGATTTTAGAAATCAGGTTTATACCCTGTTTAGGTGTACAGTTCTATGAATTTTAACAAATATATGCACGATAACATATGCATGATCAAGATATATAACATTTTTGTCCCTCCAAAAAGTTCCTTCCCACTGCTTCATTTTTTGTAACCACCACCATAATCAAGATATAAAGTCTGTCACTTAAACATTTCCTCTTTCAGTTCCAACCTCAATTTTAATAGTTGTATTGTATTCAGTTATATTGATGTACCTAAATTTTTCTAAATAGCCCCTCATTGATATAGATTGTTTCCAGTTTTATAATTCAAATAAGGTCCAATAAATACCTTTAAATATAAATCTTGGTGTGCTTTTTACAGCTGCAAACATATGGTAGATTCCTACCAGAGGGATTACAGAATTAAAGGCTGTAAGCATATAACATTTTGATTGGGCCAAAAGCCCCTGGAAAGTTGTGCTAATTTCCTTTTCAACCAGTTGTGTATAAAGTGTCTATAACTCATTAACAGAATCCTCCTGCCAATGCAGGAGACATGGGTTTGATCCCTGGGTCAGGAAGATCCCCTGGAGAAGGAAATGGCAACTCACTCCAGTATTCTTGCCTGGGAAATCCCATGGACAGAGGAGCCTGGAGAGCTAGTCTGTGGGATTGCAAAGAATCGAACACAACCTAGTGACTAAACTATATTAACACTGTCACCAAAATTAATTTTTGCCAATTTAATGGATAAGATATTACCTAGCAAAGTCGCTTGCATTTTTTTCCCCATTTTAAAAGCACATCAGAAAGTTCATACACGCAGAATCTACCCATGTTATTTATGACTTAAACCACAATATTTTAGGAATTGTAGATAGAAAAATCTTACCTTTATTCTCACAATTTCCCATATAATTTTCCTTTCCTTCTTATCTGTATGTACATTTTTATAATAATTATTTATGTGCATTTTTATAATCATCCTTACAGCATATGCACAGTTTGTGCATGTATTGTTTGCTTTTTAAAAGTCCACTTTATTTCATGAGCATTTTTCTTTGTTCCTAGAAGCTTCATTGCAGTTGTAGTATATTTCTTCTGTTTTGGGACTGTGGCACAGTTGATTTAGTCATTCCACTTATAAACTATTTTATACTTTTTTACTATTAACAAGGCTTCAAATACCATATTTTGAAAATAAGTTTGAAAAAATCCTTTAAAATTATTTTCTTGGGATAAATTTCTACTTGTTTGATTCTTCTGGATCTAAATGTGTCATATTGACAGGAGAGGGTAGAATTTCATTATTCGAAGTAGTTTTTGTCTCTTCATTGGGAATTCAGTAACTTTTTTTCCTGGAGAAGGAATCAGTTGTATATTAGTTTCCTTCTATGCCGGCTCAATTATTTATTTTCTTCTTTTTCATGAAAAATTATGAAAATGACTTATGCTACTTGTAAAGATTTCATAGAGGTAATCAATCCATTAAGTAAATTAAAATTTTAATTGAATTTTTTTTCTGAAGATCATTTGTTTTCAATATTTTCAAATTACCAAATAATATACAGTGAACTGTCCTTACCCTTGTTCTCTCAGTATCCAGTTCTCATTCTTTGTGGCAGTTAATATTATCAGATTCTTGAATAGTCTTTCAGACATATTTTATGCATTTTTGAGCAAATTTATGTGTGTCCTCTGTGTATGTTTGTGTCTCTCTATTTAAGCCACAAATGTCAGCAAGCTACACATACTTTTTGTACATATTCTCTTAGATTAGTTGTATTTATTTTTTTAAGTAGATAATATATGTACATTTTTCAAAGATAAAATAATTACATAGCCCCTCTTGTATTTCAGTACCCTGTCTGAAATACACCATCCTTTGGTGAGTCTTTCTGCACAGAAAAACAAATATTCAGTAGGAAGGTGCATATTTTTGTTTTCCTCTGTAACTGTCAAACTGGCCTTTCACATGTAATAAGGCAGTATGTAATAGGTGACAAGAGCAGTGGCTTGGGGGTCAGCTTGCTGCACTCATATATCTGCTCTGCTCATATATATCAAGTGTATAATTTGGGGCAAGTTAGTTAGCCTATCTGTGCTTTGTAATCAGATGTAAAATTATGACTCAGTGAGAAGGAAATGGCAACCTACTCCAGTATTCTTGCCTGGAGAATCCCATGGATGGAGGAGCCTGGTGGGCTACAGTCAGTGGGATCAGAGAGAGTTGGATACGACTGAAGTGACTGAGCAATACATACTTTGCTTAGAATAGTACCACACACATAAGGAGTATATGTGTTTGCTAGTGGTATTATTTTTATTATTAGGGACAGTGACCAATAAAATAATATTCAATCAGTCCAGATCAATTTGACTTATATTAGTTATATATATGAATATGAGTAAGTTCATTTAAAAAAAAAGGATGAATGGGATTTCTCACTTGTTTGAATTCTATTTAAATATTTTAGAAAACTTCCAAAAACAAAAGTAAAGCAACTAAAATATACTTTGCTGTTCCTTTCTTATGGGTTGATAGGGTTTTTTTGTTTTTTGGGTTTTTTTTTGGTTTGTTTTTGCATATACGTTTTTAAACAGATATACTTTCTTTATGTAGTAAAAGTGTCTTAGAGAAAGTGAGGTAGAGGTGACTGCTGAGAATATGAACTTTTTTTGCACAGTGCATCACATTTTAAAAAATGCTTTTTCATGTGCTTTCTACTCAAATTTGGTAAAAATACATATCTATACAATATTTAATTTTAGGTGATAGTGACCCATAAAGTTTTGAAATTCTCTGGCCATATCTTTTAAGGATAAAATTGTTAATGACATTTAAAGTTCTTAAGGCAAACAAGGGTCTGGGAGCTTGAATTATATTTCTATCCAATTTTTCCATCCTCAGTTCTTAATAAAAAAAATTAAGGGAACAACAAAACCTCTTTTCCTTTTCTGTTTGTTGGTTACAAAATAATATATATTTATTGTAGGAAATATAAAAGCAGAAGACAGAGAAATAATTACCTTGAAATTACTATTCAGTTTAATATTGTAACAGCTTGGTATCTAGGCTTCTTGCCTTTTTTCTCTATGTAGTTGTGCACACAGAGTCCCTCATGTTATTAATTTGTTTGCCTTCTACAGTGATGGCATCAGGAATGCTATACACAGTTTTTTTTTTTTTTAAATAAACTTAGTATCATGATCATTTTAACCATGCTGTTATCTATAAAATCATTTATAATAGGTGTATCATATTCCATTGAGCACATATGCCATACTGAAATTTAATTTGTAGTATATTTCCTACTCAAGAGCATTTAAAAATAAACTGTATCATTAAACATCCTTACAAATCAAATTTTATGGACACACATTATATTCTTAGGATCATTTCTGAGACATGGAGTTATTGGTTGTAGGACATACACTTTTTTCATGCTTTTTCATACACATTGCCAAATTGCTCTCCAGATAGTTGGTATCTTCCGAGTGCTTGCTAGCACAGGGATGGTCTCTAGTTAAGTCCTTGCCTATATGAGGTGCGAATTCCCTTTCTGCATGGTGTATATTCACTCTCCAGTGCCTCTAGAACCATCTCTTCTTCCTTCCTTTCCAATTTTTCTGTTCTTCTGTAGCCTTCCTCCTTCCCACTTCATAGAAGCCGGATTTGATCCAGGTTAGAGAAGGAGCTATTTCAAATGCTGTTTACCTCTCTCCACTTGCTTCTTAGGGCATTTGCTATATAAAATACTCTTGAGGCTCTTTTTCTATAGCAACCAAGTTTTCAAAAATCATGCTCATGTTTTTTTTCAGTTTGTAAATTCTGATTTTTGCTTTAGTGATTTTTAGTCTATTACACTTGTGAAGTAACCACAGTGGTTAAGAGAACTACTATCCCTAATTCAGGAGACTGGGTTCAGGTTCCGGCTCCTGTTCTTATTGAGAAGAACAGCTTTCCTCAGGTTTTTGTGAGGATTTAAAGAAGTGATGCTTGTAAGTGCTTCATACACTGCCTATCATATAGTGAGCACTTGATTGTCTAGCTTTTATTATCATCTCATCTGACATAAGTGTGAGTAAAGCAGGGATTATTTTTCTCATTCTATATTTCAGGAAATGGGATCAGAAAGATGGAATGCTTTTCCTGTTGTCACGTCTAGAAAGTGATGATGTCTGGATTTATAACTTTTGATCTGTAGGGACTGCTGCAAGTGGGAAAGCTAAAGTGAACAAGAGTTGTTTCTAATTATTAGGATAATACATAGAAGATCATGAAAAGTTTGAAAAGCTTTATATACAGGGGCCTGAGAGGTAAAGCTTCCAAAAAAGTCTTGACTGGCCTACCAGCAAGTAGGTGAGAATAGTTCAGAAGAGAAATGGTGCCTGTGCATTGTGGCATAGAAGGGGAGGTTGCATTTTAAAGTTTAAGAAGGCTGAGCACTAGGATCAAAACATTTAATAGATGTCTCTACTTTGGTTTAAATTAGAATGGAGTCCTGTTTTAAATATCTATGCTGATTAGGTTTTTATCTTAACTTGTTTCCGACAGGGCACGGTGCTGATGTGAAGTGTGTAGACTGGCATCCAACAAAAGGGTTAGTTGTTTCAGGAAGTAAAGATAGTCAACAGCCAATCAAGTTCTGGGATCCCAAGACTGGGCAGAGTCTTGCAACACTGTAAGTGATAGGAACCCCACCTTGATCCTTAAAAAAAGGAGAGCAAAGCTGACTGAATTGTTAACTATTAGCCTTCCTTCCTCTCATGTATTCCTGAAAAAGTAGTGTAGACAATAGATGGACTCTTATCTATAGGCCTTTTATTTATTAAATGTGATTTCTTTCTAAATTCCTCATAAAGTCAGGCTTAATGTTTGTTCTCCCATATACATGTAAATTTAATTTGGGTATCGTGGGGTAAGGGATAGGGAGGAGGTGGTTATTACTACTACTCTAGATTACTCGTAATATTGATACACTTGGCACTGTATGGAGTTGATATGTGTGCCACGTGTTAGACAGCCCACCTTTCTCCTTCTCACTACAGCTCTTCAGAGAGAGAAGTTTTCCCTCCATTTTAAAATCAGCTCTCATTTTTTTTGTCTGAGGTATTTAGTTACAATAAAGCCATATCATAAAATTTTCTCTTTGACTCATCTGTGAACATTCACAGTTCGTGTAATATGTTGTTGATTTTTTTTTCCTCCCCTACTAAGCAGCTGTTTCCTAGTCCCTCTGATTGAGAACTGAGCCATGTCCAGAGTGAGCTGGTTGGCAGCAAGGCTGCCTTGTCGCACAGCTCCAGTGGCCACAAACAAACAGAACACCTTGTGAATGGTGCTCCTAGGAGATGTGTATTGTGCAGGCCTCAGCAGTTGCAGAGTCTTTAGTTAAAATTAACCCTCAAACTATCTCAAGTTCTTTTTTAATGTTTGACTTAATAAGAGCAGCTTATTGAATTTCTAAAATTTAATGAGCTTTATTGAATATTAATTTATGTGTTCAAGTGCTTTCCTTGCTTCACAGATAAAGTTTTCTACCCAGTTGAAGTTCTGCTGCTGTTTTAAATTGGTCAGTAAAAACTGCTTAGATAATGGAAATTATTTTTCTCTTTGACCTATTTCTTTCATGTATATTTTAACTGTAGTCCTGTAATGTTACATGCTTTATTACTTCTAGGCCAATCTTCTTGCCAACTTGACTACCATGTACTTTTCAAGAAAAATAAATGACCATTGATTTAGACTTGTTTTGAATTCTGACCCAGAATTATTTTCTTGGTTCTTTGTTTCTAGTCATGCCCATAAAAACACAGTAATGGAAGTGAAATTAAATCTCAATGGCAACTGGCTACTCACAGCATCACGTGACCACCTCTGTAAACTTTTCGACATCCGAAATCTGAAAGAAGAGCTTCAAGTCTTCCGAGGTCATAAGAAAGAAGCTACAGGTCAGTGACTATGATATGCTTCTCATTCTATTACTGTAGAATTCTGACATCTTAATAATTTTGTCTTTCTCTATGTTTTTGTTTACAGCTGTGGCCTGGCATCCTGTTCATGAAGGACTTTTTGCCAGTGGAGGGTCTGATGGCTCTTTGTTATTTTGGCATGTTGGGTATGTGGCACTTACTATGTAAAGAAGTTGTAAATTGTATGAAGACCACACCCAAAAGTGAAAACAATGATAGTGTGTTGTATTTTTTTCTGAATGTTCATATGTCCTGTATCTGTAAACCCAGTTTGGAATAGAAAGCGTAGCGCCTCTCTTTTTGGCTACGGAAGTCTTATAAAGGGAGAGGAAGACCGACCTCCTTGTGTCCTGTGGTAGTGTAATTTCTAAGGCCTTCCCCCCTGAGGTGCTCTTTGGAAAACTGTTACTGATCACAGCTGGTACCTCTGAAACCTGTGGAATTGACCAGATTCAAAGTTACCAAGTTTGGTAGCTTTGTATTACACTAAAAGAAAGTACCTTCTTTGGCGGAGGAGAAGCTGAATGACTTCTGTGAAAAAGACCGCTTTCTGTGGTGCCCTTACAGAGTAGAGAAAGAAGTGGGTGGAATGGAGATGGCCCATGAAGGAATGATCTGGAGTCTGGCTTGGCATCCCCTTGGACATATTCTCTGCTCAGGCTCAAATGACCATACTAGGTAAGCTCTGTGTCAGAAATAACAAGGAATTGCTGTGTTTATGGAGCAGCTGGAGATAAATGTATATTTAGTTTATTCATAGATGAATGTATTTATTTATTTTCTAACTTACTTTTAAGGACATGTTTGCAGTGGTTTATAAATAATATATTACAAGGAGATTGAGTATTGAATATGACTTTGTTATTTGAGGTTTGTTTTGCCTTCTAATTAAAAAAAATCTACATTAAAAATTTTTAGAATAAGGCATTTTAAAACTCTGTTGTTTTTGCCAGAAGACTGCTTAGTATTGTTAAGTGCCCAGAGATACACTAAAACTCTGCTTCTCTCCTCCTCCCTCCAAATACTTTTACTTTGACAGCAAATTTTGGACCCGAAACCGACCAGGTGATAAAATGCGAGATCGATACAACCTCAACCTGTTACCTGGAATGTCTGAAGATGGAGTGGAATATGGTGAGGTTCTTGCATGTTTATTCTTCTTTGAAATATGATAATCTGTAGTAAAAATGTTAAGTATTGAGAAGGTTATGTAAAATGAATTTTAGTTTTATAGTTTATTGATTTATGAACCTCTAACAATAATTTTTATAAAGTGTTAATTTTATTGGCCCACTACATTTGTGAAATCTCTATTGACAATGGCTATATTCCTATTTATAGATGACCTTGAACCTAATAGTCTGGCAGTAATTCCAGGGATGGGCATACCAGAACAACTGAAATTAGCTATGGAACAAGAACAGATGGGTAAGAGAAGTTGTACCTAAACTTTTTCTGTAATTTTACTTGTTTCCTGTAATTGTGATATTAAGTTATTTTAAAAATGTCAAAATGATGTATGTTGAGAAACATTGATAAAAGTGATATAAGCTGTATAATATTTAGAATTTGTTCTTTCAAAAATACATTCACTGATGAGATGGCCACTTTCTTTCATTTCCTTCACTAACTGCTTCTCTTGGTTACAGGGAAAGATGAGTCAAATGAAATTGAAATGACAATTCCAGGTTTAGATTGGGGAATGGAGGAGGTGATGCAAAAGGATCAGAAAAAAGTGCCTCAGAAGAAGGTTCCATATGCAAAGCCCATCCCTGCTCAGTTCCAGCAGGTGAGGAAGTCCACGTGCACCCTCATCCCTTCTCCGTGCCCTCCTCATGCGCGGGGAACTAGTGAGTCTCGCTGAGGTGCAGGCATAGGTTTCCCTTGTATTATCTCATCTCTTGAAAGTATGTCTGGCTGTCCTATAGACTTTCTGGAGCTTTCTTCACACATTTCAGGCATTATTAGACATAGTCTCCATCTGCTGCTTTGCAGTTAGTGCTGAGTTTGTCATGAATCTTCTCTGGATATTCTTTTATCCTCACCTCCTTATTATTATCCAAGTTATTGGAAGAAGATAAGAGACTTGGAGTGGAAAGAATATGTTGACCCTCTTCAACATATTTTTTCTGTCTTCCACTTTGTTCCCTCACACAATGTGCAAAAGTGCACATGCCCTTTTGAAGAGGCAGGCAGGCTTTGCATCTTAATAGCATGTGAAATCTTGCAGCTTTTTCAGCTTAGCAATTTCTACGTAGTAATGTGCTTTGCCTAACTCTATTCCTGTGTCGCTAAGAATTAGAGAATTAGAGTTAGAAATAAAGATAATTCACCAGCTGCATCAACTTGTATTCACCAGGTTGGAATGAGCCCGTGATATTATAGAATGGTTTTCTCATTCTGTCTTTATAATTTACACACTTAGGGTATACTTTAATGTTCTCTTCATTCCCAAGGCATGGATGCAAAACAAAGTTCCAATTCCTGCCCCAAACGAGGTATTGAATGACAGAAAAGAAGACATTAAATTGGAAGAGAAGAAAAAAACACAAGCAGAAATTGAACAAGAGATGGCCACATTACAGTATACTAACCCACAACTTCTGGAGGTGTGTGACACTTTTGAGGGAATTCAAGATGATCTAAGAAAGTAGTGCTTAATGTTTTTGTATTGATATGCTCTGAGGAGAAGGAAAGGAACTCTCACATGGGTCAGATGAGCAGTATCATTTCTTATTGCTACATCAGGAAGCTAGTTTCTAGCAGAATCCTGTTTCTAAGACTTTTAAAACCAGACCAGTCAAGCAATGAGTAGACCTCAGCTGAACATACATTTTTAATAGACAAGGTAAAACCAACAGTTTTAATTTGGATTCACATATTTATCCATAGATAAAAAGAATTTTCTATTAGCTTTAGAGCAGGTGGTTTGTTCTTATTTTTCCTACCTTGATAGCTACTTAGAATGATAAAACACTAGTAAATTGTTGGGATTTCCCTGATCAAGATGGATATAAATAGTCCTGGCTGCTGTTTCCCAGCACCTGGAAAGAAGCATTTTAGAGTCTAGAAGCTTGAGTACCTTCAGAACATCTGAATATCATATGGATTTTAATTATTGTTGGGGCATTAAGAGGTCAATCAGTAATGTCTTATGTTTGTTTTGAGATTCCCCAAGCAAAGTAAGTGATAGTAATAATATCATATTTATTAGCATGCTTTTCCTCTGTTTCTTTCTAGCAACTTAAAATTGAAAGACTTGCACAGAAACAGGCTGAGCAGATTCAGCCTCCTCCTTCATCTGGCACCCCTCTCCTGGGACCCCAGCCCTTTCCAGGACAAGGTCCAATGTCTCAGATTCCTCAAGGTTTTCAACAGCCTCATCCATCTCAGCAGCTGTCAATGAACATGGCTCAAATGGGGCCTCCAGGTCCACAGGGACAGTTTAGACCCCCTGGACCACAGGGACAAATGGGACCACAAGGCCCTCCACTGCATCAGGGAGGTGGGGGGCCGCAAGGATTCATGGGACCACAAGGACCCCAGGGACCGCCCCAGGGGTTGCCGAGGCCTCAGGACATGCATGGGCCCCAGGGAATACAAAGGCATCCCGGACCTCATGGCCCTCTGGGACCTCAAGGACCACCTGGACCCCAGGGTAATGCTGGTCCTCAAGGTCATTTGGGTCCTCAGGGCCCACCTGGCCCACAAGGTCACATAGGCCCCCAAGGCCCACCTGGTCCCCAGGGTCACTTGGGCCCTCAGGGACCTCCTGGTACTCCAGGTATGCAGGGACCACCTGGTCCCAGAGGAATGCAAGGACCTCCCCATCCTCACGGGATACAAGGTGGGCCAGGGTCTCAAGGGATCCAAGGTCCTGTGTCTCAGGGACCTCTGATGGGATTGAATCCAAGAGGAATGCAGGGTCCTCCAGGCCCCCGAGAGAACCAGGGTCCTGCTCCCCAAGGGATGATGCTGGGTCACCCGCCTCAAGAGATGAGAGGACCTCATCCTCCAAGTGGACTGCTGGGACATGGCCCTCAGGAGATGCGAGGTCCTCAGGAGATGCGAGGCATGCAGGGCCCTCCACCCCAAGGATCGATGCTGGGCCCTCCCCAGGAATTGAGGGGGCCTCCAGGCTCACAAGGTCAGCAGGGGCCGCCCCAGGGCTCTTTGGGACCTCCACCCCAGGGTGGCATGCAAGGGCCCCCTGGACCTCAGGGACAGCAGAACCCGGCAAGAGGGCCACATCCATCTCAAGGGCCAATACCATTCCAGCAGCAGAAAACAGCTCTGCTAGGTGATGGGCCCCGGGCCCCCTTCAACCAGGTATTACTTATTTCCAACTTGTAGGCATTACACTTTGGGAAAATACATTCTGCACTGAGGCAGCACTTCGAAGTGCTGTGAAAGGAAGGAACAGCTGGTGTAGACATCTCAAGTAGCGACAGTGGCTTGTGAATAGCATCATGGCTGAAGAAAGAAATAAGAGTAATTAAGTAGATCATTAAATATATTGCAACAGAATCTTTACTCTCAGCCTCTTCCAGAAAAGACGAACTCCTGATTGAATACAGTTCATATTTGTCTCAGGGCTCTAAAAGATTTGTGGTGCTGAGGAGGGAGCATGGGGGGCTCCAGGTCTATCCTGTTCCCTTTTGTGGGCCCTTTAAACTTCATAGGCTGGTGTTTCATGGGCTTCCAGATAACTGAGGCACTTGTTGATCTGCCTGCCAGCTCTACTCTTAAGATAGTCTGGGATGTTTAACTCTTGAGTATACTGTAGACTGTGTTCTCACTATTTTCATTTAATTGAACTTTTAGAGATGTTAGCGCAGAATTGCATGTTTTCAAATGGTGACCCTTCTATTCAAGTTGTTTTTAGTTCACATATAAGAATATTTTCAAGAGGAAGTATTTTTGCAGAAATTTTCTTGGCCCACTTTAGAGAATTCTGTTATTGTCAGCCAAGTTTTTTTTGCATCCATTTGCTGAGCTATGCTTGAGAGGTAGTGGAAGTTCAGTTTTCTTGGGCCAAATTACAGAAGAATGCATGGGCACGAGTGGACTGAACGCTGTTTGACTCTGTGTTTTTTTTATGAATTTCATAGTCTGAAAGAATTATTTGGGTGTGAACAACTTGGTTTGTAACCACAGTGAGTGAATGCACCACTGTTGATTCCCTGGGTCTTCACCTTTTGAAAAGCTCTTGTTTCCCATGGAAGAGGGCCTACTGTGGATGCTGTGTGTAGAACATACACCACCTGTGTATAGAACATACACCACCTCTGAGTGTCTGTAATGTGAAGGTGACCAGTGGATTCACCAAATTAAAATAACTAGATTGTGTTCCTCTTCAGCACATCTTCCAGACGTTAAAAATGGCATAGCAATGAAGAATTTGATGGCATTTAAATCTATTTCCAGAATTTATTGGGCACATTTCAGAACTTAGGATGTTTAATAAATCTAAGTTTACCATCCAGAACTGTCCTAAAACTTAAAAATATTTTATATTTTATTAATACAGTGTATATTAGTGTATGTTTTTTATATTCAGTTCAGTCGCTCAATCATGTCCAACTCTTTACAACACCATGGACTGCAGCACACCAGGCCTCCCTGTCCATCACCAAGTCCCGGAGTTTTTATATTATATTTATATTATAAATATTTATCATATTTACCTACCTAACCTTATGTTAGTGAATGAACAGTTTTCGTTTTGTAGGCTAAAAATATGATGAACTTTAGCGACTGAAATTATGTAAACACGTCAGATTCCAGAGGACACATCTGTGGCGACAATTTAATGTTTATATTGTTTCATATAGTAGAAGATTTTATACAAGAAAAGCAAAATGGCTCTAAAATTTAATTTACCTGTAGAAATACTGGAGTGAAAATGGAGGATTAATACATTAGAGGGCATTTCATGTCTCAGAAGTTGTCTGATGAAAAGCTTTGCTTGTATTTCTTATGCTGATATCTGACTTTCTTCACCTTGACCAGGTCAGTTATTTAAATCAGTCGTTCTAATTGGTTAGATTTAATGGAATTGCTTTCAAGTGCTAACATGCTTTCAACATGAAAAATGTTGAAAAGCGCTGCCCTGCAGTAAAAGGCACAGGAAACAGGGAGTGTGGACACTACTGGTGTTGAACTCGTGGTGGCAGTTCATGACTGCAGAGCTGTGAGTGAGTCCTGTCAAGGCTGCTTTTGTAGTTAGTTGGGAATGTGGAAGCAGTTTTGCTGTTGATGGTAGGTTCAGTCACTAATGCATTTTTTACATGAAGGAATGACTAGATGTATATTTGATTATTTGTCAGGAGTCCAGATCCACGACCACTGGGCAGTGTGGGGAATCAGAATTTAGAAATGGCTAGGTGGAAATACAGAGTATCAGGACTAGGGACAAGCTCGGGTTGAGCTCTGGGGCTGCAGAGCGAGGAGGTTATGAGGATCAGAGCAGCAAGTGCGTGTCAGACAGAAGCTGTGAGCAGCAGCGGGTGCTGGGCTGAGGGGAGTTAGACAGCAGAGAGAAGGCAGTGAAAGGGGAGCGCAGTGAGTGAGCGCCTTGCGCATCAGGGGCCCCTTTCCTGCTCTCCTGCTCCCCATCTTTTAAACCTGGTCATAACCTTTGAGAGGATGAATTATTTTCTGTAGCTGGAAAGGGATCATGGATGCAAGAGCAGAGTTTACCTGTCCTGGAAGGTCTCCAGGTCTTTACTTTTGCCAGAAATTCCATCTCTGTGCAGAGTGTTGTTGTTTTTATGTTATGATTTCCGACTTTCCATTGAGGTTTTGGCTTGGCATTATAAGTAAAGATCTAGCTTTAAATAAACCTATCAGCAGTTTTAAAATATATGTTTCCTTTTATTATGGTCAGAGAAGTATCTTCTTTCCCCTGATATAAGGACAGTTCTCCTAGCTGTTTATGTACTACTGGAAGATTTGCGGCAACCTGATGTTTTTATCTTGTCACATTATGATAAAATTGCTGTTCATGAAGCATAAGCCTTTGATTTCACACCCCCGCTTTAAACACGTCTTTTCAGGAAGGACAGAATGCAGGCCCCCCACCCCTGATACCAGGACTAGGGCAGCAGGGAGCACAAGGTCGCATCCCCCCTCTTAACCCTGGACAAGGACCTGGCCCTAACAAAGGTAAATATCTGCTCGGCTGAATAAGAGATTATATTCTACCTTCTTTGGGTAAATCTTTCAGTTTTACTGGTAAGTAATTGATAGAATGTGATCATTTGAACCTCTAGGAAAAATAAGAGAATAGTCAATTCAGGTCAGAGCTTTGCCTTATGTTGTCTTCATAGATTTGCTTTGGGTAGCCTGAATGCCGCCCAGAGGGCACAGCTCCTCACTACCAGAGGCGGGTGATGAAACTGCTTGGACAGCCACCAGGAGCAGGGCCTGTGCTGCAAGCCAGCCTTGTCCTGGAAATGGGAGTGTTTTCTGTGTTAATCTGATGCAAGTGTACATTTTTACCATGCCAGAAAACGGAACAGTTTCTGTTTGAATTTTTGATGGGATAAAGAATTCAGACGTTTCAGCAGTGTTTCTGGTATCACCCCCTCCTTCCCCTCAAATTGTGTCATATATTGTTTCCTGGTTGCATTCTTCTGTACCCTTTGAAAAGAAGAAAGCTGTGTTCCAGTGTGTTGTGCCTCAGGTTGTTGATACTATGAAAAGCACAGAGTTCGCCTTTTCATGGGAGGAACACACCAGAGAATCATGAATATTGTGGAGACATCACTACAGAGAACTAGACCCCTTTTAAGTTGTAAGTGGCTAAGCCCACAGCACCTTGTAGTACATGTGAGGGTTCTGCCCCCATTTGATCAGATTAGGCAAAGTCCTGGTCAGCATATTCAGCCTGGGACTCTGGGAATTTAAAGCTTAGTTGTGAATTTATGCGAGTTGTTAGAAATAGGAAGGGAGAGGTAAAAGAATTAGGAGAATGTTTCTTTTAGTCTTACCATGTGGAAGTGGTGACTACCAGGGAAAAAGAAAGCTTCAAGAGCCAATCTCTGGATTTGGGGACCCTAAGAAAAGAAGTCTGTTACCCACAAGATACAGCCATCAGCAAACTGAGAGCCTGCCTCTCTCCCTTTCCCCTACCTTGTGTCTGTCTCCACCTACTTCCCTTTCCTCCTTGCTCTTCCCCTTTTCTCTTCACTCCCCTCCAACACCCCCCCCCCCCTCTTTCTCCTCCCAGGGACCAAAGGGAGAAGGGGGAGCCGAGAAAGTGGCCCTGCCATCCCCTACTGGATTAACCAGCGCCGCCGCCCCCGTCACCGGCGGCCACATCCCTTCTAATTTGTAGTGGTGGGTTTCTTTCCTTGGAGGAGCCAGGGTATTTTTAAGCAGGTAGAGGTAATGGGAGGATTGTTATTCATGGGTAAGTCCAAATGGAATGTGTTCAGCTTCCTCAGGTCAGAGGGCTGCAGTGTCTGAGGTCACACCACTCTGAAATATGTGAAGTCAGAGGATGAGCCCTTAGCTGCAGGATCACACTGTGAAGTGAGGGGCTGTTTACCAGGAGGAAATGAGCCTTGGGGTATTTGAACAAAAAGGCAACTTAGAAGATACTTTTCCTCAGCACTAGAGGACTGGTTTCATGGAAGGAAAGAAGGCAGAGGGGATAGAAAAAGTTAAAAGAGAAGATACTTGTCTAATGGTGTTTTTAGAAGAAAAACACTTCTCATGGTGTGTTTTTATACTGAGATTTCCAAGTTTTTTTACCCATGTTGAATGATGAAGAGGAATTGAAATGGCTAAGAGAAGTGAGTAAAAATGAAAGAGGAAGGTGTTGGAAGGGTAAGGATTATGACTGACTGTGATGTAAGGAAAGGAAGTTTGTCTTTATTGCTGGGAAAAAACAGTAAAAGTCACGAGCTGGCAAAGTGCAGGGATTACATTTTTAGAAGTTAGAAGCAAGAGTGTCCCTTTTGCTATCTACCTTAAAAAAATATTTGATTTAAATTGTATGTTGACAGAAAAGAGGTGTACATTTACAGTGGCTGCAGGTATCATTCAGTAGCCAGGAAAACAAACCCCTTTACAGTTAGGAGATAAACTAAGTGTAATTGGTCTCTTTTCATTTTTATTCAGTAACTATACTGCATATATTAAAATATTTTTTAAAAATCTTTAATTTCTACACACTGTCTGTGAAGAATGGTGGTGATACTATAGATGAAGGATGTTCTAGAAAGGGTCAGAAAAAGTGTTTCTATAAACCCTGAAACTGAAGAACAGCAGGCTGTTTGGTCACCCAGCAGTTATTAGAGAGGCCCATGCTTCCACGTACATTACAGAAGATTTTGTTAAGAATCAAAGCATCAGTGAACAAATCAAGTTAAGTGGACTAGGAGTTAAAGGAAAGACCTCAGGGCAGTGTGGCCTGGTGGCCCTGTGGTGGGCTTTGCAGGCTGTCACAAGTGCAGAGGTGAATCCCGTGCACTTGGCTTCCTGGCCGACCTTCAGCAAGAGTTGCCTGGGTGTGGAGCAGTGGGCCCAACAACACTCTGAAGGAATGGGGGCAGGAAGGGAGGCTCATCCTTATACCTGTGATGTTCTTGCGTTCTGAATGAGCCTTTACTGCAGCTGTTGAGTTGGTTAGCCAATGAATTGATGAAGTTGAAGTCTGTACCCCCAAACCCTTGATCTTTTCATTATATGATGCCTTAGAGACATTTGTCTCCTAAGTACGCTGGGAACCAAGGAGGGAAAACACTCTCAGTAAAAGACTGCATTCTGAAATTTTAAGATGCTGAAAATCAGACCTATGTTGACAGGATTCCTGGAAGACAAGGTAAACATCAGTTTTGTTTCCTTTAGGTGATTCGCGCGGCCCTCCAAACCATCACATGGGCCCAATGTCAGAGAGGCGGCACGAGCAGAGCAGCGGCCCCGAGCACGGTCCCGAGAGGGGGCCTTTCCGGGGCAGCCAGGACTGCAGGGGTCCCCCTGATAGGCGCGGCCCTCACCCCGAATTCCCCGATGACTTCAGCAGACCAGACGACTTCCACCCCGACAAGCGCTTTGGCCACCGGTTACGTGAATTTGAGGGGCGAGGAGGCCCTTTACCACAAGAAGAGAAGTGGAGGCGTGGGGGTCCTGGGCCTCCGTTCCCCCCTGACCACAGGGAGTTCAGTGAGGGGGATGCCCGGGGTGCAGCCCGGGGCCCCCCAGGGGCGTGGGAAGGCCGCAGACCTGGAGACGACCGCTTCCCCCGGGACCCTGAGGACCCGCGGTTCCGAGGGCGCAGAGAAGAAAGGTGGGCCAGACGCTGTATGGGTCCATGTCCTCCTCCCTGGAGCTTCCCATCTGTTCTGTCCATATGGATCTCTTTCCTCCTTCACTGGGGAGAGAGTGCCCTCCCCTCTCTAGGTTTTGTGTTTAGACCTAATATAATATGCCTTTTAACATCTATGTGGTTCTCTATTATCTCTGCAGTTTAGAAATCGTTCTCTATTTGCTTATTTCTTGGTCATTTTAAACAGATAGGTGGGCCTGTGTACTGTAAAGTTTCTTGGGTTTGAATAGAAATCTCCAGGTTCTCTTGGTTGGAATGATGAAATATGAGACAGAAATCTAGATAGAGAATAAAGGAATTATTGAGTAGATAGTTCTTGTGTAATTGCTTAAAGATCTTAACAAAACCCAATCAAGCTGAAGAATAATCGTGTTGTTCAAATAGGTTGAGGTCAGGCTTGGACACTTGACTTGTTTGGGGTAAAAAAATGAATAGAAGAAGTAGGGAGTAAAAAACAACAATTAGTGAAATCTCAAGTGAGACTCAAAATAATCAATGATGATAATTGAGTATTTACTGTGTGCCAGATGTTACTTCATTCAACTGTTGGAGTGAGTTGTGAGTTTAGGTGTTACTCTCAGCCTGTACAGGTGAGGGATGCCACTTAGAGAGCAGTTTCTTGACCTTGGAAGGGTCCACGGATGGTGCATGTAAGGGCAGCTCCTGCTCTGGCCATCCAGTTGCAGAGCCCGTGCTGTGCTGCCCAGCACCCCTATCCTCCTGCCACAGTCGTCTCTCCCATGTCTTTTCTCATCATGCTATTCTTGCTAGTAGGTAACTGAGATAAAGGTTGATGATCTCTGTTCTCATGGGTATGTTAGAAGAGTGGCTGATAAAACATCCAGGGAGGGTGAAAGGGAGGGTCAAGGGAAGCAGCTCTCAGAGGGGAGTTTTTAATAAAAAGATTTAAGAGCTCACTAAATGATATCCAAGTATTCACTCTTTGAAGTGGCCTTTTATGTCTGCAGGAGCCCCATTTCCAGTGGCTTTGGCACCAACATAACTTTCATGATTTCTTGAATCTCTGTGTCTGTGCAGTTTCAGATTTTACTCTGTTTGAGTTTGTGTTATATTTCATCCGTCAGTGACAGACCCACACCTAGACACTTGTGCTGTTCACAGTTTGTATTCCTGACATGCCAAACATGTCCTGCTCATGTTGCACTTGCTTTTCCTTTCATCAGGAGTACAGTCTCCTGGGTGTTTGTGGCTCACTGCACTTGGATCTTTCCTCCTGTCCCTTTGCTCTGCTTTATGTTCCTTCAGAGCACTTAGCAGTCCTTGACATTTAGTGATATATTTATTGGTGTATTACTTGTATCTCCCAGAAGTCTGACATATTGCTGAAGGGAGGTCCTCAGAACCTAGAGCGGTAGTGGTGACACCCTGTGGGTGCTCAGTAACTGCTGAATAAATGAATCTGTTACAGAGGGAGATATATTTTAGAAGCGTCAGCTCGTTAGGAGATACACTACTCAACTAACAAATATCGACTGAGGCGTTTCAACAACAGAAATTGATTTTTCTCACAGTCTTGGAGGCTAGAAGTCCCAAATCAAGGCCTAGCAGTGTAGATTTCTGGTGAGATTTTTCTTCCTGGCTTGCAGACAGGCACCATCTCCCCTTGCCCTTGCATGATGGAAAGAGACTGAGCAAGCTCTTTGTGGTATTTCTTCTTATTAGAGCATATATTCTGTCATGGGGCCCCACCTACAGAGCCTCATCTAACCTAAATAGCTCTCAGAGGTCCATTTCCAAAGTCACTTTGGGGGACAGATCTTCAGCATAGGAATTTGGTGGCGGGGACAAAAAAAAACGTTTAGTCTGTAACAGGAACTATTTTCTAACTAGGGCAGATTAGAGTCCCTCTGTCCTTCTGTCGCCAGGGCAGTTGTACAACTTGCCTGGGCAAGGGAAGAGTCCTGCCCTGTGTGGGGACCGCTCCCGAAATCTGCCTTGGGGAGGAGCGCCCTCTGCTGACACTCCTGCTCCACTTCCCTCCCCTTCTCAATTGCACCCTCACCCTCTGGTTAATTCCCAGCATCTGGAGTACCCCTCCTTGGCTTGCAGGAGCATGGCTCATTAACTTACAAAACAGGTGTTAAGAAGGTACCTAGATAGTTGGAATGGTGGAGTGAAAAAAGGAAAGCTCTTTTTACAGTAAAACAGCAAGTTACAGATGTAGACTTATAAAATCACTTATTTTAAGCAACCAGTGTCATAATTAATTCAGGCAAGGATCATCAGCGGATGTAGAAAGCCATCGAGTAAAAGGATTGTGGAGAATCAGTGTATTTTCACACTGCCCAGGTATCACTCCATGGATTACTTAATTGCAAAGGAGAAAATGGACCTTTACAACAATGACATTTGGTTGCCATATCACTTTTACATCCTAAACAGTGAGACAGACTGGCATCACTGTGAAGGTATAAGAAGTTTTACCAGAAATGTTTTACCTGAATCTAATCATGGGAAAATCAGAAGAATTCACATTGTGGAATGTTATGTAAAACCCCTGTATGGACCCTTCAAAAATGTCAAGCTCTAGTCCAATAAAAATTAAAAAGTCAAGGTCACAAAAGATAAAACACAAGAGGGGGACTGTTCTAGATTAAAGTAGACCGAAGCGATGGGACCACTAAATAACAGTGTATGATTGAAAACTATAAAGACAACTGTAAAGGACATTTTGAGGACAGAGAAATTAAAATTGGATTGTGTATTAAATACCATTACATGTTATTTAGAATGATAGTAGTGTTGTTATATAGGAGAAAGTCTGTATTCTTAGAAGAAATCTACTGAAGGATGAAGGGGTGAAGCATTATGTCACAGCTGGTTTTGAAAAGGCTTAGAAAGTGAATTAGTAAATAGATAGTGAAAAGACAAGGTTTGTGTGGCAGAATCTTAAGAACTGATTATGGGCATTTGTTGCTCTATATGTTCATCTTTACATTTGAAATTTTTCAAAATGTTGGAGTATAAGATAAACAAATGGAAACTCAGGAAAAAGCAGAAGGCCTGGTGGGCCCTAAGCCCTTGCCCCTCTCTGATCCTTTCTCCAGTGTCCGTGGCCTCTCTTGGTTGCTCACACACCTTTCCTACTGGCAGGCCCCTCTTTCTGCTTCCTCACAGGCTTCTGCTGCAGCTCTGGCACCCCTCATTAGCGGTCCTGCTTCAGTATCACTCCAGGCCCACTTAGTTTCCCAATTCCAGAATTCTTGAGAGGTGGTGAAATGGTCCACTAGCCCAGGCATGAGATTGTCAGCTTGGCAGTGGTGAGCTACTCACAAACCAGATGCCTTCCCGTCCATCAGTCAGCTGTGGCTGGGGCCATTGGTGCAGTTTATGGCCCCTAGGCCTGCCCCTGAGTAGAGAGATGGGCCAGGGCAGATGGCAGAACAGATGCCCCCAAACAAGTCAAGTACAGTGAGTAGGCATGATCTCTGCCCCCCCCCCCCACCTTTTCTGATTATGTAAGTCATGTTTATACATAAAGATGTGAGTGGTAAAATGAAAAATATTTGGGAGGCAGTGGTAAAGAACCTGTACTGAGTGTCAAGACTGGTTGAGTTCACATCCCAGCACTTAACCGTGTGTTCTTAAGTAAGTGACTTAACTTCTCTGAGTCCTATGTAAATACACATGGGTAGAATAGAGTCACTTTCATAAAGTGGTGGTGAGGATAAAACAAATGAAATAATACACTGTAAAGCACTTGGCATGAGATAAGCACTTTAAAAATGCTCACTGTTACTATTCCTAAAAGCCTGAAAACCCCACATTGTAGTACATTTCCCTCTTGCCCATTTTTACCTGCCATATTATAAAATGGGTACTTTTAAAAAAAATACATAATTTTGTTTTGTTTTTCTCCCATTCAACATTGTATCATATTTCCTCACATAATTAGGCTTCTTTGAAACATGAACTTGGAGCTACAAGGTATTCCATTAGATGGATATTCTGTTGTTTTTTCCTAACAGCTTTAGACGAGGAGCACCCCCAAGACATGAGGGCCGTGCTCCCCCCAGAGGAAGAGATGGCTTTCCTGGGCCCGAAGACTTTGGACCAGAGGAGAATTTTGATGCTTCTGATGAAACAGCCCGAGGAAGAGATCTCAGAGGTCGAGGTCGGGGTACCCCACGAGGTAAGCTGAAAACCATGGGTCTAGGAAGGACAGGGATGAAGAGTTAGGTTGCTGTGAGCACACCTGGAATAGTCTGCGAGTGTTGTGGTGTTTTGTTTCATTGTGTAGGAGGAAGGAAGGGTTTGCTTCCCACTCCTGATGAGTTCCCTCGCTTTGAAGGAGGACGGAAACCAGATTCCTGGGATGGAAATAGAGAGCCAGGTAAGGCAGTAGAGCTGCTTGTGCTTAGGGGTCCTCTGACTGACAGTTCTCAGAGTGAGGTCTGAGGACTCTCCTAGGGGTCCACTGGGTTCTCTCTTCAGCAACTCACCTTTCCCTGGGAGGCTGGGTTGTCTTCGTATCTTCAACCCACAGTGTGAACCGAATGCAGGAGCAGGTGGGGGAATCCAGCTTTCTCCTGCTGAGCCAGATATTAAAGAGATTTGTCAAAATGCCACTCTTTTCACTAAACAGTTTTGTTTATGGAAAATATAGTTAAATGAACTAAAGTTTTCTCAGTCTTAATTTCTAACATGGCAGATGTTGTTAGAACTCTCATGATGAAATCTCTTTGGGGTCTTCAATAATTTTTAAGAGTGTGAAGACATTCTGAAACTAAAGAATCTGAGAACCACTTTTCTGGACCTTACCAACTCTTGTTTTAGGGGGTATGTTGATCCCTAATCTTGACCTTTCTGTGTGCTTGTGATGTCACTGGCCTATGGCGGGTATTTAGGAAATGTTTCTTGCATGAATGAATATTCCTTTTCAAGTTGCTACTTAACAGTATAATTTGTCTTCTTTAGGTCACATTGTACTTTAATATGGGGTTCCCCAGTGGCTCAGCAGTGCAGAATCCACCTGCAATGCAGGCAATCTGGGTCGATCCTGGGTCGGGCAGATTCCCTGGAGAAGGTTATGGCTACCCACTCCAGTATTCTTGCTTGGAGAATCCTATGGATAGAGGAGCCTGGCAGGCTACAGTCCATGGGGTCACAAAGAGTTGGACATGACTGAGCAGCTGAACATGCATGAACATACTTAAATACAATGAGATTGTCAGATTCTTAGCCTTGTGAATCTGTGCTTCCCATTTTAGGGCCAGGACATGAACATTTCCGTGATGCTCCCCGCCCTGATCACCCCCCTCACGATGGTCATTCCCCAGCTAGCAGAGAACGGTCCTCTTCTCTCCAAGGCATGGACATGGCATCTCTACCACCCCGAAAGCGCCCCTGGCATGATGGGCCAGGAACCTCTGAGCACAGAGAAATGGATGCTCCAGGAGGTCCTTCTGAGGATCGAGGAGGCAAAGGTAAGTGAGGCTGGTGATTATGGCTTGGGAGCTGTGGGTGCTACAGCCCTGCCAAGAAGGCTTCAGAGTTACCGGAGGCCCCATCCCAGTGTATGCCTATTCTGTCTGTCCCTACTGGGGCACCCCCCACTGGGGTACTAGGGGTCCTTTACCCTCCAGGGCTTAGGCTGCAGAGGTACGTGTTCCCAGTTGTGGTACAGCCAGTGGGTGACTGCAGGCTCAGTCTCTGCATAGGTCTCCTCCACTTGCTTCCAGGAGTGCCTGGTTTATTCACGTTTTCCACTCCGGCTCTTTTTCAGATTGTCCCAGTACTTTCTCTGCTGACCTGTGAGACTCTTGCTCGATTGGCAAGTGTGCTCTGGTAATGGCTGCTCTGAGCCCTTGAGGCTGGTCTCAGTGGCAGGGAGGGTTGCTTTCTCTCAGGTTCTGTGACTTTTTTTTACTTTGGACCCAGAAGGAGCTCTGTTTGTGGACAGTCACAAGGACTTTGGGGAATATGATCTGGAAATGGTTTTCTTTTTTATTTATTTATTTTTTACAAACCCTTGTGTCGAGGGCTGACTTTCAATAGATCGCAGCAAGGGAGCTGCTCTGCTACGTACGAAACCCCGACCCAGAAGCAGGTCGTCTACGAATGGCTTAGCACCAGGTTCCCCACGAACGTGCGGTGCGTGACGGGCGAGGGGGCGGCCGCCTTTCCGGCCGCGCCCCGTGTCCCGGGACGAAGGGCTCTCCGCACCGGACCCCGGTCCCGACGCGCGGCGGGGCGCGCCGCGCCGCGCCCCGAGGGACGCGGGCGACGGCCCGCCGGCGGGGACGGCGGGGGACCGGCTATCCGAGGCCAACCGAGGCTTAGTTTGGTTCTTCTAAGTGCAGAGCTCTCAGAAACAACTCCGTGTCACCAGTCCCCACCCACACACACATTTTGTTGCTGGCTGGGGTGGGCACTCAGGACACTCAGTCCCAGGCTGAGGCCACGTGGCTAATGTGGAAGTGATATCCTGACTGACAGCTTCTCTGCCAGGGTACCATGAGGGGGCCCAGGCTGAGCTTTGTAAGAAAAGAAGCCAAAATTCCTTTGGCTATCTTTCCTCACCTCATCTTAGCTGGATTCAGATTCCATTCAAATATTTAAGACAAAGTTGGCAATAGTTTTCTGATAGTGCACGATGGGAGATGTGACCAAACGCTGTCATCTCAGGAAAAAAATTTTAAAAGTCAGAATTTTAATGATACCTAGAAGTTTGTGTGTCTAACCCTGGAACAACTAAAACTATCCCTGGGAGAAGCACTAAAAGCTAGTGTGTTTCTTTTTGTATTTTTGTTTTTCAGGGAATATTTTACTTAGTTATTTAACAAGAAATCAAAAGTAAAGTATAGTTTTAGGATAATCATAGTAAATACTTATTCTGTAGAGCACTTGTAATTAACATCATCAGCAGTCTGTATTTCTTACTTGCTTCTAATATTAAGTCAGTGCTTTTCAAACCTTCCCCCAGAACAGCCATGGTGGCATAGGAAGGTGAAGATACACTTCTCATAGACAGTAGGCACAGTCCAGCATGGTCTGTGACCTCCAGAAGGGGCTCTGTGTTTATCTCTTGGCTCCCCAGCGGTTCTGTCACAGCCTTGGGGAACACTGTGTCTGGTTGATGCTGAGGGGCACAGCCACAGGCCAGGGCGGGGATGAGAAAAGGGAAAGTGCAGGCACAAGTTTTACTGCTCTGAGTACCATGGTAATGTTCTCAGAACTCTGTTTAAGAAAACAAACAAAACCAGACATGTTCCACTGTCTGTCATTATAGAGTAAATGTTTGTACCAGGAGTTATTAAAAATTTAAAGTCACATGTAAAACCACTGTTTCATTTCAGGCCGAGGGGGCCCAGGACCTTCTCAGAGAGTGCCTAAGTCCGGACGTTCCAGCTCCTTGGATGGAGACCACCATGATGGATACCACAGAGATGAACCTTTTGGGGGCCCTCCAGGGAGTGGTACCCCTTCTAGAGGGGGCCGGAGTGGCAGTAACTGGGGTAGAGGGAGTAACATGAACTCTGGCCCACCAAGGCGAGGAGCTTCAAGGGGGGGTGGGAGGGGTCGGTAGAAGTTGGGGCTCAAAACCCCTAGGCCTCTCTGGACAGTATTTAAGAACTTATGGACTTTCCGAGAGAAAGAAAAGGAGACCTGCACCACGTAGCCCTGAACTCGCTCTGGGGCAGCTGAATGCCAGGTGCCCCGAGTGAGGCCTGCAAGACGAAGAGCCTGCTGCTGGCTACCCAGAGGCGCTGGCCTTGTTTGGTCCTGTCCACCCTCACTGCCCGAAATCCCACATGGGTTTGTGAAGATAAAAGCTGGAATCTTTTTTTTTAAGTGTCATGAGACATGGAGCACCTCCACAAATTTAAGTTCATGTCCAATCGAAAATTTGTTTCTATATGTACAGTTGTCAGAGAAAAAACATTAAGTTGTTTTTGTATGAATACAGAATGTGATTTACGCAAGAATTAACAGAAAATAACTAATCGTCAAGTGCTTGCCTTAAGGAAACCTTTAGTTTCCATTGCCTCCAGTCTGCTGAGGGGTGTACCACTACTGCTTACATTTGTGAACATCCTTGATGGGAATCTCTAAGTCATCTAAATTAACTCATTTGTGAATTTTGTTTTTAAACAAATTCTTATCTAGCCATTCTGTCACACTTACTTTTGTAGCATAGTGAAAAATACTTCAAAACTATAATGTGGTTTGAAGTTAGATTCAAAGCCTTATTAGACCTGCTGTGGCAAATGGAAAATTATACACTGAAGAAAAAAAAATCTGGATGTCCAAGCAGAGGGTCTCCCTTGGCTGCATCTCCTAGTAATTACACCTTAGACTTGAGTTGCTTTTTTCTGATAAGGGGAACTTAACATAAGCTAGGAATCATCTACACATACCTTTTGAATACTGTAAATCATTTCACAAATGGTATTAAGTTGAAAAGGAATGGATCAAAATCTTTCTTAAACCTGTTCTGCAAAATTTAAATAATGTCTTCCTCTTCCACACTAGCTATGTGGAAACACCAGTTTTTAAGGCAGAGGATTTTTCAATTAAAAGTAAGCCAGGAAGGTCTCATCCACAACAGATTCTTTTAGTTTTAAATGAATGGGACATTTGGCCCACTTTGAATTGGAAGCCAAAAGTTCAGTTTGAGATAACCCCAGGATATTTTCTATATTGACCCCTTACTTTGTTTTTATAAAAAGCTTTTTTTTTTCTTCAAAGGACATCCTGTGGTCACCCTCACTACTTTAACTTCAGTTGGGCATTGGAGACAGGTTTATTTGACATATTTAGTGGTGCTGGAAAGTGTCAGTAGTTGCTTAGGAAAGGGATATTGACTTAGTTGGAGTATATAAAAACTCCATTGGTTCTCCATTAATTTAAAAAATGGTAAAAAGCTAAGTTACTTCTGCAGATAAAATGTTTACCACACATACACTGCTTTTTTTTAGGGTGTTAGAACCTAGAGGCTTCAAGAGATTTTCTCTTTACTTTGCAATTTAAAACATCCTATTTATCAGCACCTTGCTCTAAACACACCTTTAGGAGGCTCAAGATTGCTTTAGGTTTGTGGATATTCTTTATTTGCCCTCTACTGGTATAGCTTTAAAAGAAGTTGTAATCAAATTCTAAGAGGATAAAAAGGGATCCAGAGAGCAAAACCATAATAGACAGTTGATTGTTGTTCAGTTGCTAAGTTGTGTCTGACTCTTCCGATCCTGTGGACTGTAGCATATCAGGCTCCTCTGTCCTCCACTATCTCCCGGAATTTGCTCAAATTCATGTCCGTTGTGTCAATGATGCCATCCAGCCATCTCATCCTGTCGCCCCTTTCTCCTCCCGCCCTCAGTCTTTCCCAGCATCACGGTCTTTTGCAGTACACTGGCTCTTCATATCACATGGCCGAAGTATTGGAGATTCAGCATTAGTTTTTCCAATGAATATTCAGGGTTGATTTCCTTTAGGACAGACTGGTTTGATCTTGCAGTCCAAGGGACTCTCAAGAGTCTTCTCCAGCACCACAACTCAAAAGCATCAATTCTTCAGCACTCAACTTTCTTTATGGTTCAACTCTCACATCCATACATAACTACTGGAAAAACCATAGCTTTGACTATACAGACCTTTGTCAGCAAAGTGATGTCTGCTTTTTAATATACTGTCTAGGTTTGTCACAGCTTTCCTTCCAAGGAGCAAGTGTCTTTTTGGAGCCTAAGAAAATAAAATCTGTCACTGTTTCCAATTTTCCCCCATCTATTTGCCATGAAGTGATGGGACAGATGCCATGATGTTAATTTTTTGAATGTTGAGTTTAAGCCAGGTTTTTCATGCTCCTCTTTCAACCACATCAGGAAGCTCTTTAGCTCCTCTTCACTTTCTGCTAATGGAGTGGTATCATCTGCATATCTGAGGTTGTTGATATTTCTTCTGGCAATTTTGATTCCAACCTGTGATTCAACCAGTCTGACATTTCACATGATGCTACTCTGCATGAAAGTTAAATCATCAGGGTAACAGTATACAGCCTTAATGAACTCCTTTCTCAATTTTGAATCAGTCTGTTGAATCATGTCCAGTTCTAACTGTTGCTTCTTGACCTGCATACAGGTTTCTCAGGAGACAGGTAAGGTGGTCTGGTAGTCCCATCTCTTTAAGAATTTTCCAGTTTGTTGTGATCCACACAGTCAAAGGCTTTAGCGTAGTCAATGAAGCAGAAGTAGATTTTTTCTGGAATTCCCTTGCTTTTTCTATGATCCAGTGAATGTTGGCAATTTGATCTCTGGTTCTTCTGCCTTTTCTACAGATTAGGCTCCTGTTGTTGTTTTTTTTTTCCTGAGACTCATGTGGTAAGAACTTTATCATAAGATTTTAAGGCTTTAACTTCAAAAACACTACCTCAATAAGCAGATAACCAGGTCGCATTTTGAGAATGAATTCATTTAGAGAAAACGGAAAACTCAACATTATTTATTACATAATGTGTATATCTGCATTTTAAATCATCACTGTCAAATTACATACAATATATTGTGCTTTGAATTTTATAAAAACAGATTTCCCAACAGTGAATTCTTGGGAAAATGCTGGAAAAACAATTTTTAAATAGCATCAATATAAAAATGGGCTGAACTCGGTAAAATCTTCAGCCTAAAATTTAGAACTAAAATACAGATTTAACTAGGGGGTAGGAAAAGCAGCCAATGGTACGTTTTCCAGTCAAAAAAATAAATCATTCCCCCAAAACCGTGGATTTGCTTTTACAAACACCGGGTAGTTGTGCCTCTTGAGGTAGGTAAACCTATTAACTGACAGTGGGGAGAAGCAGCCTTCTTTCAAAGTAAGGGGGATGGGAGTAACTCTACTTTAGCGTCCACCTCTTGGAGCAGGGCTTAGGACACTGATCAAGGCCTATAAATACAAATTTTGAGGCTGGAGCAAGAGGCAAAACACTCTTGCCTGACAACCTGTTTAAGCAACGCTAATCCAGTCCCAGGAAACAATTACTTTCAAGTTGTTCTCAACCTTAGCGGAAAAAGGAATCATACGGGAAGCTTAAAAAAAAAAAATACTAATGCCAATCTCCCCCCACCCAGCCCAGAGATTCCAACTGAACTGAGATTTGACTCAAGTAATCATGTGAACTGAGAACCACTGGCATAGAATTAAACCTTAAAAAATAGTTTATTTCCTAGTTAATATGTAGCTAGTGACAAAACGTTGTCTTATTTATGGATTTAACCAGAATACTGAGCCCAGTCTTTCTGGCAATAAATTAAGGTAAGTCCTAGACCAAGGTGCTAAATCTAAAAATGAAAATTGGCAACTAGATATGAAAAGCACCTTACATTGCATTAAGATTGGTTAAAAAAGCACATCATAAAATTAGGAATGAAAAACTAGACCTTGTAGAAATCCATGGTTTCCATCCAATAGGATAACTGGATGTGGAATTATCTTCCTGTCTCAGGCGTTTCCTTAGCTGAGTTATGTCCATGGATCTCTTCTGAGCATTTACGTGCACCTTACTGGCTACCATGCTTCTTGGTCCTTGGTTTCCTTATGTAATGCAGAACCAACTGTCCTTTAATCTTATAAGACATCATGTTAACAATTTCACTAAAATAAGAAAAAACTGAGATAAACCGTATTAACTAAAGCACTTGAAAAAATTCCAGTGGCTAAAGTCAGCATTTAATCTGCTAACTCCTATGGATACACTCACGTTGAAGAATAAGGGAAAAAACTTCCAAGAGCGAAAGAAAGCAAATTTACTGGAACTAAGCTACTGTGATCTACCACTGGATTTTTTTAGGTGACAAAATGTGAAAGAGAAATCCGGGAAAATAAGGGCAGTCAATCAAAACGGAAAAGCTATTTTCTCTTTTTTTTTTTTACTGAGTGCAATCTAAGACCACGGTTAACGCAAAAGCAATTTATCACTAATGTTTCATAGCGTACCACCAATTCAAAACAAAATCTGGTTTTCACAGCACTTGCTGCCGAGTGTAGCACAAAATGCTGAAATCGAGGAGCTTCCCAAACTGTTCGTGTCTCAGTTTATAGTTCGCTGGCACAGTAAAGGAGCAGCTTCTACGCTGTGCTGTCTGGGAACGGGCGGGCGCAGTCCTTGGCTTGGCTGGCGCTGGGCCTAGAGCCGGTTCCCCGTGTCCTCTCGATGGCGCATCCTGGGGACGGGCTCCGTGTGGTGTCCCGGGGCCGGAGTCTGCGTCCTTCTGACGGCGCGAGCCGCGGGCCTCAAACGGGGAGTGCCTTGGCGAGGGCGGCGCCTGGGCCCAAGCGCCCGAGCGTGATGCGCAGAGCGGTGCCCGCGCCCCGCGGTAGCACGCCTAGCAACGCGGCCAGCAGTGCGGCCACTTGTGCGCAGGCGCCCAGCGCTGTGAGCAACGTACTCCGCAGACACAGCGCCGCGTATAGCGTCGCGCCTAGCGCGACCACGTAGAGCAGCGCGGGCCGGGAGGGCGCCTCCTCTCCGCGCAGCAGGCGTCCACACGCTGCGCCGCCTCGCAGGAGTGTGCCTCCCGCTAGTGCCAGCGCAGAACCCAGCGACCACAGCAGCGCGAACTTCCGGGCGCGTAGCAGCAGTACAGGCGCGTAGAGTGCGGCCAGGCCGAAGCAGAACGCAGCCAGCAGCAGGCACACGCCACTCGCCATCAGCCGCTGAGTGCGCGTCACGCTGGGCAGACACGTCTGTCCCGCCGCCTGCTCCGCGGGGCTCTGCGTCCACGTCCAGCGCAGGCCCGCGCGGCCCAACCACGCCCCGGCCCCCGCCGCGGGCTCCTTCGCCTCGCCCGCGGCGAGCAGTGGCTCCGCGGCCGCTGGGCCGCCCGCTTTCCCCTGCGCCAGATATTCCTGCAGCTGGCGGTTGAGGTCCGCCATGTTGGATGGAGGCTTCCGCGTAGTTGCGGGGGGCGGGGAGCTGCCGCCCACTTCCGGCTCTACTCAGTCGGCTTTGGAAACTGCCCGGACCTCGGGCTGCTGTTAGTCCGCCGGGACGGAAGGGGCGGGGCTTCTGTTCCGCTGCCTTCGTGGTCTCGGCCGGCACTAGCGCTGGGACCGCGGCTGATCACTGCGTGTAGTTTCTGAATACCTTTCTTCGGTGTCCGCTGTAGGCGCTGACAGAGCTTGGGTGAATTATAACAGCATTAGAAGTTACGGGGCGTGAGCTCTTGTGGCTATGAATGAAAAAAACTTAAGTGTCTTGACTTCATGGATATCAGAATCGTGATTCTGTGCTGTAGTTTTCCAATATTTGGCCATTGGAGGAAAATGGAGAAAGGGTATACCGTCTTAAAACTATGCTGATCTATAATTTCATTTTTTAAGAAGCTCACGCTGCAGGTCATAAGTGGTATCTTTGGGAAAACTACAGAGCTGAAGCAGAGTTAACCGCCCACTCCCGCTGATGTGCTTCTCTTACCCGTTTCAGCATAGGTCTGGCAATATTATTGTTTCAACCCCAGGTCATGTATTTATATTTTTGGCCCACATCGTCATGGTTCTGATACCCCTCTGGGTACAGGTTTCCTGACCCATCAGATAATTCTGAAGCGCTTGTTCATGTCCGGTTAATTTCTAATCTGTTCTGAGGTGGCTCCTACAGCCCTGCTCTTTTTCGAGAACCTCCTTGAAGTTCCTTGGCTTGTTGTGTAGGTCACAGCCATCTGGGTGTCTGCTAGGACTTCTGGTTTCGCTGCTCTGTCTGGTTGTCAGACATTCAGAGTAAGCTGCACGTCTTGTTTACATCTCTCACTTAGGTGCACTTTCTCTGAGTTCTCATCTGTCCCAGTTGTGACAGTTTATTTGTTCAAAGCAGTGCCAGCAGCTTGAGGAAAAGTTCTCTTTCATCTCCCTTTTCTTCGGACCTGGAAGGCTACATCAAAGGCACTCAAACGGATGTTGACCTGATTGTCACAGCTGTCTGAGTGCAGTAAAGGTGTTTTGAAAGCCTTTGTGGATGTAGAAGCCTTTGGCTGAAAAACCCATTTTTTAAGTGTCTATTGTGAATTTAAATATGATGGCATGGAAGTCTTTAGTGATGTAAAGTGCAACCTAGTTAAGTACTACAGCAGTGTATTCTTGTACACGCCTTTTATTTACTTGCCCCAGAAGCACTGGGGATGGGAGGCAGGGCTGAGCGCTGTAGGCTGTTTCTTCTATCGCTGACTTTGGAGGCACTGCAGGAGAAGAGAGGGTGTCTCCCTGTGTCTGTTTTTTTTTTTTTTTTTTTGTCTGTACTAGCTCCCCTCACCTCCTTGGTACTGGCCTCCCCTGCACGACTCTAGCTGATGACTGGTGACCGTCCTTTGTCCTTTATGACAAGATAAGTATTAATGATTTCCTGCTGTTGTCATGTCTGACTTTTCTGTTACTTGTGTAACCGGTTTTCCCATATAAAATTATTCCCTTTAATACTTTGTTTTCCTGGTTGGATCTTGACTGTTGTTACTGAACAAGCAAACTTGATTCCACTTGCCCAATGTGCAGCAAAGCCAATCTGCTGCCCCTGTATTGTGGTGGAGGAAAATATCCTGTTTATTGTAGGGTGCCAAGTGCCTTGCTCACATGACCTGAACTCTCCAGTGGCTTTCAGGGATGGGTTTCTGAAACTGAGGGAGAGGGTCACAGGGTGCATGGTCAGCTCATGCACAGTTATCTGATTGGTTGATGGTGAGGTAACTGGGAGTCTCAACTGCCAACTTAAAAAAAGTACAGAGTGTGAGAGTTGTGAAGGAAGTTTTATTTGGGGCAAAATGTGAGGACTATAGCCTGGAAGACAGTATCTCAGATAGCCCTGAGGAACTATTCCAAAGAGGTAGGGTGAAGGTCAATATATATGTGATTTTGCTGAAGGGGAAATATGGAAACAAGCACATATTTTCTTTTTTTTGCAAAAGGTTTCTGCTAGTCATGAGCAGTTGTCACCATTTGAATGCTTTTCTAGATATGAGGAGATACAAGAATTGGGCTCATAAAATTGGCTCCTGAAAATATCTAACTATCTGAAGACCTGTTCTGCCAGTTTTTCCCAGAGCATAGAGTGCCTCATTTCTGCTCTCCACCCTGAACTCCTTTCAGGGGGTGTTGAAAATCAGCAGCTGCAGCAGCAACTGGTTTAATCCTTGTAGAGGTAGATGGCAATTACCCATGGCAGGTGCCAGTTTGTAGTTGACAGGGCCACTTCATGGTAATAAATTTGATCATGCTTAGAAAGGCACTTTATGACCATTTTGTCCGCTGGTGCTAGAAAGGCTGATTCCTAGGTCTGGCAGAGATTTTGCTGAAAGGCCATTCAATATGCTTTTACTGGACTAGGTCTTATAAACAATAGCTAAAGGTAATCCTGGACTATCTGTCTGGCTAGTCTGTTATAGTCCAGGAAACAATTACCTCTGTAGCATCTTCCTGTATCAAGAATCACACTATTATAGTAATTGATCTCATATAGAACCGTATATTTGATCAGTTGCTTCCAGTTGCCTAGTCAGCATTATATTTGTTGTAAGCTCAGTCACACATTTGGTAATATAAGAAACAATAATCTTGTAAAACAGGCAAAATATAATATAGCTAATGCATTAATATGAGTTAGAAGTAAATATTTAAGCCAAGAACTTCCCATGCCAAGTCAGTTTTTGAAGAGATCATCAAGATGAGGAAGTGGGTCACTTAAGGCAGAAATGTGATTTCTCATATGATTCATTAAATGTGTTAAGAAGATTCATCAGGTATAGGATTCAGTTTGAGTTATGGCACAAGTGCCTCCCTGAGCTGCTGAAAGATGTCAAGTATCATGTGGTTTTCTAGCACCCATTTTTCTCATCATAGAGACATCAGAATTCGGTAGGCTAATAGCCTGGTTCAGTTCATTTCAGTTTGGTTCCTCAGTCGTGTCCGACTCTTTGCAACCCCATGGACTGCAGCACACCAGGCTTCCCTGTCCATCACCAAACCTGGAACTTGCTTAAAGTCATGTCTATCAAGTTGGTGATGGCATCCAACCATCTCATCCTCTTTCATCCCCTTCTCCTCCTGCCTTCAATCTTTCCCAGCATCCGGGTCTTGTCCAGTGAGTCAGTTCTTTGCATCAGGTGGCCAAAATATTGGAGTCTCAGTTTCAGCATCAGTCCTTCCAATGAATATTAAGGACTGATCTCCTTTAGGATGGACTGGTTGGATCTCCTTGCAGTCCAAGGGACTCTCAAGAGTCTTCTCCAGCACCACCATTCAAAAACATCAGTTCTTCAGCACTCAGCTTTCTTTATGGTCCAACTCTCACATCCACACATGACTACTTAGGAAAAACCATAGCTTTGACTAGACAGACCTTTGTTGGCAAAGTAATGTCTCTGCTTTTTAATACGCTGTCTAGGTTGGTCATAGCTTTTCTTCCAAGGAGCAAGCATCTTCTAATTTCATGGTTCTAGTCAACCATGTGTGGTGATTTTGGAGCCCAAAAAAATAAAGTCTGTCACAGTTTCCATTGTTTTCCCCATTTATTTGCCATGAAGTGATGGGACTGGATACCATGATCTTAGTTTTCTGAATGTTGAGTTTTAAGCCAACTTTTTCACTCTCCTCTTTTACTTTCATCAAGAGGCTCTTCAGTTCTTCGCTTTCTGCCATAAGGGTGGCATCATCTGCATATCTGAGGTTACTGATATTTCTCCCGGCAGTCTTGATTCCAGCTTGTGCTTCATCCAGCCCAGCGTTTCTCGTGATGTATTCTGCATATAAGTTAAATAAGCAGGGTGACAAAATGCAGCCTTGACGTACTCCTTTCCTGGTTTGGAACCAGTCTGTTGGTCCATGTCCAGTTCTAACACTTGGTTCTTGACCTACCTACAGATTTCTCAAGAGGCAGATCAGGTGGTCTGGTATTCCCATCTCTTTCAGAATTTTCCACAGTTTATTGTGATCCACACAATCAAAGGCTTTGGTGTAGTCAATAAAGCAGAAATAGATATTTTTCTGGAACTCTCTTGCTTTTTCTATGATCCAGTGGATGTTGGCAATTTGATCTTTGGTTCCTCTGCCTTTTCTAAAACCAGCTTGAACATCTGGAAGTTCACGGTTCACGTATTGCTGAAGCCTGGCTTGGAGAATTTTGAGCATTACTTTACTAGCGTGTGAGATGAGTGCAATTGTGCGGTAGTTTGAGCATTCTTTGGGATTGCCTTTCTTAGGGATTGGAATGAAAACTGACCTTTTCCAGTCCTGTGGCCACTGCTGAGTTTTCCAAATTTGCTGGCATATTGAGTGCAGCACTTTCACAGCATTGTCTTTCAGGATTTGAAATAGCTCAACTGGAATTCCATCACCTTCACTAGCTTTGTAGTGATGCTTCCTAAGGCCCACTTGACTTCACATTCCAGGATGTCTGGCTCTAGGTGAGTGATCACACCATCATGATTATCTGGGTCGTGAAGATCTTTTTTGTACAGTTCTGTGTATTTTTGCCACCTCTTCTTAATATCTTCTGCTTCAGTTAGGTCCATAGCATTTCTGTCCTTTATTGAGCCCATCTTTGCATGAAATATTCCCTTGGTATCTCTAATTTTCTTGAAGAGATCTCTAGTCTTTAATATTCTATTGTTTTCCTCTTGCAAAAGTATAATTTACCAAATTACTGTAAGTCATAATTAAAGGGGAAGGTTTTCCTTACACTTGGAAAACACAGATTCCAGCTTGTAATTTTTCAGATAGAAACCATAAAAATTATAACCTTATTCACCAGTTCACTCAGTGCTTTTGTTAACATTTTATGAAGCCATCAGATTTTCACTGAAACTCTTTAATTTCTTATGAAGTTCAGCATTATGGTCTGAAAGTCAGAAGCTTTTATTTATCCAAAAACCCTTTCTATAAATGTTCTTGAGGAGGAAGCAGTTTTGCAGAGGCAGTAGAATAAAACCATAACTGTCTATGACAGAAGATTTAAGACATGTTTAAACTCTGATTACAATGCAGTCCAATTGACTAAATTGGTTACTGTTGTAACATACACCACTTAAAGATAGTAACTAGATTTATAACAATATTTTATAGGCCACATCAGAATTTGGGAATTTATATAATTTCTAGAATACCTATATTAATATTCACCATACACTGTAAGATTTATTAAGCATTTGACAATGCTTCCTATGTAATTTAACATACTAAATGAAACTGTTTAATATATCTCTTTGGGATGTGTGAGGGGCCCTTTGAGACATCCTAAAGTTAGCTAGAGATCAAAGGACTTCATTTAACTTTGATTTAGAAAGTTTTGTCAAAAAAATAAAACTATATCAAAAGGGTTTAGAACACTCAGTCAGATAGGATCATAGTTCACTGTGAGACAGTAGTTATTCACTTAGCCAAAGTATTAATAACAATAAAAGACTTCAAAGGCAAATACAGAACAAATCACTTAAAAGGTAAAGAAGCTTAAAATCTATTATCCAAGGCAGTTCAACATCTTAAGAAGACTTGTCCTCTTAACAAGAGAGAAAAGCTAAGCCAAATTCAAGTGTAGCACCCACTTTTAAAATTTATTTACTTAGATGAATTTATACCTTAGTCCTGACCATACACAGAACTCTTTGTGCGGAGTCCACATTCCACAAAGCTTTTTATCACTTTCTGTATCTATCACTTTATTTTTCCATTCAGAAACAGCCAGCTCTAAGTCAGACCTACTTATTTGTTCCTTAATAAAATGCAGTTTCATTCCTCATGCCTTCTTTACTGAAAATATACTGAAAGTATACTTTGCTACTGTATACAAAAAATATTTTTTCTATTAGCTTTAATTACATTTAAAAATTAGAATCCTCAGGGTTTTTTTTTTCTTCTTTAGATTGGACTATAATTCCTTTAAAATGTTGTGTTAGTTTTTGCTGTACAATGAAGCTAATTACTGTATTGATTTATATTACCTCTTAGACCTCCTCCCACCACACCCCTATTCCAGCTACTTAGGTCATCACAGACCACTGAGCTGAGCTTCGTGGGCATTATAGCAGCTTCCTGCTAGCTAGTTTACTCATGGTAGTGTATATATGTCAATCCCCATCTCTCAATTTGTCCCACCCTCCTCTTCCTCCTACCCCATGTCCATTCTGAATGTCTGTGTCTCTGTTCTTGCCATGAAAAAAGGTTCATCTGTATCATTTTTCTAGATTCCACATATATGCATTAATATATGATATTTGGTTTTTTGTCTTCACTCTGTGACAGACTCTAGGTCCATCCACATCTATACAAATGACTCTTATTTTGTTTCTTTCAGTGGTTTGAGTAATACTCCATTGTATATATGTACCACATCTTTATCTATTCATCTGTCATTGGACATCTAGGTTGCTTCCATGTCCTGGCTATTGTAAACAGTGCTACAGTGAACACTGGGGTACATGTGTCCTTTTGAATTGTGGTTTTCTCAGGGTATATGCCCAGTAGTGGGATTGCTGGGTCTTATGGTAGAATCCTCAGCTCTTAAAACCTCAGTTTCTAGTGAAAACTAAGAAGTAAGCAATTATGAACTGATATTTATATCAGCATTCTGTAGTTTGGGGAACATAAATACCAGTGATAATGTCTAAACACATTTGCTTTCTTATAAAGAACATGGCACCAGACATACTCATTAATAGTCCTAAATACTTTTTGTTTTTATATAAAAGGAAGCCAATGTTCAGTAATCAATGTTTCAGTATCTTTTATTTGGAAATGATATAAGCTTCTATAGGTCGTTAAGCTATTCAGTAAGCTTCCATCAGTTAATTTATTTTAGCACATCTCTAGAATTTCAAGTTACCAGAATCTGGAAAGACTGTTTTAGATAAACATTTCTAAAGCATAATTATTCTTAATAGAGTATCTAAAAGCTCTTATCTCACATTTTATTTCTTTAAAAGTTTCTTCACATCAAGTTACATTCTTTGCTGACAAATTTGCTATGGATATTACAAGATTCTATTTAACTTAAATCTAGGTGCAATAAAAGTACTATACTTAATGTTGATGACTCTAAAGTCATGTCTGTATTCCAGGTATTAAATTAATGCTGGATATTTCCCAGTTTATGTGAACTTGAAATTAATTGTGGCCAGTTACTTCCTCTGTTATTTTTTTTAGAATTTCTATAAGCCTTTAATTTCCTTTAATTCAGTTAAATAGAGCTCAGTTGTGAATTAATTTGGTAATCCCATACAGAGGTAAAAACAAAGATAACGCATAGGTAAACATATAGACAAACACAAGGAGAGATCTCATAGCTTCATTTTCTAAAGTTAGTCGTGAATCACATATCACAATGTAAAACTCACTAGCTGTAAATAACATTTGGAATATGTTTTTCAACCCAAGAAAGCCCACGTGCAGCAACAAAGACCCAGAGCAGCCAAAAGTAAATGAATAAATAAACTTTTTTTTAAAAGGAAGGAAAAGGGTTATCTCTGAAAATTATGAACCTTCAGTTGCACCAATTAAGTACACAATGTCAGTGGAAGGTTAACCAACTTCTGTTTAATTCCTAAAGGGTAGGGAAAGCTAGCTTGAAGGAAAAAAACAAGAATTCTGACCCTGAGGAAACAATTCCTACCAGGAAAACTTGATTTTCTCTTCCTGTGCCTTGAGACCAGAACTCTTACAAACATTTTTTTATGTCTCTCCCCGCCAGTCTCAGGAATTAGAGATGATCTAGATAGGTGATCCTCAGAGTTCTGAGATCCAATAGCTCTGAGAAACTATTCCCAGGCTGTAGTCCTTTTTTTGCCCCAAATAAAACTTAAAACTCTCACATTTTGTGTGCGTGTGTGTGTGTGTGTGTTTTGTTGTTGTTCTTATGTCAGTACCGTCAGCAGCCTTCTGGTTCCTACTGGTTTGGGGTTTTCCTGGTGGTGATGAGCGTGCAGCTGACTTCCTCCTCCTGGTGGGGGTCTTAGTGACTGCAAAACAACTCAAGGGTAATGGCTCGGTATTATCTACAGCCCTTGAGGAACAACTAAAGGTTCTCAACCTTTTTAATTGTTAAACTTATTATTTTGTCTTGCTTGATTGTTTCCTTTGTTTCTTCATTTTCTCATTTCTCTGATTAATTTGCTCTTTGGAACTTGGGGAAGACCTAGAAGGCTGAAGTTTTTCTACAAACAAGAGCTGGGAGACATGGGGAGGTCTGTTCCAGGAAAGATCTTGCTTGGTTTCAGTATGCTTTTTCAAAATACATTGCAATTTGTTATCTCACTCGTGTCAATATAAATAAAGGGATAAATTGAGGCAAGCTCAAATTACTAGAAGTTGAACTTATTTAGGAACAGCAGAGGAATTGCATTTGGGGAAAATCAAACTAGCAGTTACAAGGGAGTCTGTTGTATGTTTGGGCTGTATTTATGGGCAAGGAGTGCATAGGGCAGGGAGTCTAGCCAGAGTCCAGCAATAACTTCACTGGCTTGAAAATGGGGAGAGATTCTTGGTGAATGTTCATTTCTGGAGCCACTAGCCACCTGTAGCTGTGAACAGCCTGACAGGTGGCTGGTGAGATAGAAGAACCTCATTTTAAATTTTAATTAATTCATTATTTGTAATGGATTGCATTTATAATACACTAAAATTTACACATATATTATCATACATAATATTTAAAATTAATTTATAACATCATTATATAATTGTGTTCATGAGAGCCATGTGTGGCCAATGGCTTCTATATTGGAATGCTTGGAGCATGTTAGAAACATGGGTATTTGGTTAGCATCGTGATAGGGAGGTTCTTCCCAGGTGGTGCTAGTAGTAAGGAGATGTGGGTTTGATCCCTGGATCAGGAAGACCCCCTGGATGAGGGCATGGTAACGCACTGCAGTGTTCTTATCTGGAGAATCCCATGGATAGAGCAGCATGGCGGACTGTAGTCCATAGAGTCCCAAAGAGACACGACTGAGGTGACTTAGCACACACACAGCACTTGTGTGTGTGTACATGCGCCGGGGACACCGGTGGTGCCTGTGGGGTCAGGCATTGATAAGAGTGCAGGTGTCTTGGCTGGGTTGGCTGATCCTCTCCGGGGGGCTCTGGCGGAGCAGTCTGACCTGAGGACACCGTGGTTTCTCAGCTCAGCTCTGCAGACCTCACTGCTGCTCCAGCACAGGGGCTGCCCGAGTCGGGGTCCTTTCCTTGGGCTGTCTCCTCCAGCTTCCTGGCAGTCAGGCAGACTTACACAGGAGCTCCTCATGCGTCACGAGGGCCCATCGTAGGGTATCTCAATGTCTCTGTACGTCCAGCTTGCTTAACCTGAGACACACATCCCTGTGCTGCTTCCTTGGGCACTGCTGCCTTTCTGTGGCCACACCGTGCCAAATTCTTGTTGTTAAAAGATTCATCAGGACCTCTTTCTTGTCCTTCGTAGATTGGTCTGACTGCAGTCCAGCAGAGGGCTCACTTCCCCCACCTACTGATCCAAAAACTAGACCTTGGCTCATTTCTCACTCAGGACCCCAGGGTGAAGTGGGGGCTGGTTCCCTGGAAGGGGCCACAGCCCTCCCCCTGCCTCAGACCCGGTAGGTGCAGGGGAAGCAGAGTGATCTGTGTCGGGGCCCGAGAGCATGGGGTGCCAGGGACCAAGAATGTCACCCCCACTGACAGGATGAGGGGTAGCCTGGCTGGGACAAGCCCGGGGCCCAGAGGTGGAGGAGGTGTGGCCCAGCCAGGAGCAGAGGAACGCCCAGTGACTGGAGCAAGGGGCCAGGGGAGGGTGCACTCTGCAGGGCCTCAGGAGTCTTCCCAGGAAAGCGGCTCATGGAAGGGGTGTGTTTGTGTGTGTTTTAGGATTTTCTAAGGTGACTGCTTTGATGTGTGAATGTGTGACTTTAGGGCAGTTGACTCAGTTTGTATGAGGAGGTGTGCTCCCCTGTGTCCCGGGCCCCGCCCCGTGCTCCCGTGTGTCCCGGGCCTTGCCCCGTGCTTCCCTGTGTCCCGGGCCTCGCCCTGTGCTCCCGTCTGCCGCGGGCCTTGCCCCGTGCTCCCGTGTGTCCCGGGCCTCGCCCCGTGCTCCCGTGTGTCCTGGGCCTCGCCCCGTGCTCCTGTCTGTCTGGAGCCTCGCCCCGTGCTCCCGTGTGTCCTGGGCCTCGCCCGTGCTTCCGTGTGTCCGGGGCCTCGCCCTGTGCTCCCGTCTGCCGCGGGCCTCGCCCCGTCCTCCCGTGTGTCCTGGGCCTTGCCCGTGCTCCCGTGTGTCCTGGGCCTCGCCCCGTCCTCCCGTGTGTCCTGGGCCTCGCCCGTGCTCCCGTGTGTCCTGGGCCTCGCCCGTGCTCCCGTCTGCCGCCGGCCTCGCCCCGTCCTCCCGTGTGTCCTGGGCCTCGCCCGTGCTCCCGTCTGCCGCGGGCCTCGCCCCGTCCTCCCGTGTGTCCGGGGCCTCGCCCGTGCTCCCGTCTGCCGCGGGCCTCGCCCCGTCCTCCCGTGTGTCCTGGGCCTTGCCCGTGCTCCCGTGTGTCCTGGGCCTCGCCCCGTCCTCCCGTGTGTCCTGGGCCTCGCCCGTGCTCCCGTGTGTCCTGGGCCTCGCCCGTGCTCCCGTCTGCCGCCGGCCTCGCCCCGTCCTCCCGTGTGTCCTGGGCCTCGCCCGTGCTCCCGTCTGCCGCGGGCCTCGCCCCGTCCTCCCGTGTGTCCGGGGCCTCGCCCGTGCTCCCGTCTGCCGCGGGCCTCGCCCCGTCCTCCCGTGTGTCCGGGGCCTCGCCCGTGCTCCCGTCTGCCGCGGGCCTCGCCCCGTCCTCCCGTGTGTCCGGGGCCTCGCCCGTGCCTCCCGTCTGCCGCGGGCCTCGCCCCGTCCTCCCGTGTGTCCGGGGCCTCGCCCGTGCTCCCGTCTGCCGCGGGCCTCGCCCCGTCCTCCCGTGTGTCCTGGGCCTCGCCCGTGCTCCCGTCTGCCGCGGGCCTCGCCCCGTCCTCCCGTGTGTCCCGGGCCTCGCCCCGTGCTCCCGTGTGTCCCGGGCCTCGCCCCGTCCTCCCGTGTGTCCGGGGCCTCGCCCGTGCTCCCGTCTGCCGCGGGCCTCGCCCCGTCCTCCCGTGTGTCCTGGGCCTCGCCCGTGCTCCCGTCTGCCGCGGGCCTCGCCCCGTCCTCCCGTGTGTCCCGGGCCTCGCCCCGTGCTCCCGTGTGTCCCGGGCCTCGCCCCGTCCTCCCGTGTGTCCCGGGCCTCGCCCCGTCCTCCCGTGTGTCCCGGGCCTCGCTCCGTCCTCCCGTGTGTCCTGGGCCTTGCCCGTGCTCCCGTCTGCTGCGGGCCTCGCCCCGTCCTCCCGTGTGTCCGGGGCCTCGCCCGTGCTCCCGTCTGCCGCGGGCCTCGCCCCGTCCTCCCGTGTGTCCGGGGCCTCGCCCCGTCCTCCCGTGTGTCCGGGGCCTCGCCCGTGCTCCCGTCTGCCGCGGGCCTCCCCCCGTCCTCCCGTGTGTCCTGGGCCTCGCCCGTGCTCCCGTCTGCCGCGGGCCTCGCCCCGTCCTCCTGTGTGTCCCGGGCCTCGCCCCGTGCTCCCGTGTGTCCCGGGCCTCACCCCGTCCTCCCGTGTGTCCCGGGCCTCGCCCCGTCCTCCCGTGTGTCCCGGGCCTCGCTCCGTCCTCCCGTGTGTCCTGGGCCTTGCCCGTGCTCCCGTCTGCTGCGGGCCTCGCCCCGTCCTCCCGTGTGTCCGGGGCCTCGCCCCGTCCTCCCGTGTGTCCGGGGCCTCGCCCGTGCTCCCGTCTGCCGCGGGCCTCGCCCCGTCCTCCCGTGTGTCCGGGGCCTCGCCCGTGCTCCCGTCTGCCGCGGGCCTCACCCCGTCCTCCCGTGTGTCCTGGGCCTTGCCCGTGCTCCCGTCTGCCGCGGGCCTCGCCCCGTCCTCCCGTGTGTCCTGGGCCTCGCCCCGTGCTCCCGTGTGTCCCGGGCCTCGCCCCGTGCTCCCGTGTGTCCCGGGCCTCGCCCCGTCCTCCCGTGTGTCCCGGGCCTCGCCCCGTCCTCCCGTGTGTCCTGGGCCTTGCCCGTGCTCCCGTCTGCCGCGGGCCTCGCCCCGTCCTCCCTTGTGTCCTGGGCCTCGCCCGTGCTCCCGTCTGCTGCGGGCCTCGCCCCGTCCTCCCATGTGTCCGGGGCATCGCCCCGTGCTCTGTCTGTCCCGGGACCCACGCTGTGCTCTTGTCTGTCTCAGGACTTGTCCTGTGCTCTCCCTAAGTCTCTTCTGGTACACCAGTCACATTATTGTCTAATTAATGGTCTGTGAAATCCTGATGACTTCCTTGAACCTAAGTGGAAAGAAGAAACAAGCACCTACCAATTATTTACTTATTTTGAAATATTTAAAAAAATGCTATTTATTTTTGGCTGTGCTGGGTCTTCATTGCTGTGCAGGCTTTCCTCTAGTTGTGGCAAGCAGGGGCTACTCTCTAGTTGTGGTGTGCAGGCTTCTCATTGCGGTGGCTTCTCTTGTTGTAGAGCATGGGCTCTAGGCTGTGCAGGCTTCAGTAGTTGCAGCGCGTGGACGCAGTGGTTGTGGCTCGTGGGCTCTGGAGCACAGTCTCAAAGTGGCATAGCGACCTAGTTGCTCCAAAGCATGTGGGATCCTCCTGGATTGGAAATCAAACCCATGTTTCCTGCACTAGCAGGCAGATTCTTTTTTTAAATTCATTTTAATTGGAAGCTAATTACTTTACAATATTGTAGTGGTTTTTGCCATACATTGACATGAATCAGCCTTGGGTGTACATGTGTTCCCCATCCTGAACTCCCTCCCACCTCCCTCCCCATCCCATCCCTCTGGGTCATCCCAGTGCACCAGCCCTGAGCACCCTGTCTCATGCATCTGCACCTGGACTGGCGATCTATTTCACATATGATAATATACATGTTTCAATGCTATTCTCTCAAATCATCCCACCCTCACCTTCTCCCACAGAGTCCAAAAGTCTGTTCTTTACATCTGTGTCTCTTTTGCTGTCTCGCATATAGGGTCATTGTTACCATCTTTCTAAATTCCATATATATGTGTTAATATACTGTATTGGTGTTTTTCTTTCTGACTTACTTCACTCTGTATAATAGGCTCCAGTTTCATCCACCTCATTAGAACTGATTCAAATGCATTCTTTTTAATGGCTGAGTAATATTACATGGTGTATATCTACCACTGCTTTCTTATCCATTCATCTGCCGATGGATGTCTAGGTTGCTTCCGTGTCCTAGCTTGTAAACAGTGCTGCGATGAACGTTGGGGTGCACGTGTCTCTTTCAGTTCTGGTTTCCCTGGTGTGTATGCCCATCAGTGGGATTGCTGGGTCGTATGGCAGTTCTATTTCCAGTTTTTTAAGGCACACTATTCTCCATAGTGGCTGTACTAGTTTGCATTCCCACCAACAGCATAAGAGGGTTCCCTTTTCTCCACACCTTCTCCAGCATTTATTGTTTGTAGACTTTTTGATAGCAGCTATTCTGACTGGTGTGAGATGGTACCTCATTGTGGTTTTGATTTGCATTTCTCTGATAATGAGTGATGTTGAGCATCTTTTCATGTGTTTGTTAGCCATCTGTATGTCTTCTTTGGAGAAATGTCTGTTAGTTCTTTGGCCCATTTTTTGATTGGGTCGTTTATTTTTCTGGAATTGAGCTGCATGAGCTGCTTGTATATTTTTGAGATTAATTCTTTGTCAGTTGCTTCATTTGCTATTATTTTCTCCCATTCTGAAGGCTGTCTTTTCACCTTGCTTATAGTTTCCTTTGTTGTGCAAAAGCTTTTAAGTTTAATTAGGTCCCATTTGTTTATTTTTGCTTTTATTTTCATTACTCTGGGAGGTGGGTCATAGAGGATCCTGGCAGGCAGATTATTTACTACTGAGCCAAAAGGGAAGTCAACTTTAAAAATGTTTGAGTGTTGTCTTGGCCCTGTGCTCCTGGAAGCAGTGATGGTTGAGAAATCCCCAGGTCTCACATCCAGTCTTTATGTCTGAGACACAGACCCCTCGTCCCCATGACCATTTGCCTCTGTAATACCCCAGACCCTTTCGTCTTTGAGGCATTCCTCATTAATGAACAGTCACCCCAGGACAACAGCCCAAGTAAAACCACCTCCTTAGATGTCAGTGCATTTTGTCTTTGACAGTTGTGGTGCCATGACTTGTTTAGGAGCCAGGCCTGTGCTTGAATCCCTGCTCCTCCACCCTGGTGAGAAGCCTCTTCACTCCTGTCCGTAGATCTGGGACCAACATGCACCTGGCTTCGCCTGTGCTCTAAACTTGTGTCCATCCCCAGCACAGGGAGGGTTCCATTTTGATTCTTTTTCAGCGCTTGCCTGGTACCTGGTGCTGGATTTGTTAGATTTCCTGGTCTGACCATTTGGGTCATAGAGATCTTGTCTCTGTTGGGTGAAAGGAGCAGGGAGTCTAGTTTGTTACTCTTTCCTGTTCATCTGCTTTGAGCTTAGGAATTAAAGTTTTATATCTCCTGGGAAGAGAACAGTGCTTTGGTGTGGACTGGTGGTCTCTGCTAATCTGTAATGAATGGTGTCCAGGGCTGAGATGGCAGAGTGGCAGCTCTAAGCTCTCGGTCTGTGTCTGTCATTCAGAAAGGCTGTGAATTCTCATTGTGTGTAATGTTTTCCTGTCTGGGTGGTACTGCCAAGTTATATTATGAAATTGCTTAAATTCAAGGAGCTCTAGTTTGATTGACTTAGAAATAAATAAGCACCTTATAGATGCAATATTCTTAAAATTCCCAGAAGTTAAGGAAACTGAATTTCTAATACTTTCAAAGAACGGAATGCATTCTTGCCGAAATTAACTCAAATGTTTTAAGAATAAGTTCACACTATTTAGGCAATGAGACTAGTTTAATATTTTTGGTTTAATAAAAACAGCTATGTCTTCTCTGACCATTAAGTGCTTACATTTTTATTCTACTTGGGTATATATTTCTTACATTTATATAAGTTTATTGATCAAAGAAGCTAGCATTACTTATGTTAACTGTTTAAGATTATAAAACACATGTTTGTATTTAACCAAATCATTATACTGACAAACTTTATTTCAACAGTAATTTTTTTTTTTGGAAGATAATTGTCAAGATGTTTAGGTAACTTAAATCCTTAGACTTAGAGTATATTGTATTAGTTAAGCAAAAATACCTAGATCATCACTTAATAAGAGAATGCTGAAACATTGTTACTAAGCATAATTTAAATTTTGTACTCCTTTCATCCTTCCTTCTCTCACAGCTTGCGGGACCTTAGGTCCCTGAGCAGGGACTGAACCCGGACCCCAACAGAGAAAGAGCTGTGTCTTAACCACGGGAGTGAGAGGGAATCGTCTAGATCTTACATTATTTTGCTTCTTATTTCTGTTTGCTGCAGGGGGCTGTGTCTTTGTGTCTGCAGTGAGTGTGCTCACACCCGCTCGCCTCCCACTGTGTGAGGTGTGAGGCCGTGCCCACCTGTCCTGCGTCTCCTCGTGGGCTCTGCTAGTCTGTGACAGCTGGTGTGCCTCTGACAGTGCCCAGCGGTCCTCCCTGCTACCTCTGAGTTGAACCTGGTTGCTTTGGTAAAAGTTATCACTAATATGTAGTTTAGATCAAGTGGGAGAAACTCAACTGAGTACATACATCTATTTTTCAAGGAAAACAGTAGTTTTATCCTAAAGAAGTATTTGTTTGTTGTTTTTTAGTCTCTATCCCCTTTCTGCACTCTTCAAGCTTATTGAGGACCCCAAAACCTTTCTCTGTGCTTGTAACTACTGACATTTCCTGTTTTGGAAATTGAAAAAACTTTGACATGCTTACTTATTATTCATTTGACAATAGCAACAGTGAACATGCTGCACATTAATGATATCTTAGTGATATTATGAAATTAGTTCTGACCATGTGAACACCCAGTGTTGTGGTCTGAAAATCCACCCCCTAAAATACATATGTTGAAATCCTGTCTTCTAGAGATGATGGTGTTAGCAGGTAGGGCTTTTGGGAGGAGGTTTTGGAGAAGGAAATGGCAACCCACTCCAGTATTCTTGCCTGGAGAATCCCATGGACGGAGGAGCCTGGTGGGCTACAGTCCACGGGGTCGCAAAGAGTTGGACACGACTAAGTGGCTTAACTACTAACTACTAACTCATGAAAAGGATTAGTGCTCTTATAAAAGGGACTCCAGGGACCTACCTCTTGGTTCAGGGGCTAAGACTCTGCACTCCCAGTGCAGGGGACCTGGGTAAGATGCCTGGTCATAGAACTGGATCCTGCATGCTGCAACTAAAGATCCTGTGTGCTGCAACTAAGACCCAGTGGGGTCAAATAAATAAATACTTGTTTGAAAAATGAGTCTCAAGGGATCTCCCTGCCCCCTTCATTTATGTACATGTATAAGGAGAAGTCTGCCGCCTGGAAAAGGGTCCTCATCCCACCACACTGGCACTTAAATCTTGGATTTCCAGCCTCTAGAACTGAGAAATACATTCCTGTTGTTTGTAAGTGATGTAGTCTGTGGTATTTTGTTATAGCAGCCTGAATGGGCTAGGACATCTTGAGGTTGGTCTAGAGTATAGTGCCCATTTGTCCCAGATTATCAGAGTTCGATGAAAGAAAAAGCTTGGAAAAGAATTTTATTTGCCTTGATTTATAATTCCAGAATTTGAAAAGTTAAAATTTTAGCTTTGCTCAATTTCATGGGCTTGTTTCCTTGGTTTACTGTTGATTACCTTCACATAAAACTTAAAGGATCACTTATTCTGTTATTTAATCTATCTAAACAACAAAAATTCTGTATCTTACCAGAATAGCCTTCTTTAGTTTATATTGATTTATCATGTCTTTGACTAATTAGAAGCCAAAGTTCCTCATTTAAGAATGGGTTAAGATTTTTTGCAGGGCTTCCCAGGTGACTCAGTGGTGAAGAATTCACCTGCCAAGGCAGGAGACACAAGAGATGCAGATTCAATCCCTGGGTCAGAAGGATCCCTTGGAGGGGGACATGGCAACCCTCTCCAGTATTCTTGTCTAGAAAATCCCATGGACAGAGGAATCTGGCGAACTGTACAGTCCATGGGGTCACAAAGTGTCGAGACACGACTTAACAACTGAGCATGAGAAAGATTCTTTGCAATCATATTGCCATCTATGTTTATTTTTTTGTCTTATTGTCACTTTGAAATGAATGGCCAAACATTGGTTTCTCAGGCACCCATGATTTGATTCCTATTGTAAGTGTTCAAATCTGACAGCTTTGATTTTTATGTTCTCAATATTGAATCCTAAATGTATAATGAAATAAAAATTAGAAAATTCCAAGATTTCACTGAGAATGTTGTATTTGAGAATGACATTACTTCAAGATATCTTTTACACCTAAAATTGTCTTTGAATTTCTTCAAGGATACCTGGAAAATCACAAATCATTTCTTCTTGTTTATTCTTCTTTGGAAATAGGGTTAATAATGTGTATAATTATTTTGTCTAAGTGAGGGGGGGGTGTTCACTTAATTATCTTGTTTTGGATGCTGCAGAAATTACCAGATTTCCTCGTCAGTTGCACTGTTCTGGTAATGAACTCTCATCCAGTCTTTAACTTCTGAAAATTATCTGATGTATAAGGAACTACTTCCTCTGTTCTTCTAAGTTATCTATAACTCACAACAATATAGTGGATTATTATTTAATAAACAGAAACATGCAATTTATAAAATGATAATCTTATTCTTCCTACCTGACCCCTCCAGAATTCAGAAACTCTTACTGAGTTCTCTTATTTTTATAGCAATGTGAGTTATTATAAATTCAATAGGATTCTGTCTTCCTCATATAATATAGCTGGAAATATTGGTTATAGAGCCTAAGTGTTGCTTGAAATATCATGTTTGAGAATGATGATCATTTAATCAGATATGACCAGACACTTTTAAGAAGCTAAGGTTGATTTTATGGAACCAATACTTACAAAACCTTTGAAACACCAGCCTGGTTCCTGGCTTACAGGTCCCCTAGCTTTACAAGCGAGTGAGGAAGGTCACTTTCCAGAAGGCTCAGAAAACTTAAGATATCTTGGGAGCCTTGAGAAGAGAGGAATTCATCTAAGTCTATAGGTACTGCAGGTGAGGTGGCAAATTCTTCACTTGGTTTTCTAGCCTCAAGAGGCTTTTAAAAGTGCAATCCTGGTGGTACAGTGGATAAGAATCCACCTGCTAATGCAGGGGACACAAGTTCGATCTCTGGTCCTTGAAGATTACACAAAGGACGCAGAACAACTGAAACCCATGCACCACAACTACTGAGGTCATGCTCTGGAGCCTGCAAGCAACTACTAAGCACACATGCTGCATCTACTGAAGCCCATGTACCTACAGCCTGTGCTTCACAACAAGAGAAGCCACCTCAGTGAGAAGCCATGCATCAAAAGCCTCTGCTCACCACAACTAGAGAAGGCCTGCAAAGTGTAACCTGAGATTCTTTATGAAAACTTAACAGTAAACTTAGGAAGGCTATGGAAGTCTTGCTGCACCTGTGAAAACACCAGGCCAGATCTAATGAGACTAGTCTTGTTTCATGGGCAAAATCAGTCTATCTTTGAAATTGGAGGCTGAATGGAAAAAAATTGTGTTTCAATAGAAAACTATGCACAGTGCATTCTTCTAGGTATTCAGATTCTAGCCCTGTTCCTTGTCTTTGAGCCACTTTGTACCTCCTTTGTAAATTGCAGGTAACTGATGGGGGTGCAAACCTTGTCTCACCTGGTGGACATTTAATTGACCTCCTCAACACTGTAGAAGAATCGGTTTTGATACCTACTTGCACACTGAACTGGATCCGGCTTCCTTTCCCAAACTGTCAAACCTTACTACATTTTCGGTGTTCTCAGTTTGCATGAATATCTGGCCACAACCTTCCAAATGAATGTTTCCAGTTTTCCTCTTTTCTACCTGACTTAACATCACCAAGGTTAAAACCTGAACAGCCAGATCTCTGGGTTGGATCTCTGGGTCACCCGACCATCTCCCCAGGTTCTGGCGAGATCCTATGCACTGAAGCCTGATGACTTGTTACAAATCTGGAAGGACTCACCACTGCAGGAGACCCTTTATGAACTGGATTTCCCAGGACAGGTGGGCAAAGGCTTGTGTCACAGATATCCTACATGGAGGCAACCAAGATTGTCAACACCATCACCAAGAACATTGACCTCTAGTAAGGGGGCGTTAAGAAACTGAATAAGCTGGGCTGCTGCATAGCTGAAAGATTTTCTTCCACTGATTTCTTGGAATCCACTGTACTAGATACTTTCAGGTTCAATTTGCAGCTCTTTAATACAGTTTCTGTATTAATATTCCCCTTTTGCATTTAGGCTCCCCTCTTTTAAGGTGTCTGATCTCTAGGACCCAAAAACAACTGACCTTTGCCACCAGCTTCCAACAGATGATTCAACTGGTTTTACAAAATGACACCAACAGATGCCTGACATACAATCACTTGGGCCCCTCTTCACCTACACAGGAGGTTTATGATTGCCTCTGAGTTCAACAACTGGCATTTGAGGGAATAGCCACATTGAATTTTATTTGAAATCTGTGCTCCTGGAGAGCAGTGATGATTGAGAAATTTCTGACCCTATAGTGTTCTGGGAGACAGCTAACTGTGAAGGACCACCCTGTGATTGCAAACTGGACCCCCTTCACCCTTTCTCATGACTCTTTTGTTTATCTGCCTCTGTAAAGTCCCAGACCCCCCTTCTACTACTTTGAGATATTCCTCATTAATGAACACTTCCCTAGTGCAAAAGGCTGAATAGACTCATCTCTAATTATCCAGCACATTTTGTCTTCCACAGTGTTAAAGTTTTAATTTGTTATATCTTATGCAGTAGATCAGGCTTTCCTGGTGGCTTACCTGGTAAAGAATCTGCCTGCAATGCGGGAGACCTGGGTTTGATCCCTGGGTTGGGAAGATCCCTTGGAAAAGGGAATGGCTACCCACTCCAGTATTCTGGCCTGGAGAATTCCAGAGTCGGACATGACTGAGTGACTTTCACTCACTCATGCAGTAGAACATCTTCCAATAGTGCCACTTAAGTTGCATGATCACTTTAAGACCAACAATTTATTAGAACTTAAAGGAACTGAACAATTTAAATATTTGAAAGACAAATCTTATTTCTCCCAGCTTTTAAAATTAGGTACTAAAAACTGCTAGAGCATACCCTCAGGTTAAGTTATCAGGCAGCTTTGACTAGAGAAGTACACACTGAGAGACCAGTAAAGCCTGTGCATTCAATATTGCTGGATGAAAAGTCAATAAAAAAATCACAGAAGTGAATCTATTTCCAGAATGTTGGAGTGAAGGTAGGTGGACTCTCCCCAACAAACATATAACTGGAAAAATTATTAAAAACAAAAGTCTCTGGAAATGGTCCTAAGGGCATACAGCAAACAGACATTCATTCAAGAAAACCTAAATCTCACCAAGATTTCTTTGGCAACTGATCTAAAACACACTCCCTCCCCCGCCAACTCCATCTTATAGAAACTCTACTTCAGGCACCATACTTGATGCAACCAAAAAGCAGAGGGATTCCCCCCAGACTCTACCTGTGGACCAGAAGATCTACTCTAGATGAGCAGGCTGAGAATCCTGGGATCTCATTCCCCACTCCTAGTGCACACCCAAAATTGCTTACAGGGCAGAGATTCCATACCAAGAGGGGCAACCCAAGAAGACCAGGAGCCCACTTTTATAGAAGATGTGTTGATTCTAAGATAAGTGGGTTGCTGTCCCTAAACCTAGATCCTGTGCAGTGGTGCAGAGATTCTGTCCAGGGGAGAGTCAGTCTGTAAGCACTAAGAACTCCCTGCTCTGTCTGAGGGGACTGATTTTATTCAGAGTAGAGGGTGGAAGATGCCATGTTAAGAGTGCTGTTGAAAACAAGGGCAATTTTGGTTGAAAGCAATTAAGTGGAGACTCGGCTCCATGATATTAATAGCAATAAGCAAAATGGTAGAGCAGCCAGATATTTGATAGAGAAAACCAAGGAAGGAGACAGCCAAGAAAAATGCTCCTGTGATTACAGTCAACCATGGGTGTCAGGAATTCTGTTATACAAACATTAGGCTTAGAGTGAAACCACTTAGGAGCAATCACAGCAGGATGTGAGCAGACTTGGAAACACTTTCCAGTCTGCACAAAAACTAAGCAAAATGTGGAAGCCTCACTGGCATGAGGGCCTTAAGCAGAAGTTCTGAAACAACGGTAGTTGTTGTACAATAAGTTACTCTAATGCAGAGGCGATGCCTAGGAAGTCAAGATTTAGCATAAAGGAGTTTGGAAGACTGCATGGCCAAAGCTGAACATTCTTCAGGGGGTAAGAGAGGGACAATCCAAGCTACTGGTCTCTGGCTGAACGTAGGCCAAGGAAAAAATCCTCAAACTGTAATAGCAGCATCCAAACAATACATACATCCAATGGTAAAGTGTAAAAATATTAACTGTTCAAGGGGGCTTAAGTACAACCTTTGACCAATAAGTGGCTTATGCTGACTCAGAGGTGAACCCTGGGAAGCCAGATTACAATATAAAAGCAAAACAAAATCTGAGTAAGGACTTCAGAAGTTTTACCCTGCAGGGGACATAGACATTACAGTTAGTTTAGCAAGTCACTGAACAAATAAATGACCAAGTGAACAACATCAATTCCTGAGGGATAAAGAGAATAGTATCCAGGGTTGCATGATATCTAAAACATCCAGTTTTCAACAAAACCAATTTGACACACAAAAAGCAATAATTCATGACACGCACAAGAAGCAGTCATTATAAATATTCTCAAAGAACTAAAGGAAATCACATTCAAAGAATTTTTAAAAGGTCTTCCCTGGTGGTCTAGTGGTTAAGAATATGCCTGCCAATCAGGGGACATGAGTGTGGGAAGATCCCACATGCAACGGGACAACTAGGCCCATGCTTGGGAACAAGAGAAGTCACTGCAATAAGAAGCCCTTGCACTGCAATGAAGAGTAACCGTTGCTCACTGCAACAAAGAACCAGCACAGCCAAAAATAAATCTCAAAAAAAAAAAAAATTATAAGGAAAACTTTGGAATTCCCTAGCAGTCCAGTGTTTAGTACTCAGTGCTTTCACTGCCATGGACCAGGTTCAGTCCCTGGCTGGGGAACTAAGATCCTGCAAACCATGCCTTGTGACAAAAAACAAAAACAGTTGATGACATTGCCTCATAAGATAGAGAATATCAAGAAAGAGAAGTTATTTTTAAAAAATTCTGGAGATGAAAATTCTGGTACAGTAATCAAAATGAAAAAATTCATTGGGGATTTCTACAAATTTGAGTTGGCAGAAGAAAGAACCAGTGAACTTGAAGACAGATTCAATAGAGATTATGTAATCTGAAAGATAGAGGAAGAAAAAGAAGAAAAATATTCAGAGCCACAAAAAAAGTGAGACACTATTAAGTGCACCAACATATGCATAATGGAGAAAAGGGGGCATAAAATTATTAGGAGTTTTGACTGAAATTTTCCCAAATATGTTGGTAGAAATTAATCTGTATGTCCAAGAAGCATGAGGAAGTTCAACTAGGATAAATATAAAGAGATTCACACTGAAATATATAACACTTAACAACACTGAAAGTCAAAGATAAAGAGAAAATCTTAAAAAGCAGTAAGAGGAAAACAATTCATTACATATAAGATTAATAGCTGACATCTCATCAGAAACAGTGGAGGCCAGCAGTGCTTAAAGTAAAAACCTGTCAACCAAGAATTCTATATTCAGCAAAATTATTTTTCAAAAATAAAGACATTTCAAAATAAAGGGAAGCTGAGAAGATACATTGCTAGCAAGCCTGACTTACAATGCTGAAATAAGTTCTTCAGACTAAAAGCAAATGACACAAGAGAGTAATTCAAATCTATTTGAAAAAAAAAAGTGTTGGTTAAGGTGCATAATTACAAAAGACAGTGTAATTGCACATTTTCCCTCCTTTATTCTCTTGTTTAAAAAATAATTATCTAGGATGTGTGCATATAACTGTATTGTTAGAATTTTCACTTATAGAAACATAATATGTGTCAACATTTTATCAAAATGTTATCTGACAATAATAGTACAAAGGAGGGAGGTGAGAGCAAAGCTGCTTTGGGGTAAGGTAGTGATAACTCACATCCACCAGAAGAATCAGACATGGTAAAAAAGAAATTCAGTGTAACAAACTCTGTAAATTTGAGTTTCCACTTTCATCTCACAGGTTCTTCAAGACAGAAGATTATGTAAAGTAGGCCTATAAGAATGTATTGTTGGGTTTATAATCTATATGGAGGTAATATATATAGTCTCCATATATATATTATATATATATATATATGAACAAAGATCATGGCATCTGAGCAATGGAAACAGTGACAGGCTTTATTTTCTTGGCCTCCAAAATCACTGCAGACTGTGACTACAGCCATGAAGTCATGAATTAAAAGGTCATGAATTAAAGTCTTGAATTAAAACGTCATGAATTAAAGTCATGAATTAAAAGGCTTCCTCCTTGGAAGGAAAGCTATGACAAACCTAGACAGCATATTAAAAAGCAGAGACATTACTTTGCCAACAAAGTCAAGGACTTACTCATGAGTCCTTACTCATTGCCATAGTCAAAGCTACGGATTTTCCAGTAGTCATATATGGATGTGAGAGTTGGACCATAAAGAAGGCTGAGTGGTGAAGAATTGATGTTTTTGAACTGTGGTGTTGGAAAAGACTCTTGAGAGTCCCTTGGACAGCAAGGAGATCAAACTAGTCAATCCTAAAGAAAATCAACCCTGAATATTCAATTGAAAGGACTGATGCTGAAGCTGAAGCTCCAATACTTTGGCCACCTGATGAGAAGAGCCCCTAATGATGAGAAAGATTGCTTGAAAAGACTGAAGGTGGGAAGAGAAGGGGACAGAGGATCAGATGGCTGGATGGCATCACCGACTCAATGGACATGATTTTGAGCAAACTCACAGAGATGGTGAAGGACAGGGAAGACTGATGTGCTGCAGTCCATGGGGTCGCAAAGAGTTGGACATGACTGAGTGACTGAACAACAATACGTATAACAATAATAACAGAGAAGGGAAGGAGACATCTATAGATCACTCAACCCAACAGCAGCAAAATATCCATTCTTTCATGGGCACATGTAACATTCTCCAGGATAGATCATATGCTAGGCCAGTAAAACAAATCTCAAAACATGTAAGGTGACTGATATCATAGAAAATAATTCCTCTAACCACATGGAATGAAACGAGAACTCCATAACAGAAGGAAATTTAGGAAATTTACAAATATTTGGAAATAAACATAGTCCTAAAAAACAAAAGGGTCAAAGAATAAATCACAAAGGAAACTAGAAAATATGTTGAGATGAATGAAAATGAAGAGAAATAAGCAAAAACTTGTAGGATGAAGAAAAAGTCATGTTCAGAGGGAAATTTCAGTCAGTTCAGTCATTCAGTTGTGTCTGACTCTTTGCGACCCCGTGGACTGCAGCACACCAGGCCTCCCTGTCCATCACCAACTCCTGGAGTTTACCCAAATTAATGTCCATTGAGTCGGTGATGCCATTCAACCATCTCATCCTCTGTTGTCCCCTTCTCCTCCCGCCTTCAATCTTTCCCAGCATCAGGGTCTTTTCAAATGAGTCAGTTCTTCACATCAGGTGGCCAAAGTATTGGAGTTTCAGCTTCAGCATCAGTCCTTCCAATGAATATTCAGGACTGATTTCCTTTAGGATGGACTGGTTGGATCTCCTTGCAGTCCAAGGGACTCTCAAGAGTCTTCTCCTAACACCACAGTTCAAAAGCATCAGTTCTTTGGTGCTCAGCTTTCTTTATAGTCCAACTCTCACATCCATACATGACTATTGGAAAAACCATAGCTTTGACTAGATGGACCTTTGTTGGCAAAGTAATGTCTCTGCTTTTTAATACACTGTCTAGGTTTGTCATAGCTTTCTTTCCAAGGAGCAAGTGTCTTTTAATTTCATGGCTGCAGTCACCATCTGCAGTGATTTTGGAGCCTAAGAAAATAAAGTCTGTCACTGTTTCCACTTTTCCCCCTCTATTTGCCATGAAGTGATGAGACTGGATGCCATGATCTTAGTTTTTTGAATGTTGAGTTTTAAGCCAGCTTTTTCACTCTCCTCTTTCACCCTTCATCAAGAGGCTCTTTAGTTCCTCTTCACCTTCTGCCATTAGAGTGGTATCATCTGCATATCTGAGGTGGTTGATATTTCTCCAGGCAATCTTGATTCCAGCTTGTGATTCATTCAGTCTGGCATTTCACATGATGTACTCTGCATGTAAGTTAAATAAGTAGGGTGACAATATACAGCCTTTGCCAATTTGGAACCAGTCTGTTGTTTCATATCTGGTTCTAACCGTTGCTTCTTGAGCTGCACACAGGTTTCTCAAGAGACAGATAAGGTGGTTTGGTACTCCTATCTCTTTAAGAATTTTCCATAGTTTGTTGTGATCCACACAGTCAAAGGCTTTAGTGTAGTCAATGAAGCAGAAGTAGATGTTTTTCTGGAACTCCTTTGCTTTCTCCATGATCCAATGAATGTTGGCAATTTGATCTCTGGTTCCTCTGCCTTTTCTATATACAGTTTATACATCTGGAAGTTTATGGTTCATGTACTGCTGAAGCCGAGCTTGAAGGATTTTGAGCATAATCTTACTAGCATGCGAAATGAATGCAATTGTATGGTAGTTTGAACATTCTTTGGCATTGCCCTTCTTTGGGATTGGAATGAAAACTGACCTTTTCCAGTCCTTGTGGCCACTGCTTGAGTTTTCCAAATTTGCTGACACATTGAGTGAAGAGCTTTATTTAATAGCATCATATTTTAGGATTTCAAATAGCTCAGCTGGAATTCCATCACCTCCACTAGCTTTGTTTGTAGTAACACTTCCTAAGGCCCAGTTGACTTCACTTTCCAGGATATCTGGCTCTAGGTGAATAACCATACCATCTTGGGTATCCTTATTAAGACCTTTTATGTATAGTTCTTCTGTGTATTCTTGCCACCTCTTCTTAATCTCTTTTGCCTCTATTAGGTCTTTACCATTTCTGTCCTTTATTATGACCATTCTTGCATCAAATGTTCCCTTGATTTCTCCAATTTTCTTGGAGATCTCTAGTTTTTTCAGTTCTAGTGTTTTCCTTTACTTCTTTGGATTTTTCATTTAAGCAGGCTCCCTTATCTCTCCTTCTTGTTCTCTGGAACTCTGCATTCAGTTAGGTATATCTTTCCCTTTCTCCCTTGCTTTTTGCTTCTCTTCTTTCCTCAGATATTTGTAAAGCCTCCTCAGACAACCACTTTGCCTTCTTGCATTTCTTTTTCTTTGGATGGTTTTGGTCACCACCTCCTGTACAGTGTTATGAACCTCTGTCCATAGTTCTTCAGGCACTCTGTCTACCAGATCTAATCCCTTGAATCTATTTATCACCTCCATTGTATAATTTGATTTAAGTCGTATCTGACTGGCCTAGTGGTTTTGCCTACTTTCTTCAATTTAAGTCTGAATTTTGCAATAAGGAGCTGATGATCTGAGTCAGGTTTCCTTTTTGCTGACTGTATAGAGCTTCTCCATCTTCAACTGCAAAGAATATAATCAGTCTGATTTCAGTATTGACCATTTGGTGATGTCATGTGTAGAGTCGTCTCTTGTGTTGTTGGAAAAGGGTGTTTGCTAAGACACAACTCTGTTAGCCTTTGCCCTGCTTCATTTTGTATTCCAAGGCCAAATTTGCCTGTTACTCCAGGTATCTCTTGACTTCCTATTATTTGCATTCCAGTCCCCTATGATGAAAAGGACATCTTTTTTTGGTGTTAGTTCTAGAAGGTTTTATAGGTTGTCATAGAACTGGTGAACTTCAGCTTCCTCAACATCAGTGGTTGGGGCATGGGCTTGGATTACTGTGATATTGAAGTGGTTTGCCTTGGAAATGAACCAAGATCATTCTGTCGTTTTTGAGACTGCACCCAAGTACTGCATTTCAGACTTTTGTTGACTATGAGGGCTACTCCATTTCTTCTAAGGGATTCTTGCCCACAGTAGTAGATATAATGATCATCTGAATTAAATTCTCCCATTCCTGCCCATTTTAGCTCACCAATTCCTAAGGCGTCAATGTTTACTCTTGCCATTTCCTGCCTGACCATGTCTCATTTACCTTGATTCATGGGCCTAACATTCCAGGATCTTATGCAATATTGTTCTTTACAGCATCAGATTTTACCTTCGTCATCAGACACATCCACAATTGAGCATCGTTTCTGCTTTGGCCCATCTGCTTCATTCTTTCTGGAGCTATTGGTAATTGCCCTCCATTCTTTCCCAGTAGTATATTGGACACCTTCTTACTTGGGGGGTGCTCATCTTCTGGTGCCATATCTTTTTGCCTTTTCATACTGTTCATGGGCTTCTTACGACAAGATACTGGAGTGGTTTGCCATTCCCTCTTCCAGTGGACCACATTTTGTCAGAACTCTCCACTATGACCCGTCCATCTTGGGTGGCCCTGCACTGCATGGCTCATGGAGTCACTGAGTTACATGAGGCCCTTTGCCACGACAAGGCTGTGATCCATGAAGTTGCCCTATGACCCAGCAATTCCACTCTTAAATATATGCCCCAAAGAACTGAAAACATATGTTCAAACAAAAACTTGTACCTGAATGTTCACAGCAGCACTCTTCACAATAGTAAAAAAGTGGCAACAAATTATTAAATAATGAATAGATAAATAAATAAAAATGGGTAAATAAAAGGTGATTTATCCATTCAGTTGATATAGCAAAAAGAAAGGAAGTACTGACATCTGCTAAACATAGGTGAGCACTGACAACATTGTGCTGAATGAAAGAAGAGAGAGTCCCAGAGACCGTAAATTGTGTGAAGTATTGACAATAGGTAGTCCATAGAGACAAGTCGGATTAGTGTTTGCCAGGGGTTGGGGGAAATGAGGTAGAGGAAATGAGGGGGTGACTGCTAAAGTGTGTGCAATTTCTGTTTTTCTAAGAAGTATGAGTAGGCTGATTTTATTATTATTAATTTAATGGAATATAATTGCTTTACAATGTTGTGTTAGTTTCTGCTGGACAGCAAAGTGAATCAGCCACATGTATACATGCTGCTGCTAAGTCGCTTCAGTCGTGTCCGACTCTGTGCAACCCCATAGACAGCAGCCCACCAGGCTCCCCCATCCCTGGGATTCTCCAGGCAAGAACACTGGAGTGGGTTGCCATTTCCTTCTCCAATGTGTGAAAGTGAAAAGTGAAAGTGAAGTCACTCAGTTGTGTCCGACTCTTAGCGACCCCATGGACTGCAGCCCACCAGGCTCCCCCGTCCCTGGGATTTTCCAGGCAAGAGTACTGGAGCGGGGTGCCATTGCCTTCTCCGCATGTATACATATATGCTCTCTTTTTTAAAATTTTTTTCCCATTTAGGTCACCACAGAGCACTGGGTTGGGTTCCCTGTGCTGTATAGTAGGTTCTCATTATGCACAAGTTAATTTTAGACAGTACCTATTTGTATCAGACAATGACAAGGAGGAGCTGAGATCTGTGATTAATCAATCAATTCTCTTCATCCAGATGTCACAGTCCCAAGTGTCTTTACAAGTTATTTCCTCCTATCTTTGGGATTTCTTTTTGAGGTGATAAAATGTTCTAAAATTGGTCATGGGGACTTCCTTGTTGGTCCAGTGGTTAAAACTCCATACTTCCAATGCAGGGGGCATGATTTCCATTCCTGGTTGGGGAACTAAGATCCCACATGCTACACAGTGGAGCCCAAAAGTAAAAATTAAAATAATTAATTTAAAAAAATTTGCTGTGGTGATGGCTGCACAGCTCTGAGTAGTATAGTATAAATAATTGAACTGTACATTTTAAGTGGGAGAACTTTATGGCATGTGAATTTTATCTCAAAAAAGCTGTTATATGGCAAAAACCCAAAAACCAACAAAAACTACCCACAAAGGAAAACCCAGGACCAGAAGTTTCACAGGAGAATTCTACCAGATGTTTAAAGAAGACTTAGCACCAAAGCCTTTGCAAGTTTTTCCAAAAATAAAAGAGGAGGGAACACTTCCCAACTCCTACCAAGAGATCAGGTACTTGGTACCAACACCAGAGAAGGACAGCACCAAGAAAACTATAGGCCAATATCTCATGACTATATAAGGGCTTCCCTGGTATCTCAGTAAAGAATCCTCCTGCAGTGTAGCAGACCCGGGTTTGATCCCTGGATTGGGAAGATCCCCTGGATAAGGGAAAGGCCACCCACTCCAGTATTCTGGTCTGGAGAATTCCATGGGCCATATTGTCCATGGGGTCACAAAGAGTTGGATATGACTGAGCATACAAACAAATTCTCAATTGATTATTATCTAACCAAATCCAGGAACATGTACAGTGGATTACACACCATAATTAAGTAGAATTTATACCAGGAATGTAAGCTTGGAATAAAATATGAACATCAATGTAATGCACCACATTAATAGAATAAAGAACAAAAATCCTTTCAATAGATACAGGAAAAACATTTGACAAAATCCAACCACCCCTCCATGATAAAACATAAATAACTAAAGATGGCACAGAAATTGCTCAACATGATAAAGGAGGTTTACATTAGCTTATAAGAGCTAATATATTTCATGGAGAAAGACTATACTTTCAGGCTAACAGCAAGAAAAAATTTTCTATTCAGCAGTGTACTGGAGGTTCCAGTCAGAGAAAATAGGCAAGAAAAATAAAAAGCATCAAGATTGGAAGGGAAGAGTAAAACTTTATCTATTTGCAGATGACATCTAGTATGTGGAAAAACATAAGAAATCCCCTGTGAAAATTTGAGGATTAAAACACAAGTTCAACAGGATTATAGAATACAAGATCAGTATACAAATTTTAATTGTATTTCTTTACACTAACAATGAAATATCTGAAAAGGAAATTAAGAAGGCAATTGCATTTGCAATCATATCCAAAAGAATGAAATACTTTGGAATAAACTAAAGAAGTCCAAGACTTGTTCACTGAAAACTATAAACATTGTTAAATGAAATTAAATAAAATCTAGCTAAACGAAGATACAACTCATGCTAATTGATCAGAAAACTCCTTTACAGTCACACTTCAGTTCAGTTCAGTTCAGTCGCTCAGTCATGTACGACTCTTTGTGAACCCATGAACCGCAGCATGCCAGGCCTCCCTCTCCATTACCAACTCCTGGAGTCCACTCTAACCTATGTCCATTAAGTTGGTGATGCCATCCAACCATCTCATCTTCTGTCGGCCCCTTCTCCTCCTGCCTGCAATCCCTCCCAGCATCAGGGTCTTTTCAAATGAGTCAGCTCTTCGCATCAGGTGGCCAAAGTATTGGAGTTTCAGCTTCAGCATCAGTCCTTCCAATGAACACCCAGGACTGATCTCCTTTAGGATGGACTGGTTGGATCTCCTTGCAGTCCAAGGGACTCTCAAAAGTCTTCTCCAACACCACAGTTCAAAAGCATCAATTCTTCAGCGCTCAGCTTTATAGTCCAACTCTCACATCCATACATGACTATTGGAAAAACCATAGCCTTGACCAGATGGACCTTTGTTGACAAAGTAATGTCTCTGCTTTTTAATATGCTGTCTAGGTTGGTCATAACCTTCCTTCCAAGGAGCAAGCGTCTTTCAATTTCATGGCTGCAGTCACCATCTGCAGTGATTTTGGAGTCCAAAAAAAAATAAAGTCAGCCACTGTTTCCACTGTTTCCCATCTATTTGCTGTGAAGTGATGGGACTGGATGCCATGATTTAATTTTCTGAATGTTGAGCTTTAAGCCAACTTTTTCACTCTTCTCTTTCACTTTCATCAAGAGGCTCTTTAGTTCTTCTTCACTTTCTGCCATAAGGGTGGTGTCATCTGCATATCTGAGGTTATTGATATTTCTCCCGGCAATCTTGATTCCAGTTTGTGCTTCTTCCAGCCCAGCGTTTCTCATGATGTACTCTGCATATAAGTTAAATAAGCAGGGTGACAATATACAGCCTTGATGTACTCCTTTTCCTATTTGGAACCAGTCTGTTGTTCCATGTCCAGTTCTAACTGTTGCTTCCTGACCTGCACACAGGTTTCTCAAGAGGCAGGTCAGGTGGTCTGGTATTCCCATCTCTTTCAGAATTTTCCACAGTTTATTGTGATTCACACAGTCGAAGGCTTTGGCATAGTCAATAAAGCAGAAATAGATGTTTTTCTGGAACTCTCTTGCTTTTTCAATGATCCCAGCAGCATGTTGGCAATTTGATCTCTGGTTCCTCTGCCTTTTCTAAAACCAGCTTGAACATCTGGAAGTTCATGGTTCATGTATTGCTGAAGCCTGGCTTGGAGAATTTTGAGCATTACTTTACTAGCGTGTGAGATGAGTGCAATTGTGCGGTAGTTTGAGCATTCTTTGGGATTGCCTTTCTTAGGGATTGGAATGAAAACTGACCTTTTCCAGTCCTCTGGCCACTGCTGAATTTTCCAAATTTGCTGGCATATTGAGTGCAGCACTTTCACCACATCATCTTTCAGGATTTGAAATAGCCCAACTACAATTCCATCACCTCCACTAGCTTTGTTCGTAGTGAGGCTTCCTCAGGCCCACTTGACTTCACATTTCAGGATGTCTGGCTCTAGGTGAGTGTGAGTGATCACACCATCGTGATTATCTGGGTTGTGAAGATCTTTTTTGTATAGTTCTTCTGTGTATTCTTGCCACCTCTTCTTAATATCTTCTGCTTCTGTTAGGGTCCATACCATTTCTGTCCTTTACTGAGCCCATCTTTGCATGAAATGTTCCCTTGGTATCTCTAAATTTTCTTGAAGAGATCTCTAGTCTTTCCATATACACTCTCTCCAACCATTCCTAAAGCTTGTTGTTATTGGTCAGTTGCTCAGTCCTGTCCAACTCTTTGAGACCCCATGGACTGCAGTGAGCCAGACTTTCCTGTCCTTCACCATCTCCTGAAGCTTGCTCAAACTCATGTCCATTGAGTTGGTGATGCCATCCAACCATTTCATCCTCTGTTGTCCCCTTCTCCTCCTGCCTTCAATCTTTCCCAGCATCAGGGTCTTTTCCAGTGAGTTGACTCTTTGCATCAGGTGGCCAAAATATTGGAGCTTCAGCTTCAGCATCAGTCCTTCCAATGAATATTCAGGGTTGATTTCCTTTAAGATTGACTGGTTTGATCTCCTTGCAGTCCAAGGGACTCTCAAGAGTCTTCTCTAACACCACAGTTCAAAAGCATCTAATTCTTTGGTGCTCAGCTTTCCTTATGGTCCAACTCTCACATCCATACATGATTACTGGAAAAACCATAGCTTTGATCATACAGACCTTTGTTGGCAAAATAATGTCTCTGCTTTTTAATATGCTGTCTAGGTTTGTCATAGCTTTTATTTGCAATTTTTAATTTCAAAGTTGTTATATGAATCACACAGTATGGCATCTTTTAAGACTGGCTTTTTTTCCCACTCAGAAAAATGCTCTTGAGATATGTGTATGTATCATTCCTTTTAATCCTGCTTCTCTATGTAACCCTTGAATGTTTTTTTAGAATTCCATGTTGCTTCATTTATAGTGTTCTTTGGTGTATCTCTTTGTATAGATGTTTTAGTACTTGCTCTAAAAAGTTGTATATACATAACTTATCATGGTCTACTAGTGTCAGTATTTTACCATTTTTTGATAGTGTTACAGGCTCCTAGGGGGCTGTGCATTGTTGTCAGTGTAACTCTCCATGTTCAGGTTGGGTAGTTTACCCTCCTCCATCCTGGGATTTCTCAATCTGGCTGCTGGGAATAGGCAGTCCTCTTGGCCCCATGTGGGTGCCAGGCACTGTTTCTGTGTACTCTTTTGGGTGTTTCCCCTCCCCCCCAAAGGAGCTGTTTCTCACATACACGTGCTTGTCAGCACTCAGCTGGGTACTTGAGGGGGACCCTCTGACCTCAGAGTCCTCTGTCTGTGCAGCCTTCTCCTCCCCAGGGTCCAGCTCCCCCTGGGCTCTCCACTCCATCTCTACGGGAATCCTCTCGGCTCTGCTTGGGTTCCTCTTCTCCTGGCGTGGGTTTGGGAGCACTCTCCAGGCAATAAGCTGGGGAAACCCCTGTCCACTGGTCTCTTCTCCTGTCCGCTATGGATCACCATCCTTTGCTACCTGCTGTTCCATTTCTGGAAAACAGTTGTTTCATATATTTGGTCTCTTGTTCTACATATTTTGTCTGGTTCCTGCTACTTCATCTTGGTTGAGCATAGAAGTCTTAGTGATTATTCTTTGTCTTGGAAAACATAGTTTTTATAAACATATATTGTGTTAATATGTAATAATGTTCTTATTGATTTAAAATGAATTGGTAACTAATCACAAACTTTCATTTTCATTTTTAATATGGTAAATATTGATGGACATGACCCACATAAAAAAAAGTATCCTTGCTACACCTTGGTATATCCGGGCTACCTAAGTATGTTTGGTATCCTCAATACTTTGGAGAATCACTTCCACATATGGGTTTATTTAATCCCCATGACATCTCTATTAGGATTATTGTTATTAACCCTGTTTATAGATGAGGAGACTGAGGCCCAGGGCAGGGAAGCAGTTGTCCATCATATGGCAAGTTAGTGCCAGACAGTATTTGAACCCATGTAGCCTGATTCTGTGGTCTGTATTCTTCAAGTCACTAAGCCACACTGCTCTTAAGAGCATGGATTTGTCCACTTGATACAACATTTCTAAGCTTTAAGTAACCATTAGATGCAGGCTTTTCCCTCCATCTTTTCCCTCCAGGTGTCTGCACCCTTCTTGCCTAGCAGAATCCTTGGGCTCCAAGTGTCTTCATGAGGACATCGTTCGGGTGGCCCTAGGGAAAGAGATGTACGGTTGGCTGCTGCTTTGCCCTCACTGATGGACTCAAACCTAACTGATAGACGTGCAGGTGGAATTATAGTTTCTGTGCATGGCACTGGCCAGAGGCCTTGCCCTTCCCTGTAGCTGGTCAGTCCGTGAAGCAACATTAGAGCTGGTCAAAGTTACTGTGCCTTATCCAGAGGGGGGAAGGGGGGAGTGTCCCCAGACCTGCTTCTCCTGGGGCAAATCTCAGACCAGTGAACTGCTATGAAAATCCAGCATATGTAAGATGAATTTGAGCATCAACTGCATTTTCAAACAGATTCCAGTTTTTAAAAAATACTTTCTATCAAGACGTCTTCAAATTACAGATTCACTTAGGAGTAAGTACACTTTTTAATTTATACAAATTCAGTTCAGGAATTTATGTGTTGAGTAAAACAGTCTCTGAGATGCTTCCAGCAACAGGAGTGTGATATGCAGTTTACAATTAGGCAGCTTATCATGTATGTACAAAACTTACCAAGAAGATTCAAAATAGTGTTAATCTAACTACTGAGCAGCTTCTCTGAGTAGAACCCTGCCCTTGGTTCAAGGGATAGAGCAGTGAACAAGGCAGGAGTTTATCCTTGGAGAATTTACATTTATAGCATGAAGACAAATCATTCTAAACAACACAGCAATACGGTATAACATCGCTGGTTCCAGTGAATAGCTGAGTGCCTGCTCTGTATCAGGCCAGCCCTCTGTTGGGTGCTGTGTTGTGTAAAAGTTAGATGGTTCCAACCTTGAGGTGTGTAACATTTGACTGAAAAATGAAAACCAGTTATCCTCATAGAAGTCATGCGCATAGCACACATGAATGCTGGCCCAGCCCTCGCAAGCAGCACAAGTCCAGGGAGATCCCAGGGCAGCATTTTCGTACCACACAGTGTGACGAATGCTCAGCGCTGGACAGCGGGGCTGCCAAACAGTGTGGACATCTGCCATGAAGAAACAGAACGTGGGATTGGGAACACAAAAGGATCACAAGATAACTCTGCAAAAGGATCACAAAATAACTGCAAAGGGATCACAAAATAACTCCACCCAAATAATACTGGAACCAAAGTGTCCTTCTCATCTTGGGTAATGCAGCTCAAGGTAAGTTTTCTTCTTCCTGCCTCTGGGCGGTTCCCGATACATGAAGTATTTATGGCAGAAAATTATAATTAATTTGATGTGGTAGACATAATCCTAAGAATTCCCTTCTTTGGGGACAAAAATAACTGACAGGGAGGTGTCTTAGTAACTTTTCTTAGGTTACTCCAAGTGATTGCAGATTCTCTCTTCTCATGTCCTCAAAGGGGGCAGGTTTAGGGTGTATACCTGCTCTAAGCATCAGGCTTCCCAGGGGCTCATGAACCCAGTTTAGCGAACGCTCAGTTTAGTGACTGCATGTGGAGGCCACCCTGGCTTCTGTACCTTTGCCGGCTCCTCCGATTTCAGAGGGCAGCTGTTGCTCCGTTTGTCCTGCAGCCCTGGCTCCTGGCCTGCCGGGGAATAGACTTTCAATGGCCCGCCCAGCAGGCACCTCCCCAGGGAGGCTGGCCCTTCCTTCCTTGGCTTCCTCCATCCTCTCTGGACCCTCGAAGTGCCTCTGGCTCCACCTCCAGCTCTAGCCCAGCCTCCTGTCCGGGGAGGGATGGGCCAAAATGCCTGGGTACCTGGTGGTAGCTGGACACTTCCAGCCGCTGCCCAGGCTTCTCCACGTGGCTGTGCCAAGAGGGCCGGGCAGCTGCTGTTCCCCAGAGAAGTGACTGGCAGCACTCCACTCGGGTCAGGAAGCAGCAGGAGGAGGCCGAGGGGCAACTCAGCCCCCTGAGGTAGGGACATTTCACAGTGCCCACTGAGTGGTGTTTGCCGCTCTCGAGATGTGCATGGGGCCCAGCCCTGGTTCTCCCCGCCTTTGTCTCTGTGACTTCTAAGTGGTCATGCTACTGTTGGGGTAAAGGACCAGCTGCAGCGGGGATGCCTGGCTCATCCTGGCTGGATGCTGGGCCTCCCGCAAGTCTGGACAGGTTGGGGGTGAGGGTGGGGAGCACCTGATCTTTGTTCTAGACACCAGCTGGAGGTGCTCCAGTGGGAAGGTTAATGATTCGTTGTCCTCATGAGAAAGGGGAAGCAATGCGAGCCTTAGTTGTGGAAGAAGGGTGGAAGCAGGGGAAGCTGGTGAAGAACTCTGTGGTCACTGTGCACAGGTGGTTTTTGCTGGGTAACTGAGGCCAGGATGCTTTGAGGTGCAAAAATGTGGCTTTGCTGAATGCCAGCTAGAGGCATTCTTGGCCCAAACTCGGCCACTCTTGGTCCAAACCTGGGGGTTGAGTGAAGTCTGTCCCAGAGCTAAGGTAAGAGTGAAATACATTTCTCTCTTCAAAGTTCAAGGCAGGCAGTCTTTGGAAAGGAAGCAGAGCCATGAGTGGTAAAGCTTCTTGGCTCAGCTCCACCCCTGAGTAAACTAGACTCTGAATGAGGGTCCTGTGTTCTCTTTACATTGAAAAATATCTCTGGGTCTCAGTGGTAAAGAATCTCCTCTGCCAATGCAGGAGACGTAAGAGATGTGGGTTTGATCCCTGGGTTGGAAAGATCCCCTGGGTCGAGAAGATCCTCTGGAGAAGGAAATGGCAACCCACTCCAGTATTCTTGCCTGGAAAATTCCATGGACAGAGGAGCCTGGTGGGCTATAGTCCATGGGGGTCACAAAAGAGTCGGACATGACTTAGTGACTAAGTAACTTTGTTTTTCTACAAGTGTTAAAAGAATTAGTGGGTTATGATACCACCAGCTTCTTTCACTGAGTTCTGCATGGTCCAAGAAGTAAGTAAGTACATTTTGTGCCAGTCAGCCGCTGTGTTCTGAGGGCATGGTCACATTTTAAAATAGAAAAACTTAGGAATTCCCTATGGTCAGAACTCCATACTTCCACTGCAGAAGGCATGGGTTTGATCTCTGGCAGGGAAACTAAGATCCTGCATGCTGCGTGGCACAGCCAAAAAGAAATATGCATTTGTTAAAATGACAGATGTCCTGGTGTGTGTGGGTGCACAGAGGTGGGTGTGAGAAGTAGGTGTGCCGCCCACTGTTTGTTTCTCTGCCTGGGGAGAGGCTCCCGCTGGAACAGGCCAGGTGCTTCCCTGCCCTTCCCCAGGGATTCTCACAGGCCTCTTCAGAACAAACTTCAGGCTTGAGGCAGCTGGCTGATTTGAGTTATGCATCCCTACTCTACGAGGCTCAGTGTTGGACCATCCCCAACACCCTGACAGGGAAATGCCCAGACCAGTTCCAGGGAGGGGGAACCCCTGGGGCCCTCACATCACATGGGCCACTATTAAGTGGGCATGACACTGGTCCTGCCCGCTGGGAAGGCACTCTGCTCCTGAGGGGAACCTGAGACCTCCTCCTTCTCTACCCACACCAAACCCCCACGTGGCTCTGGGGAAAAGGCCGTTTGCTCCAGGCACCTGGAGGCCCCAGTTCTCACTGCTGCTGCCGTGGCCATGCTGGTCCAGGGCGGCCCAACCCCTCCTTTGGCCCCCAGGACCGCCTCCCTCTCCCCCTGCCACGGGACCTCCAGGGAACTGAGTTAGCTCAGCTGTGGCAGTGGGCGGGAGTGGGGAGCGAGAGGGTGGTGTGGGGCAGCCCAGGAAATCCTCTGGGAAGGGGGTGCTCACAGAGAGCCTGAGACCCAGATGTCACGGGGCCTGCCCCTCCCGGTCTCTGCTAGGATAGCTGTCACGTCGTCCACTGCTTGCTCTGTGGCCCAGCCTCGACCTCTGACATCCCAGAGCCTCATCTGTCCTGCTCTGAATCATCACATGCAGTGGGTGATTCAATCCTCACTTCTGAGTGTCAGCAGCTCTCTCCCTGTCAAACCCCAGCCTCCGAACTGCACCCTTTCCTCCTCCCTCCCTCACGTGACAACTGCCCACTTCCCTGCTCTCTTCAGAGCAGGATTTCTCCAAGCAGTTATAAAATTGTCTGCCACCTCCATTGCCCCCATCAGCTGCTGTGTTCCCCACCCCAGGGAGCGCCATCTGCAGGACCACAGGCTCCTGGGAGAGGGCACTGCAGGGTCCTGACTTACCCAGGTGATGCTAGTGGTAAAGAACCTGCCTGCCAATGCAGGAGACAAAGAGATGCGGGTTCAATCCCTGGGTCAGGAAGATCTCCTGGAGGAGGGCATGGCAACCCACTCCAGTATTCTTGCCTGGAGAATCCCATGGACAGAGGAGCCTGGAGGGCTACAGTCCATAGGGTCGCAAAGAGTCAGACACGACTGAAGCGACTTAGCACACACGCATGCCTGATCGTTCCAGCTTGTTTCCTCACTCCCATGGGTCTCCTCCTGACACCAAACCCAGGTCCCTCCCTGACCTGCACCCGAAGCAGCTTGCACAAGGGAGCAGAGAGTAGTCGTGTGCTCTGGGCTTCTGTGAAACCTCACCCCCACCTTCACAACCTGGCTTCCCTCCCTCACTGGGACCCCTGACCTCTCACCCTTAGAGGGCTTCTGACTCAGCACAGACACCTTCAGTGACCTCATGAGCCCCAGGGTTTGAAACCCTATCTGCACAAAACCATCCACATCTTTGCAGAGATGGGACCTTGCTGAGTTCCAGGTTCATGGCACCCTACTACCTTCCCTGGGATGCCCAAAAGGCTCTTCAGTGTTACATACCCCTCATCTGACCTGCCCCAGCTGTCCTGCCACATTGCCAACAAGCAGGAGAGAAAGAAAACCTGGCAATCATCTGGACTCTTAACAGAAATCACATCCACACCTGCCACAAACATCCCAGTCAAGCATTCAGCAAAGCTCAAAGAATTTTATCACGAATGCTGAGATACCCGGTCTTCCCTGGTGATGTGGGTTCAATTCCTGGATGGGGAAGATCCCGTGGAGAAGGAAATAGCAACCAACTCTAGCATTTTTCCCGGAGAATTCCTCCTGAGTCCACGGGGTCGCAGAGTCAGACTCCAGTGAGCGACTGACTACAGCCGAAAAACTAATTGGTGGTGGAAAATATTGAGGATTGTGGCTACCTCAGGGAGCTTCAAATAATGGAACAGGCCTCTTTCGCTTAAGGCTTCTCTCCGAGTAATGTCTGGAGATTCACCCAGCTGGTGTCAGACTCCGAGCCTGAGCTCTGGCCCCGCCCTCTCCCTTATTTCCGATGCCCCGCCCTCCTGTTCTCCTAATCAGCTTCTTTAAGACCTCAAGGCCCCCGCACTTGCTAACTTTTTTCCTCATTCAGTCGTCACCGCCACTTGCCTCTCCACTCTAAAGCAGCCCTGTACACTGTCTTTTCTTTGCAATACTGTTCCTGACTGAAACGGTATTTATTTATTTGCTTGCAGTTTGTCCTGCACCCCAGCTAAACTCAGTGAGAATCTGGCCCAGGTCCTCTTGTTCACAGCTGAACCCCCAGTGCTCATAAACCATAAATAGTCTTGAATGAAGAAGTGATGAGTGATTCAACATCTGAATAACCATTGCCAGGCAACTGCCAGCTCTTTCCTGCAAATCTGACCTGTAGCAGCACTGTAGGAGGCTGGCAGACAGCTTCTTGAGGCTCTGTCTCTCTAGCAGGACTGAATGATGGCACAGTCACCACCCAGTTCTTGCTGAGTTTGCCCTGGCCCAGGGAAGAGGCACTCTGAGTGACAGGTGAACAGCAGAGAGCTCTGGTTTGGCCACAGGTGGATCTCCTCCTGCTCAGTGACCATACAAAGGGGGGCTAGGAGGCTGGAGGGCAGGCATGGGATCCCCAGGTAGGGAGCAGGTCCCTTTAGTGCTCTGCTCTCTACTTTTCATCCCCTTTGGTTCCCACAAAACCCCAATATTAGATTAAGCATCCAGTCCATTGCTGGTGCACAACCTCCAACACATTTGCATCTCTGTGTCGGCAATTACAAAAAGCATTTCTCTATCAATAGGCAGATGACCCAAGAAAGTATCCATACTTTTCACTTAATCATCAAATTGCAGTTAATCAGAATCAGCCAATACACATTTGCAAAAAGAACTGCAAACTGCAATAGTTTCAAGATACCAGCTACTTAGGAACAGGTGCCTTTTCCAAGCTTGTTATGCAGGTATAATGCTGCATGTTACTATCAATTCATCGCTCTGAATTCCACTGTTTATTTGTGGGTTGCTACTTGGCATGGCCATTTCTAGATAGTTTTTGTATGTCTCCAAGAAGTAAGGCAATGTTCAGTTGGTTTAACAGACCAGGCTGCTCAGTTTCATCCCAGTCGTGGTATTTGGGCTGCCTTGAATTATGAGCTACACTCCACTGCCTCGCTAGAAATTTCTGCCTTTAGGTGGAGTAAAGGTTTTGTTTCTTTCACATTTTTATTCAGAATATGTTCCCTAAATTTTTATATTTCTACAGGTCAGTTTAATGACTCCTCTTTAGCTTTCCTTGGTTCTCCTCCTCAACTTCTGCGTTTGGTTCATCTTTTTATAGAGTAACTTCTGCTAGGTTGGGGGCTGCTCACAGACTCGGATGACTTGGGTATCTCCGGCGGAGGGCACTGGCCTTCTAAGTATGCAGAATCAGGCTCCTGACTTAAAGGGCGAACCCCTCGACCTTGACTTTCCTGGAAGCGGGACTTTCCTGGACTGGGAGTCCCCAATGCCCCGGGAGGGAGTCTGTGTCCAGATACGTCTGTCTGCAGAATTAAAGCGTGAAGGTGACCCCTTCTTCTGCCCGGGGCCGCAGCGGGGACTCGGGGTTGGGGGCCAGCGAGGAGGTGGCTTCAGCATCTCTCCCCCGTTGCTCCCTCCCCCGCACGTGTTCGCGTTCCAGAGCAGCCAGGGACAGCCGGGGCGGGGGAAGCTCCGGGCGGGGCGCCCCCGCGGGGCGAGGGGGCTTGTTCGTGTTTATTTTAACTTCACTCCCTTTTAAAGGAAAGCTATGCCCGGAATCCGGGAGGTGGCAAGCGAAGCCGGCGGGGAGGACGTGACCCGCGCGCTCCGCAGGCCGTGTTCGGGTGTCCCCAGAGGCGAGGCTGCGCGGGTGGCGCGGCGCCCCCTCCCCGCCCTCCAGCGCACTGTGCCCACCGCCTCGCCCCCGCCTCCCGCACCCCCACCTCCTGGGCACGGCGGGCCCACCCCACCCTGCGCGCCAGAGCGAGCCCCCACCTCCCGCTCGGCGGGCTGGGCGGGGCGGGCGGCTGGCGGAGCGGCTCCGGCCTTTTTTGGGCGTCTCCTCGCTCTGGGCGCGGACCTGCCGGCGAGCGCTCGGCTAGCTGCGGGGGCGGCGGCGGCGGCTTAGGGGTCCCGAGGTGGCCCGGGTTCCGCGTGCGCAGCCATCATGACTGGAAGGTAACTGCCCCTCCCCGCGCCCCTGGGTGGTGGGCGCCGTGGGCCCGGGAGGGGGCGCCTAGGGCGCCAGGCTGGGCGGGGCTGCGGGACAGGACCCCGGCCAGCCCAGACCCCTGCGGGCACCCCGGCCTCACCAGGCCCCGGCCCCTCCACCTCTACCCCTCCCCGGGTGGCAGCGCTGGTCAGGTCAGGGACGCCCGACCCGCTCCCGCGCTTCCAGCCCTCTGGCCGGCGCCGGGCAGCGGCAGGTGAAGGGTCTGTCCTGTCCCGGACGTTGGAGCCATTACCACACCCGCCCCCTGCTCCCGAGAACCAGTGATCCGAGGGGCCAGAGACTTGCTCAAGGTCACTACCAACAGAAAGGCACGGCGTCAAAACCCAGGCGGTAGGCTCCCACCGGCTTCCCTGTCCGCTAGCTGGGTGATCCTGGTGACAGCTCACCTCTGGAGCCTCTGTTTCCTGCTCTGTAAGATGGGGGTGGTAAAAATGGTAAACAGTCGATCTGGGGGCCTAGCCAGACCTGCCGCCAAACACAGGCTGCACAGGGATGGGTTGAACCCGAGAAACTCCCCCAGACTTGGCCCGGTTTCCACTTTTATATCCCTTGTGGCCATTTCACAGATGAGATGACTGACGCCCCACAGGCCAAGTGACTCACCAGGCCAGTCACATGTCCACCAGTGTCTGGCCAGTGCTGGCCCCCGCAACCTTTTCTGGAACCTGGCTGGGTACACACGCATGACTCAGGGGTGGGAGGGGCTGGTCTCTGAGGCCCACAGGCCCCCTTTTAGCCAAGCCCTTGGAAGAGGATGCTCTTCTTTATGACCCCCTTGGCTTGGGGCTGGAGGCTGGAGGGGACCCTGTGGCTTTGCTGGGGAAAGGAGCTTGCAGAGGCAGTACCCAGAAATGGGGAGCAGCCACAGAGGGCAGAGAGGTGGCCCAGAACTTAGGTGATGTGCAGGGCAGTCACCCAGCCTTCAGGGTCACACAGATCACGATGAAGGCTATGGCCTGGAGTCCTAGGGCAGTCCCAGGAGCCAGCACAGATCCTGTTTTCTGGGGAGTCCTGTGCTTCACATGTGGTTTACTGCCCGCATCCCAGACCTCCCGCCCCAGCCCAGGTCTGCTGACAAAGCCCGCTCCCAGTGCTCACCCCGCCGAGTGTGCCCTTGCCTTCCTGTCCCTCGCAGGGCACCCCTGCCGGCTGCCTCATTCCCCACCCTGTAAGCTCCCGAGGGAAAAAGGGAGAGAGAACAGGGACAGAATCAGGAGCAGTGACAGACAGGTGTTGATGTGGGGCTGGGATGCGTGACAGGTGGTTTTCCAGGCACAGTGGAGATCATGTAAAGCCAAGCTGCAGGATGTCAGCTTCCATAGTATCTTCAGCTCTGATGCCCTGGAGTGGGGAGAGGCAGAAACCCAGACGCACCTCTGTTCCCTCAGCAGGAATGCTTCCCCCCCCTGAAGCCCAGGGGTCTTCCAGGGAGGGTGGGGGGATCAGCTTGGCCAAAGGACAGCCCAGCAAGAGAAGCTGGGAATGCAGGCAAGGGTGGGAACAGGGGCCAGCCTGCTCCAGCTGCTGCCCAGCTCCAGTGGGCACCCTGAGCCCGAAAGATGCTAGTCATCAAATGACACAGGGACTGGAGTGAGCCTTTTAAAACACTGAGTTGGGTTAAAAGTAAAACTGCTCATCTTAGAGAGTTAGGGGCTCCCCTGGTGCCTTGGACAGTAAAGAATCTGCCTATAATGTGGGAGATCTGGGTTCTATCCCTGGGTCAGGAAGATCCCCGGGAGAAGAGAATGGCTATCCACTCCAGTATTCTTGCCTGAAGAATTCCCTGGACAGAGGAGCCTGGTGGGCTACAGTCCATGAGGTTGCAAAGAGTTGGACATGACTGAGCAACTAATACTTTCATTCCCTCACTAGGAAAAACCCAGAAACAAAGAGGGAACAGAAATATTAAAAGAAAGAAAGGAAGAAAGAAAATAGCCTGTGGTTCCACTCTTCAGAAATGCCCTCAGTAACATTTTGGTGGTTTTCTTTTCTTGGGTATTCTTCTGCTCTTCTGTTTTTCACGAACTGTGAGTGGTCTGTGAGCCCATGTCCCCAACCTCCTTTGAAGCTGGCCTACCACAGGTAGCACCCATGCCAGGTCTGGCTGACCCCTCTTCCACACACAGGCATAGGGGCCAGCCTGGCAGAGGAATGGACACCCGACCAGCCTTTGGGGTGGGTGAGGTTTTTCCCGTCCAGAAGCTGTGGAGTTTCATTTTCATTCTGTTTGATGCCACCATGCCCTCTACACATCCACTACCCCCATGAGATGCCAGGGCCGTTCTCACACCTGGATGCTGGTTTTCCCCACATCATCCCTTACTGCCAAGACCAGACTGATTTTTGGAAATTACGCTCTTCTCTCCTTGTGTATACCTCCTGCACCTTCCGGGCTCTCCCTGCCAATGGTGTAAAGCCCCGCCCTCCAAGCAGGCAAGACAAGAGGGAGGTCAGTGGGGGAGCCGCTGAAGTGACCTGGAGTGACATGGTGCCTGGGCACTTTGGAACTACTCCTCTGAGTCCTGATAGCAAAGGGGCTGCTGAGGAAGAGACAGGGAAGGAGATGAAGCCTCTCCTTGGCAGCCATGGGGCTAGAGAAGAGGAGGGTATTCAGGGGGCCTGGGAGAGGGAGTTTGGACCCAGGGCAGGTGCCCAGTTTGTGGGGGCAGGTATGGGAGCGGACACAGAGCTAGTTGGGCCATGAAGCATTTGGAGAGCGGCAGTAAGTCGGGGGAAACCCTGAGACTGGACGTGAGGGCCTGGAGCCCAGGGGAGGGCTGAGCGAGGCCAGAAGAGTGAGTGAGCCTGGGACGTGGGCGTGGTTATTTAGGGAGCCTCCATGCTGTGGGAAGACGCTCAGCCCTGGCTGCAGCCCCGAGAACTCTGGACTTAAAAACACTGTGTCTTTGTCCCAGTTGAAGGGACCTTTGACGTCAACATTTTCCACCCTTGGGCGGGTTACCTCCCCTGCCCAGGGACCTGACCTGTCAGCGGCTGTCCTCCGGAGGGAGCCTGGGGCATGGTGCGCACAGCTGTGACTCGGTGGCTTGGCCTGTTGGAGGGGAGTCCCACCTACCACATGACTGACACCCACAGAGGCTGCCAGCTCACAGCCGGGCCCCATGCTTGGTACAGTGCAGAGTGGAGCTGCTGGATCCCTGTCCTCACACCTGGCAGCCCCCTCCCCCTGTCCACCACATCCCCCAACCTGTGCTCCCAGATGTTCCCCACCCTTCCCAGGAATATGCCCAGAGGAGCCTGCCAAGGAGCGGCTAGGGTGGCAGCCAGAGCCCCTGGGACAGCACATGGGGCTGTGATGGACTCAGGGGTTTAAGTGTGAAGCAGGTGACAGGGGATGTGCAGCTGGGCCCTGAGCCCCAGACTGGGCCAGATGGGGGTGCCCCGCCCGGGGCCCTCACCTCCTCCCTTTTCTTCTTCTGGTGGAGACTCCCTCTCTGGCTGGCCGGGGAGTGCTATGGGGCCTGATCTATAGGGTGTGCGCAATTCTGTGCTGTAAGACCTCTTACTTGGGCTCACTTCAAGCTACCAAGGTGATGCAAACGAGTTCCCAGAATTCCTGAGAACTGAGCACTCAACACTTGTGAGCTGGCATACTGCTTGGGGAGGGACTGGGCTTTTGCCGCACAGCGGCTGACCTACCTCTCCAGTCACACGGCTGCTCTCTGCTCCCACCGACTACGTGCAGTCACACTTAAACCATCCTTAGGGCTTCATTTCTGCTGGGGGGTGGGGGAGGGAAGGAGGGGAGCAGAGGGAGGCACCTGAACAGTCCTTGTTCTGTTTATTCAGAGCTTCTGAATTTTGGATGATGACTGTTTATTCTAGATGACCTAATAAGATGATCTTAATGAGATGCTCACGTGAGATGACTGTATCTCACTGAGATGTCTCATATATGTGTATATAAAATCAAACATACATGAACAGTAAGAAAATACAATCACTCAAAATGTCCTGTGGGGTAAGAAGGTTGAAATTATCATTCATCTCAGCCATGCCAAAGGATCTGGGCAAGTTGTCTTCAGCCCCCCAGTGAGACTGGCTCTGGCAGAGAGGCTGTGGTGGTATCACTGGCTGCCTTGGGGATGGCACTCACCACCCAGAAAGACATAGCAACCCTGCCTCCCAGCTTCCTGCTGCTTCTAGGGCCCTTGTCTCTTAGTAAGCAGCATAGTTGCATTCTTCCCTATGTGTGTCCTGCTTTAACATTTGAGATATGAATCCCATACCATGAAATTCACTATCAGAGTGTGCAGGTCAGTGGTTTACAGTATATTTACAAGGTTGTGCAACCATCACCACTAATTCTGAATATTTTCATCACCCCCAAAAGAAATCCATTTGCAGCTAATCCTTTCTTCCCCCAGCCCCTGGCAATCACTAGTCTGCTTTCAGTCTCTACAGGTTTGCCTGTTCCTGGATGTTTTATATAAATGGAGCCATACATTAGGTGGCCTTTTTTTTTTTTTCTGCCTAGCTTCTTTCATTTAGCGTAATGTTTTCAAGGTTCATTTACATTGTTGGATGAATCAGTACTTTGTTCCTTTTTTGACCAAATAATATGCCCTTATATGGATAAACCACATTTTATCTGTATAATCATTTGTGGTGGAAATTTTGTTTCCACTTTTGGCTCTTATGAATAAATGCTGCTGTGAATATTCCTACATATATTTTCTACTATCTGGAGAATATACCTAGCAGTGGAATTTTGGGGTCCTGTAATAACTTTATGTTAAACTGAGGAATTGCCAAGCTGTTTTCCAAGTAACTGCATCAATTTTACATTCACATCAAGAATGTCTGAGGGTTCTGTTTTCTCCACTTATCGTTATCTGTTTTCATAGGTGTAAAGTGATACCACATTATGGTTTTGACTTTTATTTCCCCAGTGACTTGTGATCTTGGACACTTTCTCAGGAGCTTATTGGCTTGTGTTTATCTTATCTGGAGAAATGTCTAGTCAAATTCTGTGCCTGTTTTAAAAATTGGGTTCTTTTTATTGCTGGATTGTAAGAGTTCATGTATTCTGGATACTAGATATTTATCAGATATATAATTTGCAAATATTTTCTGCTGTGGGTGGTTTTCATTTTCCTGGTAGTGTCCTTAAATATACAAAGGCTCTAAATTTTGGTGAAGTCCTATTTATTTATTTGGCTGCCTAGAGTCTCAGTTGCAGCTCTGGGATCTTTTGCTGCTGTGTGTGAACTCTATTGTGGCTCATGGGTTAGTTTCTCTGCAGCATGTGGGATCTTACTTCCCCTACCAGGGATGGAACCTGCGTTCCCCACATTGCAAGGCAGATGATTAACCAGCAAGTCCCTATTTATTTATTTTTGATTGCTTGAGTTTTTGGTGTCATATCTAGGAAACATACCTAATTTATAGATATTTACACATATGCTTTTTTCTCTGGAGTTTTTAGTGTTAACTCTTTAATATTTCAGTTTTCAGTACATGAGTCAGTTTTTATTTTTGTATTTTGTGAGTCAGTTTTTATATATGACCTGAAGTAGAGGTTTAAAATAATTCTTTTACATGTGATTATTCAGTGGTCATTTGTTGACAAGACTATTCTTTTATCATTGAATTGTCTTGGCAGGCTTGTCAAAAGTCAGTTGACCCATAATAAAAGCCATATATGATAAACCCAGAGCAAGCATTATCCTCAATGGTGAAAAATTGAAAGCATTTCCCCTAAAGTCAGGAACAAGACCAGGGTGCCCACTCTCACCACTGCTATTCAACATAGTTTTGGAAATTTTAGCCACAGCAATCAGAGAAGAAAAAGAAATAGAGGGAATCTGTATTGGAAAAGAAAAAGTAAAACTCTCACTGTTTGCAGATGACATGATCCTCTACATAGAAAACCCTAAAGACACTACCATTGATTACTAGAGCTAATCAATTAATATAGTAAAGTTGCAGGATATAAAATTAATACACAGAAATCCCTTGCATTCCTATACACTAACAATGAGAAAACAGAAAGATAAATTAAGGAAACAATCCCATTCACCATTGCAATGAAAATAATAAAATACTTAGGAATAAATCTACCTAAAGAAACAAAAGACCTATATATAGAAAACTATAAAACACTGATGAAAGAAATCAAAGATGACACAAATAGATGGAGAAATATACCACGTTCTTGGATTGGAAACAATCAATATAGTGAAAATGAGTATACTACCCAAAGCAATCTATAGAGTCAATGCAACTGCTACCAAGCTACCAATGGTATTTTTCAGAGAACTAGAACAAATAATTTCATAATTTGTATGGAAATACAAAAAAAACCTCTGAATAGCCAAAGCAATTGAGAAAGAAGAATGGAACTGGAGGAATCAACCTGCCTGACTTCAGACTATACTAAGAAGCTACAGTCATATAGACAGTATGGTACTGACACACAAAGACAGAAATATAGATCAATGGAACAAATAGAAAGTCCAGAGATAAATCCATGCACCTATGGACACCTTATCTTTGACAAAGGAGGCAAGAATATACAACAGAGAAAAGACAATCTCTTTAACAAGTGGTGCTGGGAAGGCTGGTCAACCACCTGTAAAAGAATAAAACTAGAACACTTTCTAACACCATACACAAAAATAAACCCAAAATAGATTAAAGATCTAAATGTAAGACCAGAAACTATAAAACTCCTAGAGGAAAACATAGGCAAAACACTCTCTGACACACAGGATACTCTATGTGGAATCACAGCAGGATACTCTATGACCCACCTCCCAGAGTAATGGAAATAAAAGCAAAAATAAACAAATGGGACCTAATTAAACTGAAAAGCTTTTGCACAATGAAAGAAATTCTAAGCAAGGTGAAAAGGCAGCCTTAAGAATGAGAGAAAACAATAACAAATGAAGCAATTGACAAAGAATTAATCTCAAAAATATATAAGCAGCTCATGCAGTTCAATACCAGAAAAATGAACAACCCAATCAAAAAAATGGGCCAAAGAACTAAACAGACATTTCTCCAAAGAAGACATACAGATAAGATCACTCATTATCAGAGAAATGCAAATCAAAACCACAATGAGGTACCATCTCATGCCAGTCAGAATGGCTGCTATCCAAAAGTCTACAAACAATAAATGGTGGAGAGGGTGTGGAGAAAAGGGAACCCTCTTACACTGTTGGTGGGAATGCAAACTAGTACAGCCACTATGGAGAACAGTGTGGAGATTCCTTAAAAAACTGGAAATAGAACTGTCATATGACCCAGCAATCCTACTGCTGGGCATACACACTGAGGAAACCAGAATTGAAAGAGACACATGTACCCCAATGTTCATCGCAGCACTGTTTACAATAACTAGGACATGGAAGCAACCTAGATGTCCATCAGCAGACAAATGGATAAGAAAGCTGTGGTACATATACACAATGGAATATTACTCAGCTATATGTAAAAAGAACACATTTGAATCAGTTCTAATGAGGTGGATGAAACTGGAGCCTATTATACAGAGTGAAGTAAGTCAGAAAGAAAAACACCAATATAGTATATTAATGCATATATATCGAATTTAGAAAAATAGTAACAACGACTCTATTTGTGAGGCAGCAAAAGAGACACGGATGTAAAGAACAGACTTTTGGACTCTGTGGGAGAAGGCAAGGGTGGGATTTGAGAGAATAGCATTGAAACATGTATATTACCATATGTGAAATAGATGACCAGTCCAAGTTCGATGCATGAAACAGGGCACTCAAAGCCGGTGCACTGGGACAACCCTGAGGGATGGGATGGGGAGGGAGGTGGGAGGGGGGTTCAGGATGGGGGACACATGTACACCCATGGCTGATTCATGTCAATGTATGGCAAAAACCACTACAATATTGTAAAGTAATTAGCCTCCAATTAAAATAAATAAATAAAATTAAAAAATCAGTTGACCATGGATGTGTGGGATTATTTCTGAATTCTCAATCCCATTCTATTGATCTATCTGTCTGTCCTTATGCCAGTACCTTACTGTTTTGATTACTGTAACTCAGTAGTAAGTTAGAAGATTGGAAAATGTGAGTCCTCTGGTTTTGTTCTTCTTCAAGTTGTTTCCAATAACTATTCTGAGTTCCTTGCATTCATTTCCATGTGAATTTTAGGATTACCTTGTCCATTTCTGTTGTTTTCCTCTATTTCTTTGCATTGATTGCTGAGGAAGGCTTTCTTATCTCTCCTGGCTATTCTTTGGAACTCTGCATTCAAATGGGAATATCTTTCCTTTTCTCCTTTGCTTTTTGCTTCTCTTCTTTTCACAGCTATTTGTAAGGCCTCCTCAGTGCAAAGAAATAGAGGAAAAGAACAGAATGGGAAAGACTAGAGATCTCTTCAAGAAAATTAGAGATATCAAGGGAACATTTCAGGCAAAGATGGGTTCGATAAAGGACAGAAATGGTATGGACCTAACAGAAGCAGAAGATATTAAGAAGAGGTGGCAAGAATACACAGAAGAACTGTACAAAAAAGATCTTCATGACCCAGATAATCACAATGGTGTGATCACTGACCTAAAGCCAGACATCCTGGAATGTGAAGTCAAGTGGGCCTTAGAAGGCATCACTACAAACAAAGCTAGTGGATGTGATGGAATTCCAGTCGAGCTATTTCAAATCCTGAAAGATGATGCTGTGAAAGTGCTGCACTCAATATGCCAGCAAATTCGGAAAACTCAGCAGTGGCCAGAGGACTGGAAAAGGTCAGTTTACATTCCAGTCCCTAAGAAAGGCAATCCCAAAGAATGCTCAAACTACCACACAATTGCACTCATCTCACATGCTAGTAAAGTAATGCTCAAAATTCTCCAAGCCAGGCTTCAGCAATACGTGAACCAAGAACTTCCAGATATTCAAGCTGGATTTAGAAAAGGCAGAGGAACCAGAGATCAAATTGCCAACATCTGCTGGGTCATTGAAAAAGCAAGAGAGTTCCAGAAAAACATCTATTTCTGCTTTATTGACAATGCCAAAGCCTTTGACTGTGTGAATCACAATAAACTGTGGAAAATTCTGAAAGAGATGGGAATACCAGACCACCTGATCTGCCTCTTGAGAAACCTGTGTGTAGGTCAGGAAGCAACAGTTAGAACTGGACATGGAACAACAGACTGGTTCCAAATAGGAAAAGGAGTACATCAAGGCTGTATATTGTCACCCTGCTTATTTAACTTATATGCAGAGTACATCATGAGAAACGCTGGGCTGGAAGAAACACAAGCTGGAATCAAGATTGCCGGGAGAAATATCAATAACCTCAGATATGCAGATGACACCACCCTTATGGCAGAAAGTGAAGAACTAAAGAGCCTCTTGATGAAAGTGAAAGAGAAGAGTGAAAAAGTTGGCTTAAAGCTCAACATTCAGAAAACTAAGATCATGGCATCTGGTCCCATCACCTCATGGGAAATAGATGGAGAGACAGTGGAAACAGTGTCAGACTTTATTTATTTATTTATTTTTTTGGCTCCAAAATCACTGTAGATGGTGACTGCAGCCATGAAATTAAAAGACGCTTACTCCTTGGAAGGAAAGTTATGACCAACCTAGATAGCATATTAAAAAGCAGAGACATTACTTTGCCAACAAAGGTCCATCTGGTCAAGGCTATGGTTTTTCCAGTGGTCATGTATGGGTGTGAGAGTTGGACTGTGAAGAAAGCTGAGTGCTGAAAAATTGATGCTTTTGAACTGTGGTGTTGGAGAAGACTCTTGAGAGTCCCTTGGACTGCAAGGAGATCCAGCCAGTCCATCCTAAAGGAGATCAGTCCTGGGTGTTCATTGGAAGGACTGATGCTGAAGCTGAAACTCCAGTACTTTGGCCACCTCATGCAAAGGTTGAGATTCATGGGGTCGCAAAGAGTTGGACATGACTGAGCGACTGAACTGAACTGAGAGGTAGGTGGCAAGTGCCTATGGCAAGTGCCAAAATTTGTAGTTGTCAAAATCAATGTCTCCCAGCTTTTACTGAAGGCTCTGAATGTATTCTCAGGCACATTTCAAAGTCCAACCCGGCGTTTTCCAACTCTGCCTTAGTTCTCACTTCCTGCTGCACAGAGCTAACAGGATCTGTCAGACATGAGAGCTTTAGGACCTTCTCAGGGCCCTCCTGAGCACACACAGCCCTGGGCATGTGCATGGCTTTCTGGATTCCCAGCGATATGTCAGTTCTTTTCAGAGCTCCTAAGCGCATCTAATTCCTTGGTTTTTCCTTTTAAGCTCTTTAAGTTAGTCATCTGTTTGCCCAGCTGTTATCCACTGTCTGTGACAATGATACCATAGGTGTTTATGATCGTAATATATTTGAAAAACTCTCCCTAGGTGAGGCTTTCAGCATTGGGTTGGTACGACTGAGGTCACATAAAGAAAAGCCTTCAAGAGTGATCTTCAAGGGAAGACCAGGTCATTCTTTTGGGAATGAAGCCTTGAAGGAATTTCAGCTCTCTTCTCCTCCATTACTGGGGATGTCAGCAGTTACTTTTCTGGGCAGCTATGGAGTTAGGAATTGGGGATTAAGGTACTAAGATAAATTAAAATACCATAAAAGTGTTCTTACCAAGATTCAGGTTTTTTTTTTTTTGTTTTTTTGCTTTTATTCCCTCCCAGTTATTTTTTAGCTTATCTATTTTTATTGTGATTTAATATTAATTTTAGAAAATGTGCAATATAATGATTTTATATTTGTATATATTGTGAATTGATCACCACAGTAAGTCTAGTTAGCACCTGACACCATAATTATAAATTTTTTTTCCTTGTGATGAGAACTTTTAAGATTTATTCTCTTAGTAACTTTCAAATACACAATACAGTATTATTAACTATAGTCACCATGCTGTACATTACATCCCCATGACTTATTTATCTTATAAATGGAAGTTTGTACTGTTGATTCCCTTCACCCATTTTGGCCACTTCCCATCCCCTACCTCTGGTAGCCATCAATCTATTCTCTGTGTCTGACCTGGGCTTTAATTTTTAAAATTCCATATGTAAAATAAATAAATAAATAAATAAATAAAATCCACATGTAAGTGTGATCATGCAGTATTTTTCTTTCTCTGACTTATTTCACTTATTTCACTTAGCATAATACCTTCAAGTTTCATCCATACTGTTGCATATGGCAAGATTTCATTCATTTTTTTTTTTTTTTTTGCTGCACTGAGTCTTCATTGCTGCTCAGGGGCTTTCTCTTGTTTTGGGGAGAGAGGGGTACTCTTCACCGCAGTGTGCAAGTTTCTTATTGTGGTGGCTTCTTGTTGCAAAGCATGGGTTCTAGGCCCACGGGCTTCAGTGGTTGTGTCTTGCAAGCTGCAGAGCACGGACTCAGTAGTTGTGGTGCGCAGGCTTACTTACTCTGCGGCATGTGGAATCCTCCTGGGCCAGGGATCAAACCCGTGCTCCCTTTGTTGGCAGGTGGATTCTTAACTGCTGAAGCACCAGGAAAGTCCCTTTGTTCTTTTTTATGGCCAAATAGTATTCCATTTCATTTATATACCACATCTGCTTTATCCATTCATCCATCAATGAACACTTTAGGTTGTTTCCATATCTTGGCTATTGTAAATAATGCTGCAATGAACATAGGGGTGTGTATATCTTTTTAAATTAGTGTTTTTGTTTCTTCAGGTAAATACCCAGAAGTGGAACTGCTGGATCATATGGTAGTTCTATTTTTAATTTTTTTTGAGGAAACTCTATACTGTTTCCATGGTGGCTACATCAATTTACATTCCCTTGAACAGTATGCAAAGGTTCCTTTTTTCCCACATCCTCATCAATACTTGTTATTTCTTGTCTTCTTGGTAATAGCCTTTCTGACAGGTGAGAGGTGATATCTCATTGAGGTTTTGACTTGCATTTTCTTAATGATTATGATTATAATATATTGAGCATATTTTTTGCCATCCTTTTGGTCATCCATATGTCTTCTCAGCTGTTTTCTTTTCTTTTCTTTTTTTTTTGCTGTCTGGTTACTGCAAGTCTTTAGTTAATTTATAGAGTTCTGAAAAAGGTGGCTCTGACCATTTTTGCTAGTTTTTTCATTGCTTTTGTTGTTGTTTAGTCCCTAAGTTGTGTCTGACTCTTTGCGACCCCATGGACTGTAGCCTGCCAGGCTCCTCTGTCCATGGGATTTCCCAGACAAGAATACTGGAGTGGGTTGCCATTTCCTTCTCCAGGGGATTGTCCCAATCCAGGGATTGAACCCCTGTCTTCTGCACTGGCCAGCGGATTCTTTACTGCTGATCCACCAAGGAAATCCTTCATTGATTTTACGGAAGGACAGACTTTCAGAGGTCCTTATTCTGCCATTTTTGCTGACATCATTTTTGCTATGTTTTCACAACTCTGTTCTCTGGAGCCAGAATGCTGGACAGGGAGGCCTGCATGACTGGCACCCTCACCCTTCAAGAGAGGCTGCACAATTGGAAAACAAGGCTATGCAGAGATTTGGGATTTGGACTCATTCAGTCACTAAACTTCTCTCAATTTCTAGCCTCTGGTGCTCCTTTTACAGTAAATATTTGTTGAATCGATTAGTGTTTGGTAATCTTGGACTTGAACTTCATTTAAAATGATGATGTGCAAAACAGTTGTGGCTATAGCCTCCCTCCCAGGTCTATCCACCATTGTGGACGTGTTCCCTCACTAAATGTAACTGTGACTCTGGCTGAGAGCTCTGGGCTCTAGAGATCAGAATTTCCATCCGTGTCAGGTTGAATGGAGGCTGGTGAGGGAGGCCTAGGCCCTGGGCCATCAACTTGAACCTGCCCTAAGAAAACTCTATACCCTAGCTTTCTTAAGCATTCAGCTCTAAATCAGAAGTCAGGAGGTGATCCTTCTACTTGCTGGCTCCAGGCTCAGCTTCTCTATGCCCTTTTAGCCCCTGGTGCCACCTTTAAGAAAATATTTATTGAATTGATCAGTACTTGGTACCTTTGGAATCAAGGTGTATTGACAAACTGTACTGCACACAATGATTGTAGTCACCTGGCTGTGTTTGGGTGTTGACTCCCAGAGTGGTTAATGAGCACTTCCTTCCTTGAGTTTGAACTTAATGGGTGATGTTCGTTCTTTGATGTGTAGGCCTGGCATCTGAGTGCTGGTGGATCCCCTCTAAAGTCTCCTCCTTCCGCAGTGTCAGAAGACCAGCATCCTGCTGTCTGGAATGATGGGAGGCAGGGAAGGTACTGCTCACGCTTTCTGACCTCACTAGAGAGGTTTTTCAGGGAAATGGAATCACTGTGATAGATTTCTGTGAGTGCTGTGGATCCTTATTAAATGCTGATCATGGTTCTTCCTTGGCTGTCAGTGGCCACAGTTCAGATGCTGGTCGTGGGTGTTTGCACATAGATCACAGTAGCCCCACCAATAAATACCTTTAGGTAGAAATGCTTGGAAACCATGTCTTCCTGGGGTTCTTCCATCAGATTCTGCTGCTTCTGCACTCCGTGAAGAGCTGGGGGACTGCATGCCCTCTAGGTTTTGGCTGTGTGAACTTCTTTTGGAGTGTTGTTGGCCAGGTCCAGGGACTAGGCTGCCCTGGTCTGGGTCTCTTGTGCTGTGCCTAGTCGCTTGGTCGTGTCCAACTCTGCAAGCATGGACTGTAGCCCACCAGGCTCCTCTGTCCGAGGGATTTCCCAGGCAAGAATACTGGAGTGGGTTGCCATGCCCTCCTCCAGGGGATCTTCCCAACCCAGGGATCCAACCCAGGTCTCCCACATGGCAGGCAGATTCTTTGCCATCTGATCCATCAGGGAAGCCCAAGAACACTGGAGTAAGGAGCCCATCCCTTCTCCAGAGGATCTTTCTGATCCAGGAATTGAACTGGGGTCTCCTGCATTGCAGGCAGATTCTTTACCAGCTGAGCTATCAGGGAAGCTGGGTCTCTTGGGTCTCCTAGGTGGCTGCACTTTCTCAGGGAAGGGACCAAGGCAGAAAGTGGGCACATGTGTGAATCCCTCATCAGCTTCTTGACTGCAGGATTCCTAAGCTGGCTCAGGTCCATACTGCCCTCCTCAGAGGAGGACATACCATCGTCAGCGTGTTCAGGGGGCCTAGGATTTCCTCGGAGGCTCCTGGCAGCCCGAGATCTCTAGGCAGCCTGCCCTGCCACTGTGGACTCACCTCTGTGCTGGTTGGGATCTTCCCAGCGTGTCGCCTCCCCAGCCCAGACCCAATCCTGCTAGCCTCAGCTTTTACTGCGCTGCCCCCGCGGCGGGAACAATATCCTTTCTATTTGGAGTTGACTCCGCTGCCCTTTGGAGATCGCAGTGCGTAACGTGAGCTCCGGTGCAGAGGGGTGGGTGCCTGGCCGCGGTGTCCGGTCGTTCGTGGCTGCCCGCGGCCGCACCTGCCCTCCGAGGCTGGGGTCCCTCGACCCGGAGGAGCGGGCGGCAGGAGGGAGGGAGGCCCGTGCCATGACCACCCGGCTGGGCGCGCTCGCCGCGTCGGGGCTGTACCGGCGGCGCCAGCACCGGCAGAGCCCGCCGCCCGCGGCGCCAGGGTAGGTGGCCCGGGGGGCAGGGCAGGGGCACGGGGGACAATGGCCGGAAAGCTGCGGCCGTGGGCCTTTCCTCGGACACCCCGCCTGGCCCTTCCGACGGCGGCCGCCCGGCTGCCCGCAGCCCGGGGCGTGGGGACAGCGCCTGGCTTGGCGGTCAGAGTGGGGGCGAGGCGCGGCTTCATCCAGCCGGGGTTACTGATCTGGGATCAGCACTCTTGGGCAGGGCGCTGAGGATGGGGCGCTCAGATAAGTTGTCGAAGTAACCGCCACTACCGCTTTCAGGCTCCTCCAAACTTTTTGGCTGCTTTCTAGCGGATGGAACTGAGCGGTCAAGGAACCTGCTGGACATCACTCATCTATAAAAGGGGCTAAGCAGTGACTTGAAGCCAGGTTGGACTGACTCAAAGCCTGAACTGCTCTATCTTGGGGAGAAATGCTGGGCTAGACCAATGATGAACGCTTCCTTTGGGACTGGGAGGGGGAGCCTCTGGGGCTCAGGATGGACCTCAAGGTGTCTCTGAGGATGAGTTAATCTGGGGTGGAGAGAGTCTGAAGGGCACATAGATAGTGGAGCCCTCTGAGTGAGAGTGGGGCTGGGGGGAGCGGGTCCTGGACTCCTTGATTTTGCAGCATCTCAGGGGCCACCTGGGTGGAAAGATCTGCTAGAAATTGGGGCAAGAGAGCAGTGGGGGCTGTGGGTTTGTTGTCTTTTGCATCAAAGCAGCAGGTGGGAACCCTGGGGTGTGGGCGCAGAGTGTGGGGGAGGACTTGAAAGTTGGGAGGAAGGGGGTAGGGATTTAGGGATGAGGCAGAGCAGCAGTAACAGAGGTGGGGTACCTGGAGGACCCGGGGAGAAGAGGAGGTTTAGAGGCTGATGCTCAGCGGTGACAACAGAGCACTTGGGGGCGCGTGGGAGGGGACTGAGCCCTCAGAGACATCCGGGAGTGAGAATGTGGCAAGCGGGAGGCTGTCGCGTGGGGCGTGGGAAGCAGAGGCTGCACAGATGCACCTGCGCGACTCCTGCTGCAGCCGTTCTTGTGTCAGCACCAGTGTCGCAGGGCTCTCACCAAGGGCCACACCAGGGCAGGAACTGGATAAGCCCACTGCTCCGGTGGGAACTCAGGGCTTGGGAGGCCAAGTGATGTCCCCGAGTGAACAGGAACCCTCACTGGTTGGTCTCTGGATGACCCTAGATGTGAGTGGAGGGAGCCATGGGGCAGGGAGTGGGTGACAGGGCGCCGATGGGCCAGAGGGCTTTGTGGAGGCTGGTTTCTTAGTATGAATGCAGCACAAGAACTTGGTCTAGAGGCAAGGAGGACAGGGCTGATCGTGAAGATCAGGCATCAGGAATGGCCCACACATGCATGCATGCACGCATGTTCATATGCTAACCTCAACTTCCTATTGCCTTGAGTTTCTGGCTTGTGACCTGGCCTCACCAACACTGACTCACCCTTGAGTATGGAAAGTCCCCTATGGCTGGCCCTGGCTGTGCCCAGGCCCTTTCGCTGGCTTCCTAGGGTTGGGTGGGTGGGAGGCTGCAATCGAGGTTGGTCTGAGGTTGTAGGAAAAACAGAGTTTTGAATGGTCATGCCTGCATGATGCCACCAGGAGCTGAGGGGACAAGAGAGCACAGATCCAATCCCGTGTGACCTAAGCAGGTTTCTGACTCTCTTGGTAGGTCACTTTCCTTATCTGGAACCAGCAACCTCCTCTCATGAGGACCTGGCTCAGAAAGGACTCCGCCCACCACACCCTAGGCTAGAGCTCCAGATGTCTTGCATCAAATTCTTTTATGTTGGGTATAAGACTGAGAGTGTTTGGGGATGCTGGGGAGCGTTGGAGAGGGGGACAGGGTGGGGTGAGCACCTACCTCTGGCCCCACTGGCTGCCCCAGCTCGTCTTAGGCAGTGTGCACATCTGTGGGTGAGTCTCCACGCCCGCCCCCTGCACCCTGCCCCCAGCAAGGGGGTTGGCTTCTAGGTGCTGGTTGGGCGGTGGTGTCTCCCTGATGTTATCTGAGCAGACTGTGCTCCCCGCTCTCAGGCAGAATGTGAAGGAGGACATGGAATGCCTGCCTCCCTCCTTTGCCGTCTTGCAGGGAGCACTGCTGGGCTGGGAGGGAGGTCCCTGGGCTGCTGGAAACAACAGCTCTTTCATCCAGCGCTTGGCCTGCCTGGCCCTGTGCTCCGCATGCTGTCTTCTGTAGGCAGCAAGTTCTTTACTTCAGTTCTGAGGGGCAGTTCCTGCTTCTCTGGCTACCTCCTCGCGGATAAGGAAACGAGACCGCAGGGAGCTGGTACCTTTCTCCAGGGGCACAGCTGGTGGCTAGAGCTGTCAGGATTTAAACACATGGGGTTGAGCTCGGAGCGACTGCCTCCTGCAGGGGACAGCTGGCATCGTCTCTGATGGGGCTGTGATCCAGTTATAGGGCACATGGGCTTGTCTGTTCATCCCCCGTCTTTGGTCAGTGGGTTGGAGTGCTTTCTTCCCAAGCAAGGACTGTGGGGATGCAGACATAGAAGTCTGGGGCAACCAGCGGGTCGGGAGGTAGGTGGTCTCCCCCATGCCCCATCTACCTGAGAGGCGTGTAGGGGACAGACGGCAAAATTGTTGACCTGGGTCTCCTAGGGCCCCAGCCAGGGTAGACCCAGGCACAGTGCAAAGCCAGCCGCTCTCTTAGGGGCTAGCTGCTGTGCCCATCATGTGGAGATGCTGTCTCCGAATGTCTGCCCTGGGGCAAGGCCCGGGCTCTGTAGGGGAAAACTTGTGATGGGCCTGCTGCGCACTCACTTGGTCAGGGTCCAGATGTCTGGAACAATCTGAAAGCCGGGGGCTGGACTTGAATACATGTTTTGGTTGCATTTTCTGAGTTCTTTGGGTGGGGAATTCCAGGCCCAGAGTCACAGGATTTCCTGTTGATTTCTGACTTCTCCAAGATCCGCCAAGGTCGTGTTCATGGCCAGGCATTGGAACTTCCTCCCAGCTACCTTGGGTGTATGTTTTGGGAAGGCAAGGCCTCCAGGTTCACGGTGTCCTTGGGACAGGAAGCTGTGCCTGAGCTGACAGAGTCCAGCCCAGCTCCTGGGGGCCTGGCTGATCAGTCCGTGCCCTGTCTGTTCCTCTGCATGGCGACCAGCGGTGAGCCAGAAAGGAAGGTGGTGGCCGCTGCGCGCGGAGCCTCCCTGTCGACCTGGGCTCTGCCCAGGCTCTCCTGCCTCTGTCCTGCTTCCTCGCCCCTTTGGCCTAAATGTGGACGTGGGAGGTGGTTTTGGTCCCCCAGCTATACCTGAGGGCAGGCGGAGGTCTGCTTGCCTGACAGGGCTTGCTGAAGAGCCTTCTGGCCCTTCTCCTGCCGTGAGGGTCCCTCTGGCAGAGCAGAGAGGAAGTTCTGCCTGGATGCCCCAGCCCAGCTCCCCTTGTGTCTGTGGCAGCCACCTTTTGCTGGACCCACTGTCCACAGTCTACACCTGAGAGGCAGAGCCCTCACCCGCCTCCGGGCTCCTCCCGCCTGGGGACTCCAGCACAAGCAGTGTCACTTGAGACTTCTCAGAGTGCTGTAGCCCTGAGAGAAGGGTGGGGTTCAGCAGGGCAGGAGGCGGAGCCGGCTGGAAAGACGTCCTCCAAAGATGGGCTGTGTGCCACTGCGCGAGTCTGTGTGACACGGCCGCTTGGTTGCGTCTCTCCTTGCTGAGCCTGCCCTCCCTTCTGTGCCCACCCTTCCCGGCAGCCACCAACAATCCACCTGAGTTGACAAGAGACAGAGTCTGTTTGCCGCCTTGCAGTCAAGGTCATGGGCATTAGGGTGCTGGGAATTTGTAGAGAGGCTCTTGTGGCTGACTGCCAGGTTCCTCCTCCTGTCTGAGCCGAGGCCCTAGGCTGGAGCCAGCATGTGTCTCTGTGGCGATTTCCCCTGGAGTTCAGTTTGGCTTTCACGCCTCCCATGAGGACAGCCATCACTTGCCCCAGGGACAGCAGTTGCCCACATGGATGAGGAGGGTCGTTCCCCATCCTGCTCCCATTCCCAGATATTCACAGTCTCACCTTCTCCCTGGTAGGGTGGTTTTGTGTTTGGAGGGGGGTGGGGCAGGGATGAATCTAACTCGTGGCGCAGGGGAAAGAGCCATTGCAATGGGTTCAGCCGGAGTTCACATTTGGGACTTTGTCATCTGCTCTGTGAGTTTGCTCAAGTTACTCAATCTCTCTGAGCCTTAGAAAAACAGGGTGGCCTCAGGGATGAAATAAGTGTGTGAATCCCAAGCTGCTCCCCTGTGCCTGGATGATGCTCTTTACCCGAGACACTCTGGTTCCCTGAGTGGGAGACAGGAGGCACAGGAGGGTTCCCGGGTGTCCCTGCTGCCTTGAGAGATGGCCCAGCACCATGACTGAGTAGCTTGGGGGCCAGGTCAATGACAATGACAACCACAACACTGTCCTTTGCAAGCCTCCAGTGGGCCACGCACCCTGCAGAGAGCTTGTGTGTCTGTCATCTAAAGGCCAGAATACACGGTCATGGCCATGATTAGGGTCCTTCTCTGGCTGGGCACCTGGGCTTAGAGAGCCCGGGCCAGCCCCTGCTGCACCACGAGTGAGGGCCTGGACTGGAGCCCTGACTGCTCTGACCGGCATGAGCCCAGCAATGGCCTGCCCTGTGCCTGACCCTCCATAGAGGGCACTGGGGGCTGCAGGGTATGGGGAGAGACGGGGCTCCAGGGTGAGGGACTAGTTTTAATCTCGGCTTTGCCTCTGCCCACTGTGGCCCTCGGGGCGTCACTCTCTCCAGGCCTCTGCCTGTCCGTCTGTGAGCTGGAGACGCTGTGCGGGGCTCGCAGGGGTGTCATCTGGGAAGGCCACTGCGTCTTGGCACACACTGGCACCTGGCGTGTCCTTGGCACATGGTGGCCACAGGGGTGGGTGACAGCCACACGGGGTGACCCAAGCTGGTGTGGGGCAACGTGGGCCGACTGCATGTTGAGTCTCCACGGTGCCAAGGCCAGCCTGGGGTGAGGATGGTGCTGTGCTTCGCCCCAGAAGGTGTGTCCCTCGAGTGCGGCCCGCGGGTCCTGACCTCTGTTCCTTTCTCCTGCTCAGTAACATGTCCAGCGCCTTGGCCAACGCCGTGTGCCAGCGCTGCCAGGCACGCTTCGCCCCTGCCGAGCGGATCGTCAACAGCAACGGAGAGCTGTACCATGAGCACTGCTTCGTGTGCGCCCAGTGCTTCCGGCCCTTCCCCGAGGGGCTCTTCTACGAGGTGAGCGTGCTCCCTGACCCTTGCCCCTGCTTCCCGGAGCCCAAGCCCCTGGTCCAGCTCGGGGTCTGCCCTCTGGCAGCCTGCAGGCCTCGCCTGGCCATGGTCCTCCAGTGACGGACTGGCAGACGTGCCGGACCTTGGGCCGAGTGGTGCTCCTGCCAGCCCAGAACCTTGCTGGCCACCCCGCAGGGCCCCAGCCCTCACCTCTGTGAATAGTGCTCTCCTGGTGTGCGTGCTGCTGGAGGAGTCACTGTTCATCCTGTCATCTCTGGGAGACCCCGAGGCCAGACAGTAAACATAACCAACATATACCTGATGCTGCTAAGTGCTCAGGTTATAAGGAATCCTGGGGGTTGGGGGGCGGGCCTGAGCAGGGAGGTGATGTTTGAGCAGACCTGAAGGAGGTGAGGGAGCATGTGTGTACCTGCAGGAAGAGATCTCAGCAGAGGGGACAGCAAGCGCAAAGGCCCTGAGGTTGGGGGGTGTGGGTTTTGGAGCAGTAGGAGGCTGGTGTGATGGAAGCAGAGGAAATGAGAGGGGGCGGCAGAAGATGAGGGAGTGCAGGCAGAATTGTTTAACTCTGTGGGCCTTCATGGGGCCTTAGGCTTCATCCTGAGAGGGGCAGGACCCATACTGTCTGTATGACAGTAGAAAAGGGCCTCTCTGGTTGCTATGTGGAGGAGAGACTGTGCAGGGGTGGGGACAGAAGCTAGGAGAACAGGTAGGACCAGTTATTTCTTTGGTAATCCAGATGGAAGGGAAAGGCTGAGCTGCCCTCGGTCCCAAGAGCAGACTGTTAAATTTTCAGCGATCCTGCAGGCTGGTTGCTAAATACAGTCATTATTAAAAGTTGAATGATGTATTCATACAATGAGATAAAAGTAGCAGATACTCAAAACTCATCACTTCCTAATTGTTTTATTCCATTTCACTACCTGTTACTGTGTTTGTGTGCTGGAAACGCAGTACTGTGGTGGCTGCTGACATCTCTTCTCAATTCCACGTCAGCGTCATTTTGGTAGCTTCAAATTGACCACGGTGGGAATATTTACACCACAGAAATTGGCAAATGCTGCCAGGCTGCCTCAGGGCACACATGGCAATGCTCAGAGGCTGGCTAGATTGTGAAGCTGAGGGGATTGGCTGACAGACGGCTGGGAGGTGTGTGATCTGCCTGACTGAACAGGAGCTGCTGTTCCCCACGGCGCCTCCTGAGGATTGCTGGGCAGTGGTGGAGGTGGGGTGAAGGGGTGGAGTGGTACAGGGCTCTGTGGATGTGCCTATTATGATTTAAATTCCTGCTGCCCCTGCTGGATAGGGCTCTAGCCAGGTGCAGCTTAATAAGACACTCTTAGGGAACAGGGGAAAACCAGATAAAATCGTCAAGGGAGGAGAAGGCAGAGGTACATGTTGGCCATACTTGGGGCCATTGCAAGGGTCCTCCTTGCCCAGACAGATGGGGACATCATGCAGGACTTGGGGTGCTCTGTTGTACCCCATTCCTGTGCCTCTTCTTCTGGGTCCCTTCCCTAGATCTTTTGTGGCCCCTGGGGGAGTGGACCTCTCACACACGAAACAGGGCCAAGGGACACACAGAATTCAACCTTGATCCCTGGGCTTCCTGGCATTAACATCCACCCCGAGCCCTAAGCCTGCCCCTGGGACCAATAAGGCCAAGATCTTCAGCAAACAGCAGTGGCCCTTTGAGGGGCCAGCCTTGCCGAGTTGCCAGCTTCCTCGAGGTCCCTCACTCTGCACTCTCCCCAAGTCAGACACGGCAATCCCGTCCCGCCCTCAGGCCTTGCGCTGACTGCTCCCGTGTGGAAATCCCTCCTCTGAGGACCCCCATCCCCTTCCATCTTTCCACTCCTTATCACCTCCTCCAGGAAGTCCCCCACCCATGCTTCCTGTGGTGGTATCAGGTATACAAAGCAGGGTATACACAGCAGGTATACAAAGCAGGTATACAAAGCAGGGTATACAAAGCAGGGTATACAAAGCAGGTATACAAAGCAGAGTATACAAAGCAGGTATACAAAGCAGGTATACACAGCAGGTATACAAAGCAGGTATACAAAGCAGGGTATACACAGCAGGTATACAAAGCAGGTATACACAGCAGGTATACAAAGCAGGTATACAAAGCAGGGTATACACAGCAGGTATACAAAGCAGGGTATACAAAGCAGGTATACAAAGCAGGTATACAAAGCAGGGTATACACAGCAGGTATACAAAGCAGGTATACACAGCAGGTATACACAGCAGGTATACAAAGCAGGTATACAAAGTGCTTGTCCAGCCTCCCCGAGGGCAGGTCCTCACCCCACCGACCAGCGCAGCTCAGAGGATAACAGTGCCTTCCTTGCCTTTCTCTGCTGGCCCCATTTGCAGTTCGAAGGTCGGAAGTACTGCGAGCATGACTTCCAGATGCTGTTTGCTCCATGCTGCGGGTCCTGCGGTAAGGCTTCCACGATGCCTGGGAAGCAGGGATGGGAGAGTAGGGAGCCCTGTCTCTCAGAGCAGTGGCCTTCGGACCCCTGTGCTCATCACCTTCCCAAGCTCTGGGGAGGGCGCCCTGGGGCCAGGCAGAGCCAGGTGGGCTCCAGTGTGGAGGAACTCTGGAGGGGGAGGGCACAAGGCCAGCAGGACCTCTCTCCTGCAGGCGAATTCATCATTGGCCGCGTCATCAAGGCCATGAACAACAACTGGCACCCTGGATGCTTCCGCTGTGAGCTGTGCGACGTGGAGCTGGCTGACCTGGGCTTTGTGAAGAATGCAGGCAGGTGAGATGGGCCTCACCACAGGCCCAGGCCTGGTCCAGGAAACTCGGGCTGCCAATGGGGCTGCCACCCCTGCCATCCCTGCGAGGCGGGCAGGAGAACTCTGTCCAGTTTACGGGTGAGGATGGGGGCTGGAGAGTGAGGGGTGAGGAATCGGGGCCACCCCAGGCTCAGGGCTGCTCTTGGGAGCAGGCTGATGGTAGACAGCCAGGAGGCAGGGGGCCAAAGTGGGAGCTGCTGGTGCAATGCGAGGATGAGGAGCTGTGAGTTAGGCTCCTGCCTGCCTGGCCACCCAGGCTGCAGCTGTCCCCCCTGTCCTCAGACCCCACGTGTGCTGCTGGGGGAAAGCACTCAGCTGGGACCCAAGGGTGCTCCAAAATTCAGACCCGGGCTCCCTTAGCAGGCTAAGCTGTCACCTTCCACGAAGACCTGCTCTTTTCTCCTCCCCCTCCCTGCCCCTCACTGTTCCCTCACCCCCACAGCCAGGACCTCCCTTCCCCCTCCCTTGCCCTGACCTCCCCTGCCCTGCACCTGTGCTCCCCTCCCTTGTCACAGCAGGGGCTGTGTCCCTGCATCCAAAGCCCTGCTCACTCCCTGCTCCTCCAGCAGGGCTCACAGCTCTGGACCTCGCTGGTCCATTTCTAATGGCTCAGGCGTGGTGGCCCCCTGGTTCAAAGCACCCTGTCAGCCTTCGCTCCACGGTGACTCCCTGCAGCCCTTCCGAGCACCCAGCCGGTTCCTCCATCTACTCCCCACTGCCCAAGCTGCTCAGGGCTCCCGCAGCCTTCACTGCCACTCCTGCTTCTCTCCCGGGTGCCCAGGAACCCATGTTCTGGTGGTTTCGTGCCTTATGGCTGTGCTGTCCCTCTCCTGGCTCCGTTCCCCTTCCTCCACCCGTCTCTCTATGGCGGGCTCCTTTGGGGCTTTGCATTTGGCCCAAATGGCGGGTCTCTGCTGGGCAATCCAGATGTAGGCCTCCACCCTAGACCTCTCCCTCGGAATACCCCATTGCCCACATGCCATCTCCACAGTGTCTGGCAGGCATCCCAAATGCCACAGAACCCAACCAGCCAACTTTGAGTTTCTCCTCTGCTGGCAGTCAGGCCTCACGGAAGCACACACCTGCCTCGTTAGCAACACCTCAGTTGTCTGTCTGCCCCCGGCTTGCTCCCCTGTCTGGGCGCTGGTCGCCATCTCTGGCTCTCTCGGAGCCCCACTTCCTAACGCTGCTGTAGTGACCTTGTCCGTCTGTCTTCTCCAGCAGAGACGTGTGCTGTTCATCCTGGTGTCTGCAGGGTGCTCCTTGCACTAGGTGCCTGAGTGTTGAGTGCTGATATGAAGGGCCATGGGGGGCAGACAGTGCAGCAGGGGTCCCGAACTGCTCCCTGAGGTCACCTGCCAGGTGTGGGCCTAAGCTGCAGCTCACGCAGGGACTCCTGCTCTAGTGTTTGCTGGAAAAGTCCAGAAAAGGCTGGACTTGTTCAGGAAAATAAAGTATTACTGTGGTGACAGCCAGGTGGGGCACCCTGCGGCCCAGGTCGGCACTCTGAAGCCCACAAGGCAGAACGTCAGAGTCTGTGCGGGGTGGGCCGGCTGTGGGGCCAGCAGAAGCACAGTCCACAGTGCAGCCTGTGCCACCACTTTGCCATTCTTGGGTTGGAAGGAAGAGAAGTTCTGGGGAGGGAGTTGCATTAATCAAAGAGAATAACTTTCAGTTATTAAAGTACAGTTATGTTTATCATCAGTATGCATGCATGCCAAGTTGCTTCAGTTGTATCCAACTCTTTGTGACCTGGACTGTAGCCTACCAGGTTCCTCTGTCCATGGGATTTCCCAGGCAAGAATCCTGGAGCGGGTTGCCATTTCCTTCTCCAGGGGATCTTCCTGACCCAGGAATTGAATGTGGGTCTCCTATGTTGCAGGCAGTCTTCTGCATTGCAAGCAGATTCTTTACCAACTGAGCCACCAGGGAAGCCCTTATGATCAGTATAACCAAGTACATAAAAGAACCCATGAGGGGCATACAGGCCGCCCTCTAAGCAAAACACCTCACAGCTTGGCTAGCCAGGTGAAGGCCTCTTGGGGAGGAGTAGGATCCTGCCCCTGCTGGGTCTGGGTTAGTGGGAGATAGATTCATGGGCCAGGCTGCGTGCCTCCCCCCCACGCAGCAGTGACAAAGCTGGGCTCCCCGTGATGGCCCACCCATGGTCTGTGCTCCCCCAGGACTCAGAAGGGACAGGGCAGCTGCCAAGAAGCACAGGGGATTGTCGGCACATGCAGGTCTGTGTGTGCCAGGAGGGACAGAGAGCTGATGTGTCCCACAAGCCCTGTGTTACTGGACGTCACCTGGAGATCACCCTGAAATGTGCTTACAGTGTTCGGCTCTCATGTACTGCCTGTGTCCCCTAAATGCAGGGGCCTTTGGGAAAGGTGCCACAAAGGGAACTCAAAGCACCTTGCACTTGAGAGGAAATCTTTAGACACCTTCTGACTGTGCACCGAGCCCTGCCCCCACCCGTGCCCGCCTTCTGGCAGGCCGTTCCCCTCTGTCTCCTGTGTTCTCTCTGTCAAGCTTCGCTGCCATGTGTTTCTGTTGTGAGAAGGAGGCCGAGAGCCTCGCAGGGGGCACTTTGGAAAGAAAGACGATCATTGTTCAGGAATGTTCCTCTGGCCTCCTTGCCCATCCCGGGGGGGGGGGGGGGGGGGGGTGCAGGGGGGGTGTCCAAGTCAGTGAGTGTCTAGTGGCTGTGAATGAGCAGGATCAGTCCCGTGCCCGCAGAGAAGTGGCCGTCTGGGCCCTTTGGCGCTGCCTCACCAGGGGCTGCTGACAGCCAAGACGGGACTCGGCACTGGGTGATGAGTTCGGGCCTGGAAGCGGGTGACGGTGACCGGCTGGGGTCTCGGTTCTTTTCCCAGGGGAGGTGGACTCCTCCTCGGTGGGTCTGCGGGGTGGCCCCTGTGGGGTTGGGGCGGGGGCGGGGCCCAGGCTTACAGCTCCGACCGGGCGCTCAGCGAGCTCTCGTTGGTCCTGCCGTCGGCGCTGGGGGGTAACCCTGGGGGCCGCTTGCCGCACAACAGGCTGCGCAGAGCATCGCGGAACTTCTCAGCCACGAAGAAGTACATGACGGGGTCCAGCGCGCCGTTGAGGCTGGTGAGGCAGGAGGTGATGCGGTTGCCGAGCGCCAGCGCACGCTGGGCGGTGCACGAGGTGCGCTGGCCGCGGTAGCGCAGCACGTAGACGGAGCGGTGGACGTGGTACGGCACGAAGCAGACCAGGAAGATGGCCAGCACCGCCGCGATCATGCGCACCGCCTTGTTCTTGAGGCGCCGCTCCACGCGCGGGCCCTGCCGCAGGCTGCGGATGATCAGCAGGTAGCAGGTGACCGTGGTGACGAATGGGAAGGTGAAGGCCACGGCCAGGGACGCCAGGGCGTGCTGGGAAGCCTTTTCCCTGTAGAGCTGCAGGCAGACCACCGTGTGGTTGGTCCGTACGGTCTGCGGGCTCACCAGCAGCGGGGCCATGGCCACAGCCACCACTACCCAGAGGAAGGCGCAGGCCAGGTGGGCGTGGAGCGGCCTGCGGAGCTTGAGGGACTTGACGGGGTGCACGATGGCCAGGAAGCGGTCAGCGCTGATGCAGGTGAGGAAGTAGATGCTGGCATACATGTTGAGGTAGAAGAGGAAGCCCGTGAGCCGGCACGGAATCTCCCCAAAGGGCCAGTGATTCCCTGAGAGGTGGTAGACCAGGCGGGCGGGGAGGGCCAGCACGCAGGACAGGTCGGCCACGGCCAGGTGCATCAGGAACACGTTGGCCGGGGTGCCGGACTTGTGATCCCGGATGAAGAGCCACAGGGCCAGGGCGTTGCCCACAGAAGCGAGGATGAAATCCAGGAGGTAGAAAGAGGCGAAGAGGACGTTTTCCAGGGGTGTCTCTTGGCCGCATTGCTCCACAGGGGCCAGGGAGGAGTTGGCCAGTATACCTGGGGAGGCCTCCTCAAGGCCATTCATGCTTCAGCCAGAGGCAGAGGCACTGAGCCTGGAGGGAACAAGCAGACAGGCCAGCTTCAGAGAGCCTGGGACAGGTGAAGCATCACCCTCTGCAGACATGAGCTCTTGGAAGCCTCTAGTACCTGCTGACCCCAACCCCTGGATAGGCTGTTCCATGCTCGGCATTGCCTCGGGGGCTACAGGGCACCTCCTGTGTCCAGCTGGGGGTGGGCAAGTGTCACAGTCATGTCCAACTCTTTGCTATCCCATAGACTGTAGACAGAGTCCATGGAATTCTCCGGGCAAGAATACTGGAGTGGGTTGCCATGCCCTTCTCTAGGGATTCTTCTCCACCCAGGGATGAAATCCTTTCTGTTTTATATTTTGATTTTTTAAAAAATTTTAAACCTCAAGGCATGTGGGATCTTAGCTCCCTGACCAGGGATCGAACCTGCACCCCCTGCTTTGGAAGGCCGCAAAAAGCAAAACCCAAACCAGGGCCCAGGGTGCCAAACTACTAGTGGGGTCGGCTCCCCACCGTGCAGCTGTGTCCCTGTAGAGCATGGGGAAGTCTGGGCCCTGGGGTCCCTGAAGGCCACCTCTCAGGCCTGGGGGATGGAGTCAGCATCATAGGGAGAGAGAGCATGGTGACCTGTCTGTCTGTCTGAGGCCCTGGTGGGTGTGGGGGCTGAGGGAGGGGCCTGCATCTTCTGTCCCTCCCCGCTGTGTGCTGTCTGACCGGTGGGGTGCATGAGTTCCCTGAGCCTTGCTTCTCATGGGTGGGGCACCTAGTCCTGAGAGCCCGGTGTGGGGGGCTCGGCGGACTCCTCCTCAGCATCAGGTGAACCCTGCTCAGCCTCCCTGACCCGCTTGTCCACTAGGTTCCCCGGTGCTCCCAGCACCAGCCACAGGAGGGCCTCACAAGGAATGCAGTGTCCTGTTCTGTCTACAGCACCCAAAGGCCGTCCGGGCCAGCATCCCAAGGTCTTGAGCTTTTCGAGCTCAGCCACCAGCCCTGCTTCGGGCGTGTTAGTGGGCGGAGACTTGTGTCTTAGAAAACCTGTGGGCCCAGGCCTGCAGTGGGTGTTTTACTACCTGGAGTAGTTTAACTAGAGCTTCCCTGGTGGCTCAGACAGTAAAAGCATCTGCTTGCAATGTGGGAGACCCTGGTTCGATCCCTGGGTGGGGAAGATCCCCTGGAGAAGGAAATGGCAAACCACTCCAGCATTCTTGCCTGGAAAATTCCATGGATGGAGGAACCTCATAGGCTACAGTCCATGGGGTCACTTTAACTATCAGGAGGCAGATTCTTTTCCAGGAGAGGAAGAGCCATATGTCCCAGAGGTGGGGAGACTGGCCAGGGTGTTCTGGACAAGATCTGCAGCCCCAGAGAGGCCAGGACCCAGGGAGGTGGCCTGTCTCTGCCCAGCCTTGCCCGCCTGGTTTACCCTCAGCATAAACCAGGGGCCATGGCTCAGAGCCCTGCTGGCCTCAGAAACAAACTGTTTCTGTCTGGTGACCCCAGTTCTGAGTGGGTCACTGGTGGTCCCTCCCCAACAGACAGAGTGACAGATTTCCCATTTTGATTTTGGTTGACTCAGGAGATTCACAAAGGAGAGGAAAGGTCCGAATGCCCCGCCTCCCCCAGGCCTTGGACGGATGTGGGCAGGAGAAGGCAGACCCCACGCGGCCCGCAGCCCATGGAGGGCTGGGGAGGCAGCTTCCAGTCTCTTCTCCTGGCCTGGGGTTTCAGCGTAGGGCACTTCTGCCTACAGTGCAGCTTCAGGAGCTCCCCTGGATCCCACCTCCCAGCAGCCCCACTCGCCACCTGTGGGCTGCAGAGGGGGCAGGAGAGGGCGCTCACAGGGGCAGTGGGAATGGAGCGGGGAGCAGCAGTTGCATACACGAGCCACGGAGGACCTGGGGCAGAAGACCTTCTGCTGTCCTTGGGTCCTCTCCTTTTAGTGACCAAGGTAACAGTCCTGGCGGGGAGTGACAGGTGCTCCAGGAGCACGGGGACGTTAGCACTGCCGGCCCCTGAGTGTGAGGCTGGGCGCCATCCCCAGGTGTGGGTTCCTACCGTAGACGGAGCAGGGCAAGCAGTTCAGACTTGGGCAGCTAGGAGGGCAGGAGGGCAGTGTGGGGGTGAGGAGCTGTCAGGCCAGGCAGCAGCTTGACCCTCTGCTTCATGCCTCATCAGCCACCACTGGGGTCCCTGGGCACCCCCAGACACCCCTGCTGCCCCACAGGTGGCTAAGCAGGAGGAAGTCAGGGGCAGTGAGCATCTGGCCAGTCATTCTCAAGCCAGCGGAGGCTCTCGCCTGATCACGCCACCTTTTGATTATTGAAGGGATCCAGAGATGTCCCCCTGCCCAAATCTCTCCTGGACCCAGAGTGGTTCAGGTTCCCTAAAATTCTAATACAGAGATTATTTCTTGTTGCTCCCAAGTGTGTGTGACCTGAGGCAGTGGGGGCTGTGGGGGAGGTCTGGAGGCCAAGTAAGGGAGGGGTCTTGATGGGGCTGGGGAGGGGCTGAGCTGGGTACCCTCCACTCTGAGCTACCCTGACGCCCAGACTCTGCCCACCCCACTGGTGGTACAGTCATCACCCAGCCCCTCTATGAGGTCTGCTCACAGGTACTGACCATCTTCTCTGCCCAGCGTGAGGCAGGCCTGTCTGGGCACTGCCCATGAGTCCTCAGGGGCAGATGTCCGCTGCCTCATTTTACAGATGAGGACATGGAGGTTCAACATCAGCTAACTTGTCCAGGATCATTTGGCCAGGGCAATAGCCCAGGAGTAGGAAGCCAGATCCGGAAGACCCAGCAGTGACAGCCAACACCTCCGCCTGCTTTTCCTCCAGGGGCTAATGGGTCCCTGCTTCCAAGGCTTGTGTGGTGCGGTCTCCCAGGCTCAGCGCCTCTCCCGGGGGCCTGGCCCCAGGAACAGCGACACAATTTGCACCACCCTTTGTTCAAGAAGCAAGACTTTCCAAATGGTGGCAGTAGAGCAGTGGACTGAGCGTGGCGCCCGACGTGTGCACAGGGGGCACCCTGTGGGCTGCCTGGCACCCGCTTTCTGCTCCTTCCCAGGGCCTTCTGAACCCCACCACTAAAGGCCGCATGCACCATGCTCTCTCTGGGTGCAGACTTGATTTCAGAATGCTTTCAGGCTGTGTCAGGCTTGTTGCGGTTTCTCCACCCTGCCCCTGCATTACAAGTTTTGATGCTGGTTTTGCAGTGGGTCTGGGGGGGCTCCTGCTCCTCTCCACGTGTCCCTAGAAATGCCTGCTCTCACGGTCTCTCGACGTCTCACTGTGCTCAGGGCAGGGCGGCTGGGGGGCATGGGGGCCCCGACCATGGAGCAGGTGCAGGGCTCGGCCTCTGGAGGGGACGTGGGTGGGTGTGCAGTGGGAGGAGGCTGAGGTGGAAGGCGGTCTCTTGGTGTCCGGCACCTGTCCCTCCTGCCTCCTCGTTGGGCCCCTCCAGGTGCCCTGGCTAGAGGAGAAGAGTGCGGGGGCTGTCGCTGCAGCCATGGGGCCACAGCCTGGGCACCCACTCTTCCTTTAAAAGCCCCCACAGTGAGACAGGAGCACCGCCCACTGGCTGCTCTAATTCAGACCAGGGAGGCCTCGATAAATAGGTTGAAGCGAGATGGCCGAGATTACCCTGTTCTGCCTCTGCTGGGCCCACGCTGGCTGCCCGCGCCCCCGACCCCACTCCCCAGCCCTGCCCTTACCTCTCACAGCGGGCCTGGGGCAGCAGGTGGGCTGCGGCCTGTGGGTGGGTGGTGGCTCCGTGTGGCTGTGGTAGAGGCCGGCTGGCTATTTAAGGAGAGGCAGGGAGGCTGCACCCCCTTGGGCCCTGAAAGGCTGCTTCATTCCTGAGGGGTCCCCTGTGTGGCGGGCCACTCCTCTGGCTGCCCCTGCTGCCGCTGGGCTGTGAATATTCCAGTGTGTCCCAGCTCCCCCACCCCCGCCTCGGCCCCCAGCTGGGTCGCCGAGCGTCACAGAGGCCGAGTGTGTGACTATCTACGAAGCCGTGGAGTGGGCGCCGGCTGGGTGGGGGTCTTGGCTGGGACCGACAGACAACAGGATGTTTCAGAACAGGGTAATTTCCTACCACGGGGAGGGGGCCAGGGAGGGGCTGGTTGCCATGACAACGGGCCTGGGCGCCCAAGCCTGCACTGGCCATCAGCAGAGCAGGGGGTCTTGTGAATGGGGAAGGGTGGGAGACCGAGGAGTCTTGTTTGGTCAAATGAGAGGGGATTCTTTCAGGATACTAGCTGTAGGGTCCTTGTGTCCTGCCCTGTATAATGAGGCCCCCTTTGGGTGTGTGGAATAAATCATGGCCTTTATCTCCAGCAGGGCCCAGCTGCAGGCTGCCTCATAATGGGGCGCTGTCTGTGCCTGTGGGGACCCGGAGGCCTGGCCCTCGTCTGTGTGGGCTCCTCCTCTGGACAGGAGGCCTGGGAAGAGGGCCACTGCTGCCTGCCCCCTCCTGCTCCTCCAAGGCTCCTCCTGGGAGTCTGGCGGGTGGCTGTTTGGATGTCGACAGTGGCTACTCCAGCAAAGTTGTTTCTCTCTGTCTTTCCCAAAATGATACACCCAGTAGCACAGGGCACCAGACCACTATTTCTAGTTTCAAAAGACTTTACAACTTTTTGGTTAAGATGCTTAAAGATATACATGCTATCACTGGGAGGGGCCTCCCACAAATACTCTCTGAAGTGGTTCTTTCACACAGTCCTGTGCACTTGGGATTACTGCCCATTTTACAGATGAGGAAACTGAGGCTCAGAGAGGTGACCTGACTGGCCAGCCACAAACCAGTGAGCCAGGATTTGGACTCAAGCATGTGTGACTCTAAAACTTAGGCTGCATGTATGTGCTTCGTCTTGTTCTCTTGTGCTGCACCTCAATGGTAGAATTCCTAGGTTCCATCTTCATTCTACCTTGGAAAAATTCTGCAGGTTGTCCTTAGATCTGGTGCTGGGATCAGGTCTGTTGAAAAGATATTTCTCATCTGGGGATCCTCTGAGAGAGCAGGGTTCCTCAGTTCTGTCTTGACCCGGAGCTGGTGGGGTGTGAGGCTCCCTCCCCACTGTGGCCCAAGGTAGCTGTCTGGGAGAACTGGCTCATGGTGGCTTGAAACATGGGAATCTGGCTGGCTTCCCTGAGTGCAGATGTCTGTTGCTGGATGATTGATGACCGTGGTTTTAAGGGCACTGAGTGTTGCAACCAGATTTTGAGGAGTTGTGCTCTTTTCGGTAAACTTTGAGGCGAAAATCTTTCCACATGGGTTGAATGTTGTCCTGCTGCTGAGAGGAGTCATCAAAATTGGAGTGGAGCTGTGGGGAATAAACACTCTCTGAGACAGAGACATAGCAGGTGGCAGGTGTGGCGTGGGGAGGCTGTGCCATGGCAGGAGACCTGGGATGGGGCTGGGCACAGGGTGTCTTAGGGAGAGTGGGGTGGGGAGAGCCCACCAGGCTTCAGGGACCTTGCGGGGGAGGGGGGCAGAGCCTTGCCCAGGAGATGGAGACTAGAGCCCAGGCCACAACTGTGGGCCCTGGGCAGGTAGAGGGAGCCAGGCGTCCCGGGCCAGGAGACGGCCTTCCAGTCTCAGTGGCCGTCAGGTCTTGGGGAGATGACACCTGCTGCCCTCCCCTTCCTGTTGTTCACAGTTGTTCATGTACTCACGCATCAGAAGATGCATCCGGAGCCTCTGCCTTGTGCGGGGCACCCAGGCTTCAGAGGAGCACAGCTGGGAGCCTGTTCACAGCTTAGCAGGCGGCTGCTGGGCACTCCTTTGGGCCCTTGTCCTTCAGCCCTGGGGAGATAAGACACACTCGGGGCAAGCACAGGGCAGTCCAGACCCACAATGCAGTGGCCAATGCTACGGTCAAGGGCAGGGAGTTCGCTGCCCTGGCATCTAGGATCTGCGTGGTGGAGGTGTGGGGTGTCGGGGTGGGAGCGGCGTGGTCCTGAGTCTGAGAGTTAATCTTTTAAGAAGACTCCCTGTGTGTGCTTAGATGCTCAGTTGTGTCAGACTCTTTGTGACCCCATGGACTGTAGCCTGCCAGGCTCCTCTGTCCATGGGATTTCCCAGACAAGAATACTGGAGTGGGTTGCCATTTCCTCCTCCAGGGGATCTTCCCAACCCAGGGATCGAACCCAGTCTCTGCATCTCCTGCATTGGCAGGCAGATTCTTTACTTGATCTGCCTCTGAAAGAGGCCAACACTGGTATCAGGTGGGCAGGAGGCTGGTGGGAGGGGTTGGGGGCCTGGAAGAGGGAGGGCAGGAAGGCCCAGATGCCGACAGCACTGGCAGATCAGGTGGCAGGTGGGGGATGGGAGCAGGGCACTGGGGCCTTTGTATTAATGCATCTTTGCCCGGGACACTGAATCTAAATTCCTGCCGCCTGTGAGGCCCAAGGAAACAGAAACCATGTTGATTTCTCTCAGTAGAGACCGCAGCTGTTGCCCAGAGGAGAAAGTACCATCAGAAATTACTCCGAGGTCTTTACAAAAAAGGCTCTGTAATGACAGTTCCTAGGTCTGGGGGGCTACATCTAGCACAACCGTGCTTGTCTTTGGAGACAGAGCAAGCCTGTAGCCGTCCGGGTTCCTCTTTGTTGGGAGGACCCCTGAGGAAGCAGGTTCTGAGTGCCCGACGGGCCTGGCACTCCTTGGCTCCTCGACTGGGCACAGTGGGCTGGTAACACACTGTACAGTTACTCCTATGTGTTGAAAGATATTTGAAAAATAAAGCGAATTTTTGAGCTGTTCTTGTCCACGTGATGTCCTAGGCTCAGAAAAAGCATAAGGAAGAAAAACAGCATGTTTGCCTTGCGTCCAAAGACACCAGCACCAACTTGCTGCCGCGCTTCCTTCTGCTCTTTGTCCTGTGCTCCTCTTAGGGGGCTCACCTGTGGCCTTCCCAGCAGCAGGATGGTTGGCTGGCTTTTCCGGGACACTGGGCTGAACCCCCAAGGCTTCCCGGCATTTGTTCAGGCTGTAGGGGTGAGGGTGTTGTTGTTGTTCAGTCGCTCAGTCGTGTCCGACTCTTTGCGACCCCATGGACTGCAGCACGCCAGGCCTCCCTGTCCTTCACCAACTCCCAGAGCTTGCTCAAACTCATGTCCATCGAGTCAGTGATGCCATCCAACCATCTCATCCTCTGTTGTCCCCTTCTCCTGCCTTCAATCTTTCCCAGCATCAGGGTCTTTTCTAATGAGTCAGCTTTTCGCATCAGGTGGCCAAAGTATTGCAGCTTCAGCTTCAGCATCAGCATCAGCCCTTCCAATGTATTGATTTCCTTTAGGATTGACTGGTTTGATCTCCTTGCTGTCCAAGGGACTCTCAAGAGTCTTCTCCCCAGCACCACAGTTTGAAAGCATCAATTCTTTGGTGCTCAGCCTTCTTTATGGTCCAGCTCTCACATCCATACATGACTACTGGAAAAACCATAGCTTTGACTAGACGGACCTTTGTCTTCGGTGTTCGGGGATGTCTTCTCCAGGGAGGTGGCCCAGCTGCCTGGGGGCGCTGCGGAGGGGAGGCTGTGTTCCTCACACCTGCCTCACTCCCCACAGACACCTGTGCCGACCCTGTCACAACCGCGAGAAGGCCAAGGGCCTGGGCAAGTACATCTGTCAGCGCTGCCACCTGGTCATCGACGAGCAGCCCCTCATGTTCAAGAATGACGCCTACCACCCTGACCACTTCAGCTGCACCCACTGCGGGTAGGGGGAGAGCTGGGTGGAGGTGGGACAGCCCCCCAGGGCAGTGATGGGGCTGGAGAGAAGGACCAGGTGGGCAGAGGGGCAACGGGAGAGTGGGGTGCAGGGGCAGGCAGGATGGGGGCCCGAGGGCAACCATGCAGGAGACTCCTCTCTTTGGGGCTCCGTTCAGGGAGGACTGGAGACTCAGAGGTGCACGAGGGATGAGAGAGGGAGAGGCTGCAGGGCCCCCCCTCGGGTGTGTCCCAGATGCCCAGTCTGATCTAGGGGCGGAGGGGCCGGGAACAGATCTGTGCCAAACAGAGGCCTCCTTCTGCGAGGGCAGAGCGGGAATCCCGTGCCCTGGGGCCTGTCTGGGGCACAGGAAGTCTCCAAAGAGAGCAGAGATGAAAGCAATGCCTGCCTGAGGGGCTCTGCAGGGGCAGAACTGGGGTGAGGGGCTGTTCAGAAGCTGCTGCCTTGGGTCTGCAGGGGCGGGAGCTGGGCAGTGCCGTCACTGGGGGCCCTGCGCTGTCTTCTAGGAAGGAGCTGACCGCAGAGGCCCGGGAGCTGAAGGGCGAGCTCTACTGCCTGCCCTGCCACGACAAGATGGGGGTCCCCATCTGCGGGGCCTGCCGCCGGCCCATCGAGGGCCGGGTGGTCAATGCCATGGGCAAGCAGTGGCACGTGGAGGTGAGCGAGGCCGGTGTGGACAGCAGACTTGGGGGGGGAGGCCAGCTCATGTTCACAGCCAAAGTCTGGCCCTGCTGCAACCCCTCCACACTCCCTCCCAGAACCGACCTTCCTCTTGGGTGCTGCCCTTCCTGGCCCCTGGCCAGGGGAGGGTCAGTCCATGGGACCCAGAGACCTGAGGGCACAGAGCAGGGCCAAGCAGGCACACCACCCCCGAGGCGTCCTTTCCTTCCTGGCCTTCTAGAGGATGCCAAAGTCCTGAGACACCCCCACCCTTCCTCCCTTTCCTGGCCTTCTAGAAGATTCCAAGGTCATGAGAACACCTTGGGGACATTGGTCTGGGGCGCCCTGTGGGATTGTGTCTGATGGAAGTGGCTGTGTATACAGCTGTGCAAACTGTGAGCTCAGCCCACCTGCGGGCAAGATGGTCCGGCGTGCCCCACTGGGTCTCCAGGCCTCCGCTGGGGGCTCCGGCACTCACAGTCACTACCTGGAAGAGAGGCATGCAAGCCTGCGTCCCACAGGCTCTGCCTTGGGTGGCCCCTCCGTGAGGGTCCTGATGTGGCCCCTGGCCCCCAGCTCCCCATGGGAAGGTGAGTCATCACACCCAGAAGCCTCCCGAATGGGAAGATGCATCTGGTGACTCTGGGCTTGTGGAGACAGAGGAGTCCGAGGGAGTGCAGCCCTCTGTGATGCAGGCGCCTCGCCGGCACCTGACCCCTTGGGCTGCAGGTGCCTAGCAGCGAGGAGTGAGGTCTGTTAAGCAGGGGCAACTCACGGAGGTGTTGGCCCCACGGCCTTCCTGTGGGTCCTGCGAGCCCCCGACCCCATCAGCCTCTGGGCTGTCTCCTGGGGACGTGGCTGCTGCCCCGACTCTGCCATTGCCGCCCCTCGCCCCCCTCCCCAGCACTTCGTCTGCGCCAAGTGTGAGAAGCCGTTCCTGGGGCACCGGCACTATGAGAAGAAGGGCCTGGCCTACTGTGAGACCCACTACAACCAGGTGCGGGCTGAGGCAAGGCAGCGGGTGCCAGGCAGGGCGGGCTGGCCGGAGAGGGTATGGGGCAGCCTCCTCCTCAGGAGTCCCACGGTGGGTGCTGAGTGGGGGCTGCGCCCCAGGCCTGTGAGCTGAGTGTCTCGGGACCTGGGCAGCCCCTGTGACCTTAGTGTCCCCATTTGGGAAATGTGCCCCGTGGCCAGGCCTGTCGCAGGGACTGAGATGGCATGTGAAGTCCTGGGCTCTCGGGGTGACATGTGCCGCAGCCCCCCTCCCTCCTACCAGGCCCAGCAAAACTGCCCAGAGAATGGGCTTCCCGCCCTGACCACACTCCCCAGGATACCAGGGCAGCAGAGGGGCCTTAGAGGGGGCAGCATCACCACTTCCATCTTGGGGGGCGATGATTCTGATAAGCGCTCAGGCCCCAGCCTGTGCCCTAGTCCAGGAGGCCTTGGAGGCCTGAGAGGCCCGGGTAGATGTCAGGAACTGCCCTTTGGGGCGGGGTGGGGCGATCCCCCTGGCCAGGGCCGGAGGCATGAATGCCCGCAGCGTGTGTAACCCCCTGCTCTGTCCACAGCTCTTTGGGGATGTCTGCTACACTTGCAGCCACGTGATCGAGGGCGATGGTGAGGCCCCGTCCCTGTGCCCACTTCCTGCCCCAGCCTCTGTCCGCTGCGCGCTCTGGGCTTGTGGGTCCTGCAGCCGTGTGCCCGGCTGGCCACCCCTGTGCCCAGGGGGCCCTGTGGCTGACCTGTGGGGTCACTGAGCCTGCGTCTGCCCCTCACAGTGGTGTCAGCCCTCAACAAGGCCTGGTGTGTGCACTGCTTCTCCTGTTCCACCTGTAACAGCCGGCTCACCCTGAAGTAAGTGGTGCACCCACCCCTCACCGCAGCCCCCCCTGCCCCTGGGCAGGAGAGGAGCCGCAGTGGGTGGAGACCCACACAGTGTCCGCCTCCTTCCCTTCCCACTCCTGGAGCCTGTTGGGGACTCCTGTTGAAGTTGGCTGTCTCTAGGCAGAAAGGGAGGCCTGGAGGCCTCCTACCTCCCATCTCCTACCTCCAGAGGTCTACCTTGACCTCTGGCCACAAAGTCACGTCCAGGGCGGGCGACAGGCTGCTGTGTGGGAGGTGGTGTGCTCCAGGCTGGGGCCCAGAGGAGACCCCATCCCTCCCGACCGCTGCCCGTCCTCCCCAGGAACAAGTTTGTGGAGTTCGACATGAAGCCCGTGTGTAAGCGGTGCTACGAGAAGTTCCCGCTGGAGCTGAAGAAACGGCTGAAGAAGCTGTCGGAGCTGGCTGCCCGCAGGGCGCAGCCCAAGTCCTCGGGCCTCCCCACTGCCTGAGAGGCCTGCCCCTGGGGCCGCTTCCTGCACATCGCTCTTCTGCTGCCCGAGGCTTCACTCCCTGCTTCGGCTCCCTGAACCTGCCGCATCTCGCTCCTGTCTTTCTGCTCAGCATCCCTCCTCCTCCCCTCCACCTTCGAGCATCCTCCTCTCCCTCCTTCCACGAGGCCTTGGGGCAGGGGCCTGGGTGTGGTGAGCCTATGACAGGTCCACAGCCACAGTTTTGGCCCAACGTCCTCCAGGGCCAGGAACAGATAGGGGCCGGTGTCACCTGACTCAGCCTGCCCTAACCTGTCCCATCCCTGCAGAGGCCTCATGGCAGCTTGGCCAGCCTCTGCCCCACATGGCACAGATGGAGCCCCCAGCCAGGCAGCCGCCCTGGGCCCTACGCCACGTGGGTGGGGGGCCTCTGGTAAACCGTCCTTCTCTCCCCCACCACGTGCTCACTCAGTCAAGGAGGATCCCAGTACCCAGACCAGGCCGGCATGCCTTGCACTTCACCCTACACAGCAGCTGAAGGGGCCCTGCGCACCCCGCCTCTGGAGCGCATGCTGATTCCCTGGGTGCAGTCTGGAGCCAGGAGGTAGTGGGCTCCAGTGGTTGGCTCATTCCTGCCCTCCAAGAAAGACATTACACTCACACAACGAATGAAGGCTTCTTTACACCACCCCAGGGCCTGTGTAGTTTGTGGCATCAGGGTGGATGTGCTGCTGCAGTGTGAGAAAGACAAAGACCAGACTGGACAGGCATCCCAGGGCCAGGCTGCAACAGGGCCTGGAGAAAAGGTCAGCAGAGACCCTCAGTCCTTGAGGGCTGGCCCCGTGGGTGGAGTCGGGGGACAGGCCGGCTGGGGGTCCAGGGTGAGCCCAGGCCCCAAGGCCCTGCGTGCTGATCCTCCTCTGTGTGGGGAGAGGGGCCCACAGCTCCTCCAGCAGAACCCCCCGGCAGCCTCCCGTGCCCAGTGTCCTGATGGGGAAGGAGGAAAGCTGTGCCAAGGGGCCCATAGCGAGTCCCTTCCCAGTCTGAGAAGCAGGAAGGGAAGGAGGTGGAAAGAAAGCTGAGACACGACGGAAGTCATTCTCTGAGGATGAAGCTGTCCTCCCTGTCCCTGGGGGATCATAGTGCTTTTTGCTTTTTACAGAAGGAACTTTTCCTGGCCAGCACCTCCTGGATCTCCGGCCCATCTAACCCGCAACCCTCTTCTCTCACTGACACACACTCCCCAGTGCTCCATGAACTTTTATTGAACATTTCTAGGGGGTCCTCTCATCATGCACCCATCAGCTGTGAGGCCTACCACTCCCGGTGCTACCCTGGGCACCTGCCTTTGCCCCTTATAGTCAGCACCCAGGGGAGAGACCCACTGGGGTGCCAGAGGGTGGGAGGGGGCATTCTGGGGAGAGGGCAGGCCTCGGGCCCAGAGGAGGGCCCTGGGTGAGCCCCACAGGGACCTCTGACTGTGGAGGGCGGCTGAGTGGGCCAGAGGACCCTGCTGCTACAGGTGGCCTGAGACTGAGCTGCGGGGGCCCCGCTGCCGGTTCACTGTGCTTATCAGCTGCTGCACGTACGAGGTCAGCAGGTCATCCATCTTGTAGCCCTGCATTAGGGGAAGGTGGGGTACAGTTAGGCAGGGCGTGGACCAGGGCTTGGGGGGCCCAGCTTCTGCCTCAGTGACACCCCAGGCAGACGTGGTGACGAGAGAAGCAGGACTGTGCCTGGGCCCCGAGTCCTCATCCCTCCTAGGACCACAGAGCCCCCTGCCAGGCCTCGATGCCCCCGAGTGACACGCCCCGCCCTCCCTGCACTGCACCTCCATCGAGTGCACCAGCCCAGCCTGGCCTGTCCGTGCCAGGCGTGGGAGCTGGGCTCTCCCATGAGCAATGCACTCGGTGGCATCAGGGGGTCAGGGGTAGGAGACCTAGTGTCCAGAGCCTCTGGGTGCTTCACATCTGGGCTGGGAAAAGGGCCTGGGGCCCCCGGAAGGCCCCCAGGCCTGGAGCTCACCAGAGAGGTCTCACACAGCAGGCGGCTGCCCCGGCCCAGGCCCCCCAGCACCATGTGGAAGTAGGTACTGCCGCTGCTCCAGCTGGCGATCTTGGTGAAGGGGTAGGTGGTGAGCAGGTCCTGGGGCCATAGCAGGTGGGCGGGTCAGAGCCAGCCAAAGCCCAGGAGGCTTGAGGGGCCCCGGGTCTGAACTGCTGCCCAGGATCCTTCAGAGCCCAGGGCTGATGTATAGGAGGACGGGAGCCCAGCCTCCCTGCACGGGGGCCTCCCTGGCCCTGCCAGGGCCCTCTGCTACCTTGGTCTTGGGGTGGATGAGCAGGACCCCGTGCCGGTTGATGGCAATGAGGATGATGTCCGGGTGGGAGGGCTCCGAAGTTTGCTGGGGAGGGAGGGCGTCACAGAGATCACAGCCCCTCCTTGAGACACACGCACACATACATGCCCTCCCAGACCTGGCGGTGGCCCTGCCTGTAACCTGTCTGCAGGAGAAGCTCAGGCTGCCTGGGCCAGAGCTGTGTGGGGCCTGATTGGCCAGGACAGCGGGTCTGGGGTGCAACCTACCTTCACCTCGAAGAAGGCAGACCCGAAGGTGGGCCACCGGCAGATCCACTTCAAGAAGGCCACCTTGGCCTCCTCTACCGTCTTGTCCTTTTGCTTGTTGCAGGCCAGGAGGATGTTCTAGGGAAAGCCAGGGCCAGTGAGGTCTCAGTGGAGACCACAGCCTGGCTGGGCGACCACATGAGGCCCTGAGGCTCCGGCCAGAACAACGGCTGCTGCCTGAGGCCGTGGGTGGCAGACCCAGTCCACCCTCCCGCAGTCACATGTGGGCAGGACCCCTACAGGGGCAGCAGGCAAGGGCCCCCTCTCCAGACCCCAACAAGGACCTTCTTCCATTCCTCCGAGGACATTAGGCGCGTGAGGTTCTCGGGCACAAGTTCCCGCAGGATCTTGGGGATGCTGGCTAGCTGGGACCGGTCATCACCAAACCTGGCCTTGTAGATGAGGCCAGCCAAGTGGATGGCATCCTCCCTTGAACACTTGTGGAACCCACGCAGGTACTTGGGCAGCTCCTGGGTGAAGGAAAAACTGGACTTTAGGCTCCTGCCACCCCCAGCTTTGCGCTCAGGTGGTAGCCCAGTAGAATCTAGGGAACTGAGCCTGCAGAGAGATAAGGTCCTCAGGGTTAGGTTTCCAGCAGAGGGAAGGTGACTGAGGGCGGGCAGGGCTCCCCAGCACTTCGCTGCAGAGCCGGGCCTGCTCTACCCCTTGAGGGCAAGGCCTAGCACTTCACGGGCTCGGGACCCTCTGGGCCCTCCCCTCCCTGGCAGGCGTGTTGCAGGTGAGGGTACAGCTACTGTCTGCAGGTGCCACTGTCCCAAGGCACTGCTCTCCTGGCTCCAGAACTCTGACCGACCACGAGGCCCTGGGCGGAAGGTGGGTGGCCCTGGGCAAAGAGGCCATGCCCCACTCTGAGGGCAGGTGTGGCTCCAACACCCAGCAGGAGGGGCAGCCGGGTACCTGGTGGTAATGAAGGATGGTGTCTGCCTTCACGTCTTTCCCAGGGGCCACGTTGAGCCACAGTTTCCGCATGAAATACACCTGATAGGGGATTGTCACAGGGGCCCCTGGGCAGGGGCAGCAGTGAGCACAGAGCCTGTCCCTGGCTAGGCAGGCTCTGAGGCCTTACACCCAATCCTGTGCCCTGCCACTTGGCCCTCCCACATTGCTGCTGTGTCTGCTACCATGACCTCCCCTTTGGAAAGCCTCCATGCCTCTTTCTCCCTGGCCCCCAGCCCTTCCTCAGCCTTCAAGATGAATAGGCACTCCTGGATCTCCCTGTGGGGTCAGACTCCCTTCTGCCCCTGTGCACCCTTCATCACCCCAGAGTCTGGCCATGTGTTCCAGGCCTGCCCCACGCCCAGCCCCTGCCCGAGCTGGTAGAGTTCTTAGGGCAGGGCCTCACTGCCTGGCCCCAGGCCTGGTCATACCCATGAGCCAGGGGACCTGAGGAGAATGAAGGAATGAATGGGCATGAGCGAAGGTCCGGGGGAGCTGTCCGACCCTGGCCCAGGAGGCAGACAAGTCCTGCTCCACCTCAGATCCCAGCAACACCCTCCTTTGTGGCCCCAGCCTGGCTCCCAGAGCCTTCTGCTCACCTTCCTTCTGGGGCTTGTTCTTCTTTACCCAGTTGGACACGTGCCACAAGGAGTCAAAGAAGAAGTCTCCCTCCTTCTGGCTGATGACCTGGGGCAGGTGGAGAGGAGGGGACAGGCAGGCAGGTGTGCAGGAGGCCAGGTGTCACACCGGGGCTCTGTGACCCCTCTCGCCTGTGTGCCTGTGTACCCCGGCAGGGGCTGGCCCAGTGCAGGTGGGAGACCCCCACCTGCTTTAACTGCCTTCCCTCCCGCCCCTTGGCCTGTGGGCCACACACCTTGTCTGCGATCTTGATGAAGAGGCTGCAGCCCTCCCAGGAGGCAAGCTGCAGCCGGGCGGTGATGCTGTCACAGGCGTCCCGCACCCGGGTGTTGGCACCCACCTCCAGCATCTGGGCAGAGGGGCAGCCTGTGACCACCTCAGGACTTGGCTCAGCTCTGGATAAGCCTCTGAACCCTGCTGGCTAAGGCTGGGCGTGCCCTGTCCTGAGAAGAGTGAGACTACCCCTCTAGAAACCTGGCCAGATGTGTGCACTGTTTTGTCACAGGGCTCACTGTCTTGGGGTACCCAAGAGGCCTGGCTTTTTCAACTTGCTCTGAGAGTGTGCAGCCCGACTAGGAACTTCCCATCATGGGCTCTGCCATCTCCAGGCCGCAGTCCACTTGGGGAGGGCTGTGAGGTCACCACCCCCCACTTCCCCTCCCTCCACTGCTGCCATTTAGCCAAGGGTCTCCCGCTGGAGGCAGGGATGGCAACCCACTCCAGCACTCTTGCCTGGAGAATCCTTTGGACAGAGGAGCCTGGTAGGCTACAGTCCATGGGGTGCAGAGTCAGACATGACTGAAGCGACTTAGCACACACACATGCACTGCCAACTCCCACCTGTCTCTTTCGCTGTCCCCAACAGCCAGCTGGGTTCCATCCATAAGCAACTCACGGGATCCCTGCTCACTGTGGCCCTGGGGCTGGGTGGAAGCCCCAAGGGGCCTCTAGGCCCTGGAATTCAGCCTTGTTGCCCAGCCTCCTGGCCTCCTCACTCCTGTGCCTGGCCTGGAAGGCCCCCCATGCCTTTGGGACATCCTAACTCCCCACCATACTACAACCTCCCCAGGGCCAGTAGTCCCCTGCATGACCTGAAACTCCTGATGGTGCCCAGCGCTCAGTTCATGCTGGCGGGGGCCAGTGAGAGCAGGGCTGTATTTTCACAGGAGAGGGGCTAGGAGAGCACACACACACAGCTGTGTCCGTAGGCGTCGCCCAGCTCTCCTAGAGTGACCCCAGTGGGGAAGTACCTTGCTCTGGCTGTGTTGGGGGTGGGGAGGGGAGGCTCACCTCGCTCGTGTTGTTGGGCAGGTAGACCTTGTGGCAGATGCGGGAGACGTTCTGCTCCGCGGCCTCCACCTCCACCTGGTGTGGCGGCTGCTTCCGGGGCCCTGTCCTGGAGCAAAGTGCACGCTGCCCGGGCCACCACCACCCACCCAGGCCTGGCCCCTCACCAGCCTCTGAGTTCAGCTACGTGCCATGCACGAGGAGCTGATCTGAGGTGGTGCCGGGCACGTGGCCCATGGGAGGTGGCAGAGGCCAGCCTGGCCTCATCCCCCAGGAGCCCTGAGGTTCTGACAGCACATGTAGGGGGAGGACCAGGCTGGGCAGGGCACCAGCGGGCAGGGTGGGTCGTGTTCTCATTTTCATATAGCTGGGCACTGGGCATGGGCCTCTTCATGACCCAGGCGGCCACTCGTGGCCAGAAACCCGCCAATCCCTCCAGCCTCCCTGCAGCCCTCCTGGGCCTCACTGTGTCTCCCTCCCTGGTGGCTGGGACCGGGCCCTGTCTCCCCAGATTGACACCACTTCAGAGAGGAAGCCGAGTCTGGCTCCTCTGGTGGGTGTGCCCACTGGAACATGATCCCGGGAGACTGGTGGGCCACAACCCCCAGCACTCCCAGACCAATGTTCCGGGGGCACCTGGGAGTTGGCAGGCTCACCTCAGGACCCTCTGGATGCGGCGGCTGCAGTCGGGGGCCAGCACCCTCCTTCTCCGCGTGTCTATGAACTTCTGGGCGTGCGGCAGCAGCGCCTTGCCTGGTGGGAAGAGGCCGGTGCAGAGCCACAGCAGCTGCCAGCCCCGCTCCTCACTGTACCTGTGGATGGCAGCACAGGTCAGCCCAGGAGGGGCCCCTCCCGGAGGCCGGGCCCTCCAGCACTGCAGGGAGGTGGGGCTCTTTGCAGGATGTTTCATGTGAGCAGAGGCCTGCCTGAGGCCATGGGCAAGGAGGCCACTGCCCTGCTGTCAACGCCATCAAAGCTTTCCTGCTCACAAGAAGGAGAGGGAGTGCTATCATTCCCGTTTTGTGGAGGAGAGCACTGAGGTTTAGAGAGGCCAGGTGACGAAGGACACAGGGTAGTAGCGGCATGGCCCAGGGCAAGAAGTCCCAGCACCCCCTCCCACCCCAGTGTTACAACCAAGGCTGCCTTTATGAGGTGGGGGTTGGGGGTGGGGGCTGAGGGGGCCTGTGCCTGCTGTGCCTTCCATCCCTCCCTGCTGCCCGCAGACCTCTTGGTGTTGTGCGTCAGCTGCTTCAGGATCTGGCAATAAACCTCGTCCTGCAGGATGGCCTCCTGGAGGGCTGATGAGAAGATCTGGTCGGTGAGCTCCAGGGAGGTCCAGGCCTGCCGAGAGGGGTAGTCACCCATGTACCTGAGGATGGGTGTGGCCGTCAAGGAGAAGCGCCTGTCACCACTGATCCTGAGTCTGGCCTGGAGCTGATCCCGCCACCCTGGGGCACCTCACTGACTCCGGAGCAGACCAGGGCCCTGAGAGGCCTGGCCCTTGGGTGGGCCGGCCGTGGGGCTGGTGCCCACAGGCTTGGTGTGGGGCTGGGGCAGGCCAGCCGGGAAAGGATATCGATGAAGATCTGACAGGCAGCATCCCGCAGCTCAGCATTGGCGTGGACGCGCCGGAGTAGCGGCTGCCTCAGGGGCTCGGCCGAGTGGGCCCACAGCTGCCCCCGGGCTCGAGCCAGGGGCAGCACAGCTCTGCTGATGGTCTCCTTCTCTGGGACCCTGTTGGGGATGGAGGCCAGGGTCAGGGTGTGTGCTGCTCCTTGTTCCTACACACCATGGGCCATGCACACACAGTGCAGAGAGAGCCCAGGGTTCCAGGGTGGGCCCCCACGGGGATGCCCTCTGCGCCCACAGCACTCCACTAAGAAACAGGTTGGTTATGTCAGGGTCAGAGGGTCCCTTCCCTGCCCAGGCAGCACCGAAGGGCTGGTTGGGGTGGGGCACGGGATGAAGCAGGGTGGGCACCTAAAAAATTCATAGGAGAATTCCTCCAGGGTGTGCAGGGTCTCCTCGGGATGCTCCTCGAGGGGAGCCTCTGCGGGCCTCCCCTCCTGGGCTGCCAGCTTCCGCTTCTCCGGTGACATGGCCAGCAAGCTCTGGGGGTGGAGTGGGGCATAGGTATGAGTATCCAGAAGGCCCCACCCACGGGCTCCTCCTGGCCAGGTGTCCTCAGAGACTTGGGAGGTGCCAGGCCACAGGGCTGGACAGGCTGGGACCTACCCCTCCTGTGTCACCTGCTGTGGAACCCAAGACCAGTGACTCAATGTTTCTGAACCTGTTTCCTTTTTCTTCAGGGGGTGCTCAGGCCCACCAGGCTCCCCTCTCCTGGGGCACTTCTCTTCAGGGCTATCTCTCACCCTGGCTCTGCTGGCCTGGCCCCCCACCTCCTTCAGGCCTGGTCACGGAAGCGTCTGTCCCTCAGGGAAATCTTCCTGGACAGAGTAAGCCCCCATCCTAGAATTTGCTCCTGTAACAACCAGTGCTGCTTCTTGGTGGCACTCTGTACCCCTGCCACCAAGTCATCATTTGTCCCAGGGCTCCTTGAGGGTGGAGATGCTACTGTGTTTGAGACTGTATTGTGGTACAGAGCACACAGTTGGCACTCAATACATGCATTTGGGAGGCCTGTCCTGTCTCCCTGGAGGGGCGGCGCTTGTCTTGGGGGTTAAGGTGGAGTGGTTGTCAGGGGTAGGGAGACTTGAGCCCCCTTGGGTCAGGGTTTTTAAATGACATTGAGGCAAGACAGGTTTACCCCTAGGACGCTCCCTGGTGGGAGGGATGGAGGGACGCGCACTGATTGAGCACCTGCTGAGTGCCAGGTGACGCCCCAGCCACTCACTGCACAAGCACTTCCTGCCTCTCCCAGAGGGGTGGCAGGGCTGGCATGGCTGCCATGATGCCAAGGCTTTCTGGGGAGTGGGGCCCGGGCACCTGAGCTGGGACCCCAGGCCTGGCATCTCAGCCTCTTCCCCAGGCGCCCAGGGGTGCCCGGCTGAGGGCAGGTGAGCACGTGGGTTACCAGCAGCTGGGCTGAGGGCTTGGTGACTGTCGGGATGGCATATAGGCAGGAGGTAGGCACCAGCCCCGTCTTCTCGGTCCGGTCGTTCTGGGCCAGGGTCCAGTTCTCAGAGGCCAGCAGGCCCTGCTTCTTTGTCAGGATCAGCAAGTCCCCCTTCTTGAAGGGCAGGAGGGTGGAATCCTCTACGGTCACACGGACACACACAAGAGACAGAGAAGACAGTTTCCCCAGGGTTCAGTGGAGGCCAGAGGGCCTGCTAACATTCTGTGGGTGGTCCCCTCTGATAGAGGAGGAAACAGGGACACAGAGCAGGGGGCCCACGGCCACCCTGAGAGTGACTGGGGGTGGGATTCCCCAAGTTCAGGCACTCGGGGGGCCTGGACAGGCATAGCCGGGCAGGCAGAAGCTGGGGAGACCTGCTCAGAGGCCTGACCAGGAAGTGGCCAGGGAGCCGTGAGGCAGATGGACCAAGGGAACAGAGGACCGGCAGGCTGTTACCATGCCTGCCCAGGAGCTAAGTGACCTGTCTGAGCCTGTTTCCTCAGCTATAAGATGGAGAAGATCACCCCTCCCTCCTGGGGCGGTTGTGAGGATGGGATGGGCCATGGGGACAAAGCTTCTGCTGATGTTTCCAGTGCAGTTAAGACCCTGTGCACAGCCCTCCCTTCTCCCTTACTTTCTGAAGCCTGACTTCCAGCTGTGCTGAGGGAAGCTGCGGCTGTCAATGAGAACAGCAGGGCTCACGCCACCCCCATCCCCACCCGCAAGCTATGTGGCCCTGGACAAGCTGCTTGCCTTCTCTGAGCCACCAGTCCTCGTCTGCAGCACTGGATAAGAGGGTGGCAGTGGGGATGACGTGCGCTGCAGGGGCTGCTGACCTGGCTGGCTCTTCCCTTGCTTCCAGAAGAGGGACATCCCTCAGTGCCCTTCACTTTGGAGGGTTTGAGACCCCTCCTGAACGCCCTCATTTTGCCTTGCCCATGGATGACCCTGAGCACTTTGTGGCCTCTCTCCCTCTCTCTGCTCGAGTCCCTGCCCTCCGCCTGCTTTGTGACCACCAGCACCTGGCACAAACAAGCCGCCCTCCCACTGGCCACATGAGCGGCCCCTCACCGGGCCCCTTCCCCGCCTGGCTGGGCACCTGTGGCCTTCCTGTCCTGCAGGGCCATGGCGAACACGGACCTCTCCTTCAAGCCCTCCAGAAACATGGCCACCAGCTCGGCGACGGCCACGCTGCTGGGAGACCGGAACTCATACTCCTCTTCATGCAGCGTGGACAGCATCAGCCTCTGCCCACCCTGGGCCTCCCTGAGGGGGAAAGGGGGCAATGTGACCGGAGGCCTGCCCCACCTCCCCCTGGGTCAGCCCTCAACAGCCTCAGAGGGGTGACCTGCCCAAGTTACAGAGTTCGGAGTGCCAACCATCACACCATGGAGCCCTCTTACAGATGAGGAAACTCCAGTGTGTCTGGAGCCATACAGGGCCTGGGGCTGAGCATGGATCTGCCCTAGCCCCGGACTTTCTGTGTGCGTGGGCAGATGAACCAGAGCTTAGGGTCCTGTTCTATGGGCTTCAAAGGCAGTGGTGGTGCCAAGCCTGTCTGTGGAGTCAGCTCTGGGCAGGCAAGGTGGTGGCTGGCATGGGGCCACTGCAAAGAAAGTTGGTGCTGAGATGGAGCTCCAGCCTGGGTGAGTTTGGGTGAGCTACCCAGTCTCTGTGGGCTTCCCTGGTAGCTCAGCTGGTAAAGAATCCGCCTGCAATGCAGGAGACCCTGGTTTGATTCCTGGGTTGGGAAGATCCCCTGAAGGAGGGCATGGCCACCCACTCCAGTATTCTTGTCTGGGAAATCCCATGGACAGAGGAGCCTGGTGGGCTACAGTCCATGGGGTCGCAAAGAGTCAGACACGACTGAACAACTAAGCACCTACCCTCTGCATGCCCCTGTTTATTCTTCTGCAGAGTGTGGGGGTGATGGGGGGACTTACTGGAATAGAAGAGAACACCTAGCACAGTCTGCCTCAGTAAGTGGTCCCCACACACACTGCACACTGGGACCACACATGACCATGATGGTCATGCCACACTAGGGTGTGTTTGAACCAAGGAGAGGCTCTGGCAGGGCACAGGCAGGCCTTCCAAAAGGGCGTGAAGGCCTTCTCAGTAGATGAGAGCTGGAGGCGGCGTGTCTGGTGCACTCCCGGCATGCAAGGTGGTCCTCACTCTCTTCCATGCCCTGCACACACAGGCATGTCCCTTGCTCCCTCTCCCAGACTGCTGGCAACTCCACGTGAGCAGTACCCACCAGTGAGAAGAGAAAGAACCTATAAGTGAATGGAAGCCCTGAAGGCTGCAAGCTTATGTGCCTCTTTCCAGGGGAGCTGGGCTCTAGAGGAAGCTTGAGAGGGCAATCGGTGGTGTGTGGACCCATTGCTGGCCCCAGGACAGTGGATGGCGGGGCCTGAGCCAATGGCCATCATGCCACACGTGTGATGCAGTGTGCACCAGTCTCCCCTTCTCCCTGTCTCCCCTGGAGCCTCAAGGACTGAGATTGTGGGGAGGTGGAGGTTTGGGGCTTCCCTTGGAGCACCCACCTATTGGTGATCAGACTCATGACCTCGATGAAAGAGAGTTCCAGGAGCACCTTCTCCTTCTGGTCCAGGAAGTACAGACCCTTCCAGTTAACAGCCAAGATCAGCTGAGTCTTGGGCAGTCGGGGGCCTGGCAGAAGGAAAGAGGGGTGTGAAGTCGAGGCTGGCCCAGGGTGGGGGCCCACTGGCACCCTCTTACACATCAGACACCATTACCTGAGAGTGTGGTGACTTCAAAGAGCCGGGAGAAGAGCAGCGGCCACTTCAGGCAGGCAGTGTCCACCACCTGCTCCTGCACGGTCAGCGACCTGGCCTGGTTCTGGGTGTAGGGTGCCTGCACGGAGGTTGTGATGATGAGTCACCTCCGTCACTTATCCCCCAGATAACTCCTCACCCACTGCCCAGGGAGCTCATTTGCTGGATCATTCTGTGAAGTCGCTGCCTAAAGCCAGGCCAGTGTCAGTGAGAGTCAGGTGAGGGACTCTGGTGGGCTGGGGAGGGCCCATCACTGGTGGTTCTGATCCCTTCTTTAGAATCAGAGCTCCCAGGGGCTGGAGGGCCAGGCTGCTGCTCGCTGCCTAAGCCTGGAAGACAATGAGGGGTGCGTGCACGTGTCTGCAGGCTCCCACTGGCTCTCACCAACACTGGCCTCCTGGGGCTGCATGTTGCTTCGTGCTCAAGACCTGCGCTGGTGTCTGTGTCTGTGTGTTGTTGGTGCTGCACTCTGTCTCTCCTACGCATTTGGGAGGTGTCTCTCAGGGACCTTCACCTTGATCCTCATCCCCAGTCCTGTCTCACCTCCCTCCCTCCCTCACCCTTGGCTCTCTCTGGCCTTCACCCTTTTCTCTTCCCATCTCCACAGATCTGTTAACATCCAACTGTAACATCACTGGCCGTAACATCCAATTGAGCTTTCCTGTTATGGTTTGTTGGATAAAATGTTATTTCTCTTGTTCCTTCTTTAAAAGGTGATTAGGTAACATTCATATACTGAATCAGGGGATGTAAACAGACACATCCTCAGATTTGGCCCTTTGCAACACATATCAAAGATTTTAGAACATTCATGCATGCTCAGTCACTTTAGTCATGTCTGACTCTTTGCAACCCTATGGACTGTAGCCTGCCAGGCTCCTCTGTCCATGGAATTCTCCAGACAAGAATACTGGAGTGGGTTGCCATGCCCTTCTCCAGGGAATCTTCCCAACCCAGGGATTGAACCCATGTCTCTTACGTCTCCTGCATTGGCAGGCGGGTTCTTTACCACTGGCACCACCTGGGAAACCCAACATTTGTACTCTCTGAAATCCCTTTTCAAGAAATTGATCCTGATGAAATAATCATCAAGCATATAAAAGTTGTATCTACAAAGAGATTCACTTCATTGTTTTAACAGTGAAAATGGGACATGACCTTAAAATTCACCAGTGAATGAATTGTAGCTCATGAATACAGTACTATTCAGCCCTTAAAAACAGATTGGTATTTAATGACACAGAAATAAGGGCCCAAACTATTAAGTGAAGTGAAGAAGCAGGTTGAAAACTGTCTAATGATGATCCCATTTTTGTTTTTTTAAAAAGTGTGTTTCCTAACAATGAGAAAACAGAAAGAGAAATTAAGGAAACAATCCCATTCACCATTGCAATGAAAAGAATAAAATACTTAGGAATAAATTTACCTAAAGAAACAAAAGACCTATATATAGAAAACTGTAAAACATTGATGAAAGAAATCAAAGATGACAGGGAAAACCACTAGACCATTCAGGTATGACCTAAATCAAATCAAATCCCTTATGACTAGAACTGCCATACGATCGAGCAATCCCACTGCTGGGCATACACACCGAGGAAACCAGAATTGAAAAAGACACATGTACCCCAATGTTCATTGCAGCACTGTTTACAATAGCTAGGACATGGAAGCAACCTAGATGTCCATCGGCAGATGAATGGATAAGAAAGCTGTGGTACATATACACAATGGAATATTACTCAGCTAAATTAAAAAGAACACATTTGAATCAGTTCTAATGAAGTGAATGAAACTGGAGCCTATTATACAGAGTGAAGTAAGTCAGAAAGAAAAACACCAATACAGTATATTAATGCATATATATGGAATTTAGAAAGATGGTAACGATGACCCTATATGTGAGACAGCAAAACACAGATATAAAGAACAGACTTTTGGACTCTGGGAGAAGCCGAGGGTGGGATGATTTGAGAGAATGGCATTGAAACATGTATATTATCATATGTGAAATGGATGACCAGCCCAAGTCCAGTGCATGAAACAGGGCACTCAAAGCCAATGTACTGGGATGACCCTGTGGGATGGGGAGGGAGGTGGGAGGGGGGTTCAGGATGGGGGACACATGTACACCCATGGCTGATTCATGTCAGTGTATGGCAAAAACCACCACAATATTGTAAAGTAATTAGCCTCCAATTAAAATAAATAAATTTTTTTTAAAAAGCATGTTTCTTGCCTTCCAATCATATGCACATGTCAATTGTATACCTGTGAACAAAGCAGTCTAGAAGGATATGTACCACAGCATTAAGAGGGATGAGCTCTTTGATGTGATACTATTGGTGATTTCCCTTTTTTCTTTGTTTGTCTTGTTTTCCGGTTTATTTGGTAATGTCCACATTTTAGTGTTTACTGAAAAAAAATATCAGTGAAACTTATGCTCCCTTTGGAAAAAACAGTGGTGTAAATTTCCTAATTCTTTACTCTCACCCTATCTCCCCTTTCCCAAAATGATGATGCCGCTTCTTCTCGTGTTCATTTGGGTTCATGTGCATCTCTTGTCTCCTCTGCCTCGTACTAGCCCTAAAAAGTCCATGGCCTCTCCCCTGTAAACACATCCACTCGGGCTGGGAAACAACAAAACTAATCCACGAGGTTTGCTTCCCCAAGTTCCTGTTCAAGGACTGTCCCCAAGGGATGATATTGACCCCTTTGGGGAACAAAGCTTCTGTGGTCAAGCTTGTATGAGGAATATTAGGTAGAACAACTGGGCTTTTCTCTTGCGGGGCTCCTTGGAGCCTTTCCTCAGGGCTGTGCACTCTGATTCCTGAAGAGCAGGACAAAGCAAGCTGCATTCCCCCACTGCAGACACACTCTGAGCACCTCCTTTCCTGTGACCAGAACGCAGACTGCATTGGTCATCCTCCCTGCCCCGCTCTGAACATGGGCAACCCCTGCTATCTGAGCCATGCACCTAGGCCTCATCTCCTGCAGCTAGGCTGTCAACCCCTGACAAACCAGCACTGCACTGCCTTTGAACTGCCCACTGCCTGTCATGCTGTTTCTTGGCTCCCAGTGCAACAGGGTAATTGAAGCCGGGGAAGGCTTCCCTGGTGGCTCAGATGGTACAGAATCTGCCTGCAATGCAGGAGACCCGGGTTTGATCCCTGGGTCGGGAAGATCCCTTGGAGAAGGAAATGGCTACCCACTCCAGTATTCTTGCCTGGAGAATTCCACGGACAGAGGAGTCTGGCGGGCCACAGTCCACAGGGTGTTAAAGAGTCGGACAAAACTGCGTGACTAACACACACACAAGCATTCACCGAAGGGTTTTATCCTCCCCCTCCCACCCCCTCACCCCATGCACAGGTCTCCTGCTGCACGGAGCCCACCAGCCCTCAGAGCTGACTCTGCACCCTCAGGACATATTGCAGAGCAGAGCACCCTGTGAGGAGGGAGGCTCTGATGGAGGGGTGGTTTGGGACAGCCCTGTGGGGAGGGGAAAGGAAGCAGGGGACCAAGTCAGATGGCTGTCTTCTCGGGGAAGAGGCTGTGAGCCTCCGGGAACCACTTTCACTTGGCGCAGGCTGACCAAGCTGGGTAGAGGAGGGGCAGCCCTCCCTGCTGTCCAGGCCAGCACCGGGCATTCAGGGCCCAGCAAGGGGACGTGAAGGCCCAGGGCAGAACTGGGGCCAAGGTGAGGGTGTGCTTACGGCCAGCAGCTGAGGATGCCTTCTTGCACCCAAAAGCCAGGGCCCAGATTGACCCTGCAGTAGAGACCAGTGGAGGGCTGAGCCGCCCAGACCGGCCAAGATGCCACCTTGTGAGGGGGGGTGAACCTGAACGAGATTGTTTAAACCTGAAGACATAGGGCTATGCTGACCGGAAGGTTAGTCTCCATCCCCTCAGTGAGTAGGGACTCATAATGGGATCTCCAGTCCCTCTATGTACCAAGGGGCCCACCACCCCCAAAAAGAGCTGTATCGCCGGAGTGCACAGGCTCGGGGAGGCTGACCTTGGCGTAGGCGGTGGTGACCAGGCTGGCCCACTTCTCAGGGGTCTTGGTCCTGTACAGCTTGGAGGGGACACAGCCGGGCAGCAGCTCCTGGATGGCCTGGCTCCCGGCTGAGGCACCCAGCTGCACATAGCAGTGCTGGGCCAGCAGCTCCACCAGCTCTTCCTCCTGCACCACCCAGGGACACACGTGGGAGCCGGGGTGGGGTGTGCATGTGCAAGCCCCCTCTCCCCCCGAAGCCTGGCCCCTGCTGAGCTCTCACCTCCCCCCCCCCTCCACAGCAGAGGTGAGCAGCCACCTCTGCTAGGCAGGACCTGCCCCTCTCCCAACATGGCAAAGCCCCTGTGTGCCCTGACTGAGCCCAACACGGGCTGCGCTCCTGTTGGCAGGCTGGGGTCTCCCAGCAGCCCAGCCAGAGGACAAGGGGGTGTCTTGTATGCGCCTTGTTCAGCCCTCGTGAGCCAGTGAGTGTGTGGGATTGAGCTCTGGGGCCTGGGTGGAGCCCCAGCACTGCTGTCTGAGTAAGGTGAGTGCTGTTGTTCAGTCACTGAGTCGTGTCTGAGTGTGACCCCGTGGACTGCAGGACACCAGGCTTCCCTCTCCTTCACATGTGGACAAGGCCTTTACCCTGTCTCCCCCAGTCTTCACTGAGCAAAGGTGACCTCCCTACCATTCCTGCAGTCTCTACTGGGATTCACGCGGGCGGGAGGCTGTGTAAGTCACTAGCATGCCCAGCACACAGAAGGTTCCCTGCTCCAGGAGCCCCACAGGGACCAAGCTGCCCTGTTCCTTCCCAGGAGACAAAACCTTGCCCAGCCATCTATTTGCCTGCCCTCTGACCCCACGCCCCCTTTGCCCCCACCTCTCCCTGCCCACTGCCCTGCTCCAGGCAGGCCTCCAAGACTGCCACAGTTGTTTCCAGTCCCCAGCATATCCTCTGGATTCAGGCCCAGGGAGGTCTGCACCCGCTGAACAGGCACAGCATTGCCCAGGAGGTCTCACAACCACACAGAAAGCTCTGGTGACTGCGCCTTCCAGAGGCTCAGAGAGGTGACCTAATGTTCCAAGGCCGTGTTCCTGACCCCCAGGCCCTGCTGCCCCATGAGCAGCTTCTGTGGTGAGGCTAGGTGGGCCTGGGGCTGATGGGGGGGGGGGGTTGGTGGGCTTTGCTGCCGGCGGCAGGTGCCTCAAACCCCAGAAACTTGAGTGAACCTGTGGCTAGAGGAGGAGATGAAGGCTAGGGCAGGGAGAGCTGCTCCCAGAGGGCCTCAGGGACCTGTACTCGCAGATGCATCTGGGCCCACTCCTCTCTCTCAGCCTCCTGCCTTCCATGATCCACATGGCCTCCCCAGGGACATGCCTGGTGCCCACAGCCCAGCTGCCCGTGCTCTGTCCCAAAGTCCCTGCCCTGAAACAGGGCCCTTCCCCAGGTTGTCTGAGAGGTGGGTCTTTGGGGCCCTGAGAGCTGTGGTCCCCTCACCTTCTCGAAGGGGTACTCGCCAAACCAGACTCCATGGAGGACTTGTCGGTAAATGAGATGGGTGCTGACCGGGTCCTCCTGGGAGTCATGCCAGGGGGTGAAGAACTCCTTCCGGAAGTAGACACGCCATGGTGCCTGGCGCTCACTCTCGCCCCTCTCCCGGGCCAGTTGCTCACACTGGGCCAAGGCATCCATCACGTGGTCACGCCCGCTGCCCAGGGACCAGAACTGAGACCAGAATCAGGGCGGCAGGGGTGAGTGACTGCTGCGTGTCAGCTCCCCGGGGACACCTGCCTTTGCCATACCCATGTGGAGGTGTGGACATCAAAAGTACAGGAACCCTTCAGGCTCCTCCCCACTGGGCATGGCCTGTCATTCACCCCGAAACACCCCTGAACTCTCCCCCTGCCGGGCCCTCTCACAGGAGGCTCAGGCCCATGTGACTGGGTTAGAATGCCTTGATTCACTGGCATGTGTATGCCTGGTTCTGAGCGTGGGAATCAGGGCATCTGGGTGGGGCGACGATGTGGGGTTCAGGGTGGGGCAGTGCTGGTGTGACCCCCACATGGATGCATGGGATCCTGAGCTCCCCAGGGTGGAGGGGCTTGGCGCAGGATGTAGGCACAGCAGGGGACCTTCCAGGTGTGTGTGTGAGGTACTAGGCTGAGTGTGTGAGTGCTGGGCCAGCGGGGCAGGCTGCCTGGTTAGGAGGCACGTCTGTGAGTGGGAGTTTGTGTTCGCATCTGTGTTTGGCAGCTGGGAAGGTGAGTGGTGCCTAGGCTGCCATGATACAAGGGCTGGTGCTGCTCTGCATGTGTGAAGGAGGCGGGCGGTGGATGGGACCCCTGGCCAGTACCTTGTCGTACACGGCGACCTGCAGAGAAAAGCCCAGGTGGTCGCTGAGGCCCTGCTTGCGGGCGATGTGCAGGCAGACTTCCCGAGACGTTGAGGCTGAGTCCACCATGACCGTCAGGTTCTCTCCAGTCGCCAAGGTGATATGGATTGGGATGTGCTTCTTGGACTTGACAGCCTGGGGACAGACGAAGACTCAGGTCCTCTGCCCAGGAGGCCCCTCGGCTCAGCTGTCTGCGCTGGAGCTCCTGGAACTCTGCGATGGGAGGCCGGCCCACCAGCCCCTCTTCCCAACCCACAGCCCCTGCTGGCGCATGCCCTTGGGTTCTGGGAGGCGGGGCCTTCTGAAGCACCGCCCAGCTCGGCTAGCTGTTTAGGAAGTCCTGGCCAACAGACATCGCTGCTGATCTGAGGGGCCTGCCAAGGCAAGAGCTGTTTAAGCACGGTGTCCGTGGGGCGGGCAGCCTGTACTGGAAGGCCCCATTTTAACATGAGTTCCCTGAGCTTTGGCGACATTGGGTGACTCAGGATCACAGAAAGTCAAAAAGCTCTCGGAGGTGTCTGAGTCTTGGACTCTGGAATGTTCTGGGTCAGAGGAAGCCACTGTTACTCTCTGTGTACAGCAGGGCTTGAGCACAGGCCACATAGCTGCAGCAAGTTCACTTTCAACTCCAGGGCTTCTGGGCAGAGCAGGAAGATAAGGTGGAGGAGGGAAGTCCTGTGGATGTTGGTGGCAGAGTGAGAACAGGACAGGGGTGGTGGAAGGTGTTTTCTGTGTCCTGGTATAGGGCACCACAGGGCATAGAGCGTGAGTGCCTTCCAGGAGCCACGGGTATAAGGGGGCCAGACCCTACCTGTGTCTGAAATACCGTTCCTGAGGATCCTGCAAGAACTCACAGGTAACACAGACTAGAATGCCACCTAGGTAGACAACCTTGGATGACCATATAAAATGCAAGTGTCTTTGGGATGGGTAAGCTTTAGGCAGTTAGCAGCCACTCACACCCTGCAACTAAGGAACTAAGACTGATTTTCCCCTTCAGTTAGAAGGACCCTAAGTGAAAGAGAAAGTGTTAGTTACTCAGTCCTATCTGACTCTTTGCAACCCCAGGGACTGTATACCACCAGGCTCCTCTGTCCGTGAAATTCTCCAGGCAAGTATACTGGAGTGGGTAGCCATTCCCTTCTCCAGGGGATCTTCCCGACCCAGGGATTGCAATACAGGGCCTGGGGAGGCTGAATCCCAGGGGGGGCTCCCAGGGACCACTGGCCCAGAAGAGCGGGGAGGGGCCCAGAGTACATACTTCCTGTTGGCAGCCCCATGAGCTGTGCTGCAGGAGTCATGGGGGCTGCCTCCACCCCACACTGGCCGCCTCCCATCCCCTCCAGCCCTTACCTGCAGCTCCAGCCAGGAGGGGGGCTCTGTGCGCACCCCATTGGCACAGGTGCGTCTCAGGCGCTCAGCGCAGAAGGGCCCATAGCCGACTGGTCCTTGACCGATGAAGTTCAGCAGATACTGGTGGATGAGGAAGGCAATGGCATGAAGATACTTAGAACGGAGGCCACTTTCTACTTACTGTCCAGATTCTAGAATATGATTCTAATTGTTATTATGGATGATGGATGTACTACTTGGCAATCATTTTACAATATACACCTATATAAAATCACAACACTGTATACCCTACATTTGAACAATGTTATATGTTAATAATATCTCAATAAAACTGGAAAAAAGCTGAAAATGATAATAGTGGTGGCAAAGGTGCATTAACATGGGGCTGTCACACTATGAGGAGTATCAGTTGCACAACATTTCTGAGGAGCCATTGTCAATATGTGTCAAATAGTACATAATTTTAAAATGTGTGTACTCTTTGACCTAATTTGGTAAAGGTAAAAATAATTTGGTAAAGGTAGATATATAGTTTTTAATCATAGTGGTGGTTATGGTGATGAGCAATTGGAAGACAGATCCTAAATGTCCATCAACAAGTGGAATATGCATTAGGAACACTAACAAATGGCATTAGCGCTGCCATTTGGGGATGCCAGTTTATGACATGAGAAGACGCTTATAAGTGAAAGCTGCAGGAGAGCCGATGTTCAAAATATGTTTGATGAGATGCTGAAACAAGGTGTTGAAAAGTTTTTCGTCTCTCAGAGAGATTCTTTGAGAAGATGCAGCCTGGAATGATTTACTGGTGTCAAGGGTGGCCCAGGACAGATGGCCAGGGTGATCAGACTTCCTGCTGTCCCTGGGGGCATGAGAGATAGTGAGATTGTTTTCTGTGTGATCACAAGTATGACTCTCTCACACCACAAAAGGTCAGAAACTGTAATGCAAGTTGCCTCTGGGTGTGAGGATGACTTTTGTTTTCTATTTAGACTTTTTACATTTCTTATACATTATTTTTTTCCCACCCTTGGCTGCAAGGCATGTGGGATCTTAGTTCCCCAACCAGAGATTGAACCTGTGCCCCCTGCAGTGGAAGTGCAGACTCCTAACCACTGGATCACCAGGGAAGTCCCCCCTACATGTTACTTTTATATTCAGAACCAAAAGGTGTATTAGAGTCATGAAGCCTGGGGCCTCCAACACTTGGGAACACCTCTCTTGTTCGTTATAAGGCCTAGAGGGAGATGCTGCATCCAGCCTCTCGTTGGTGCCGATTCCTCAAACACTTCTGTCTTTTCAATGCCCATTTCATCCACCTCCTCACTGTCTTTTGGTGACGGAGCCCAGGTGAGATGGCCCTGCAGATCCTAATCAGGGGCCAGAGGAGCATCCTCTTTCATAGACGTGAAACTGAGGCCCAAAGAAGGCCAGGCACCGCTGCCCATCCTGGTCTGCAGGAGCAGGAGAACCAGGCCACGGGCTGGGGCTTCTCCATCTGCTCCAGGGCCCGGGGCCGGCCCATGCTGCCCCCGCCCGCAGCTCCTGCCCCCGCCCCTCCCCACCTTCATGAACCTCTCGGAAGGCGGGAAGCAGCCCAGGCACAAGCCGAGCAGGATCCAACCCCGGGCCAGGCTGCTTGTTTTGTAGTTCTCTGAGAGCTGCTTGCAGATCTGGCAGTAAATTTCGTCCCTGAAAGACACAGAGTGCTGGGAGTCCAGGCTGGCGGCTGGCTCTGGGGGAGTGGAGGAGCCCTATATTTTGTATATAAAATCTCCCTAAATCTCTGGCTCACCCCTGATCTACACATGTCTGAGGCAGACTCCAGGAAGCACAGCAAAGGCTAAAATAACTGCACGGGGATTCTGGCTGCTGCTTACCACAGGGAGACAGAGTTCGAATCCAACCAAATTAACTGCCTGCCAAAATGAAAAGTCTTTGAAGGAATGTAACAGATTCCAGAGACTTCAAACATATCATCCCCAAATGTCTAAGATAACAACCCAAAAGTACTAGGCTACTGAGAAAATAATAATCAAGTATCAGACATGTGAGGAGACAGGAAAACATGACTATTCTCAAGAGAAAAGGCAGTCAATGGAAACTGACCCCAAGATGAACCAAATATTGATTTATCAGGAAAGGTTTTAAAATTTCCATAACTATGATCAAAGATATAAAGGACATTATGTTCATAGTGAATGAACAAACAGGAAATCTTGGCAAGGAAACAGAAACCATTTTTTAAAAAAAGAGTCAAGTGCAAACTCTAGAATTGAAAAATATAATATTTGAAATTTTAAAAAATATTGGATGGGTATAACAGCAGACTGGGGAAGACAAAAGAAAAATCAGTGAATATGAAGACAGATTAATAGAAAATATCTAACCTAAAGAACAGAAGGGAAAAAAGAAAGCACGATGAACTAACCCTTAGAGATGTGACAGACAATATAAAAGTCTTCTATAGATTTAATTAGAGTTCAAAGGAAAAGAGAGAGAGTGAAGTAGAAAAAAAATTTGAAAAAAATAATGACTCAAATTCCTTGAATTTGGTTAAAAATATTAGTAATAACTTAAAATATGTGAACCCCTGAAATACAGTAGTCTGTCTTTGTAAGCAATATATATAGTTCTTAAAACTTGTATAAAAACACAATTTCTGTAAAGCAAATTGTATATAAAGCAAAACATGTATAGAATAAATGAGGAACTTGCCCATTTACAGGGTCTTGAAGTAAAGCTGGTTATAAGATGAATCAACAACCCATGATGAGTTTGTCTTCCTAAAACTGTGTTTTACCCAGGGGTTTTAATGCAGAGCATTAGAGAACCCCTGGTGGTTGTAACATCTGCTGTCCTGAGAGCCAGCCTGCAGGCTCCAGGGTAGGGAGCAGGTTAGGGATGGGGCCCTGGGCTGAGAGCTAGTGACCGGCTGTGTTCTCAGGGGGTGCGATGGGGGTGGGGACTGACCTGAGGCCGGGACGCAAGATGGCATAGCCCACAATGAACTGCACCTTCTCCAGGTTGGACATGGGTCTGTCTGAGATGGGGCCGTCCTCTTCAAATGCCTCTTCTCCAATATTCAGCTGGCTGGACACCTTGTAACCCAAAGGTGGCAGTCATGACAACTAAGATTACTTCCATTTGCAAAGAAGGAAACTGAGTGAAAGCCTGGAACACTGAAGCAGGATGGCCAGTGGGCAGCAGAGCTGGGAGCAAGCCTGGGTCCCCTGGCCCTGGGCTTACCTGGCCCGTAACCCAGGAGGATCGCTTCAGCTTCATGGAGGAGATGTCCTTGGTCCCTCTGTCCCTGCGGCTTGGCCTCTGTGGAGGGAGAGAGCCCCTGAGGGAAGGTGAAGCTTGGGCAGCACCTCCAAATCTAACCCAAGACCTGCCTGGGGTGGAGCTCGTCTCTACCTCCCAAGCCTTTTCCCAACCTGACTTGTAAAGCACCGTGCATTCTCTCATGTCCACCAAGCCTGCATCACTGATGGGTGTGCACCACCATCCTCACTGCTGGGCAGGGAAACAGGCGAGAGGGCGTGAGAACCCGGACAGGAGCCGCTCGGCCAGACCCCGGTCCTCTGGGAGGGCTCAGGACTGCTCTGTCTCCAAAGTCTGGACCTCTCACCAGCCAAGTGGGCTGGGTCTGAACGCAGGTGCCCAGGACAGCCGCAGGCTACAGTCATTCTCTGTGACAACGTGGTGGATGAACTGGAATACACTCTGCCCACTGCAAGGTCAGAGTTTTGCTAGAGAATCAGAAGCCTAGACTTTGAGGCCCAGGCCCACTCCCAGACATCAGGATCTGATGGTATCCATAGGCAGGGATCACAGCCTGTCCTGATGGTGTCATGAGAAGTTGCTGCCAAAATCAGAGCTCAGTGTGGGACTGGGCTTGGGCTGCAATGAGCCCAGGTCTGGGGCTGGGCACGGGCTTCCGTGTGTGCATGCTGTGTGCTCAGTTGCTCAGCTGTGTCCAACTCTTTGCCACCCCATGGACTGTATAGCCTGCCAGGCTTGTCTGTTCATGGAATTTTCCAGGCAAGAATACTGGAGGCGGTGTCATTTCCTCCTCCAGGGGATCTTCTCGACCCAGGGGTCGAACCTGTGTCTCTTACATCTCCTGCACTGGCAGGCAGATTCTTTGCCACTAGTGCCACCTGGGAAGTGGGCACTGGCTTCTGGCTGGGCTAAAACTGGTTTGCCACACAGGGACCAAGTTTAAAATACATTAGCTGGTGAGCGAGGGTGGGCAGGGCTCATGAAGCCCACTGCTCCTCCTTGGGGGCACACACACTTAATAAATGTGCAAGAAGGAACACTTGAGATCTGACTCTGGAAAGCCAGTGCTCACTGTGGCCACCTTCCAGAGCTGCCGGTGGCTCGGCCACCTCTCGACGTCCCCTCCCTGAGTGGTGGCCAGGCTCCAAGGTGACCCCCAGTGACCCTTGCTTCCTGACATTCTCACCCACCATGGCACTCAGGCAATGAAGCTTCCTTCCTGCTTTCTCTCTTAAGTCACTCGTCATGGAGGAAGCAAATGGTGAGAACACTCAGGCAGCCCGGTGGAGAGGCCCGGGTGCCAGAGCTGAGGTCTCCCACCAGCAGCTATGTGAGGGAGCCGTTTGGAGGCAGATCTTGTGGACCCGGTCAAGCTTTAAGTGACAGTTTGGCTGCAACTTCATTAGAGACCTGGAGCCTGAACTAACGAACTAAGCCACTCCTGATCCTCAAAAAGTGTCTGAGGTAATGAATGTGGGCTGTCTCATGCCATCACATTTAGGGGTTCATTTGTTGCACAGCAATGGATGACCATTACACTAGGCAGAGTTCACATCTCTAGAGGTCAGGGAGTCAGGGCTTGAGCTTGGGTAACTTCCATGTAACCTCTGGACCAGATTTGACCTTGTGAGCCCAGGCTGCAGACCCACTTGATGTCTGTACAGTTGCTCTGCTATCTGAGCACCTGATATTTGGGGGCCTGTGATATTTCAGTTTATAATAAGGAATAGATACTTGGTCTTTGTCCCCATTGCTGGCACAGAACTCCTAAAACCCTTGGAATCGCCTGTGATAAAGATGTCTTTTTATGTTAATGAGGTGACTTTTAGAAAGCACCTAAGGATGGGGGCAAAGCTTTAGCTTTTCCAGTAGTCATGTATGGATGTGAGAGTTGAACTACAAAGAAAGCTGAGTGCTGAAGAATTGATGCTTTTGAACTGTGGTGTTGGAGAAGACTCTTGAGATCCCTTGGACTGCAAGGAGATCCAACCAGTCCATCCTAAAGGAAATCAGTCCTGAATATTCATTGGAAGGACTGATGCTGAAACTCCAATATTTTGGCCACCTGATGTGAAGAACTGACTCATTTGAAAAGACCCTGATGCTGGGAAAGATTGAAGGTGGGAGGAGAAGGGGACGACAGAGGATGAGATGGTTGGATGGCATCACTGACTTAATGGACATGAGTTTGAGTAAGCTCTGGGAGTTGGTGATGGACAGGGAAGCCTGGCGTGCTGCAGTCCACTGGGTCGCAAAGAGTCAGACACGATTGAGCAACTGAACTGAACTGAACTGAAGGATGGGGGTTTGTGGCTAGTGGTCAAGGGGAGGGGGAAGGGCATGAAACAGTTCAGCTGGCACCATGGCCAGTGATTTATTCAGTCATATCTATGAAGTGAGGCCCTTGTAAAGACCCAAAAGGACAGGGGTCAGTGAGTTTCCAGGCTGGTGAACACATGGAGATTTGGGAAGAGTGGGACCTGGAGAGGGAATGCAAGTTTCTTAATCTTTCATATCTTGCCCCTGTGCATTTCATACCTTGTCTCTTTCATCTGGCTATAGTGACTTGTATCCTTTATAATAAACCAGTAGGGTAGTAAGTACAATGTTACTCTGAATTTTCTGAGCTGCTCTTGCAAATTAATCAGACCCAAGGAGGAGGTGTGAGAATGTCTGATTCAAGCCAGGTGGTCAGCAAATAAAGACCAGTCTGGACTTGCATTAAAGTGGGGGTAATCTAGAAGGACCGGGCCCTTCATCTGTGGAATTGGACACTATCTCCAGGCAGATAGTATCCAACCTGAGCTGAATTTTAGGACACCCAACTGGTGCTGAGAATTTTCAGTGAAAAAACCCATATACATTGGTACTGGTATCAGAATTACAGGCCACTGTGGGGCTCCTGTAGCTGGTGGGCCCAAGTGCTGTCACTGCTCTGTCATTCCTTTGAACTATTCTTGGTTAATTCCACTAAGATGACATCATGAAACTGAGGCCTTAGGAAGGACTTCTGACCAAAAATGGATGTAACAGCCTTTCATCAGAGGGCAGGGTAGAATACGGGTAAACAGCTGGGTCTTTGAATTCAGTGGAGTGGATTCAAAGCCCAGCTGTGTAACACGTATTCACTGTGGTTTGGGGGCAAGTCACTTAACTTCTCAGTTTCTTTCGCTACAATAAATTTAATAATCCTACTTTGTAGGGATGGCTCATCTGGAAATTAACTGAAGAAAAGCGACCGGCACACAGCATGTTGACAGTTGGTAACATTTGTTGTTATTATTACTGGTCTACGCATTTGAATCCTGACTGGTTTCCCTGGTGGCTCAGAGAGTAAAGAATCTGCCTGCAATGCAGGAGACCTGGGTTCCATCCCTGAGTTGGGAAGATCCCCTGGAGAAGGGAGTGATTATCCACTCCAGTATTCTTACCCAGAGAATCCCATGGACAGAGGAACCTGACAGGTTACAGTCCATGGTGTCTCAAAGGGTCAGACACAGCTGAGTGACTAAGTATGAAGTTTGACTAAATCAAACCCAGTGTTCAGCGCCTGGGGGACCTTCTCCAATACTGACTGTATAATTCACAAAGCCCTGGGTATAATGCCTGACTCATGAGTTCCCAAGTGCAATTCAAGACTGAAAACCCTGAGGGTCCCTAGGGGACCCTAGGTCCAGGGGGTGATCCTCACTGCACATTGTGCCTCCCCATTCTGGCCCAGCTTCTCCAGGCCCTGGGCCTGGGGACACTGGGAGGGTGTCTCCCCTTGGCACCACCCTCATGGTGCACCTGTGCTGGTCTGCTGTGCTGGAGAGGCTGGGTGCTGCTGTCCTTGCCCAGGGCATTGTGGATCTGCTGCATCACTGAGCCGCCATGCGGGGTGTTCCTGGTGAAGAGCACTGGCTCCGGAAGGTCGCCCATGAACCGTAGGATGATGCTCCACACAGCCAGGGCAGCCTGGGAAAACGGAGACAGAGACCCCGCTTGGAACCCAGCTCCATGCAGCACAGAGCCCATGGCATCCTGACCCTTTCTTGCTCCCGCTGAATCAGCGGGAGGCCTGAGCCACTAGAAAACACGGGACCGGGTACCGAGCAGTCAGTGTCATCCTCATGGTAGAGCAGAGGGTATCGGAGGGGCCGCCGGATGTGTGTGTGGCTGGCTGATTTCTGGAAGTAGGTCACGGCGAACTTGGGGAAGGTGTACTCGGCCAGGTCATCCTCAGGCTCCTCCATCATGGGGACCATGTCTAGGTCAACCTCAGGCAGCTTCTCAGTCATCTCTTTCAGATCCTGGGACAGAGACAAGGGTCCACTCTCCATTCAGATGTGATCTGCCAGTGTGTGCATCTTGGGGGGCCAAAGAGCCCTAAGAAGGGCCTGCTTGGTTAGTGACAGGGTGCAGAATTACCCACTCCCCCTTGTGTCGGGGACCTCCTCCTGCCCACGCCCTCAGTGCATCCTTGGTGGGCTGCCAAGTGCTGGATGGGCCTTGGTGTGAGAGCCCCATGTACCTGGCAGCTTGCCCTCAGAGCCCTCTTCCTGTAGCCCTTGGCTCCCCAGACACCCCCACTCCTTGTTGCCTCCTGCCTCCTCCCTTAGGTGCTCCTCCAGGGGGAGGTGTGCCCAGCTGCCCCCACAACACAGATGGTTTGTGGGTGGGTGGAGCTTGGGGGAGCAGGCATGAGCACCTGGAAGGATGCAGTGAGAGTCAACAGGACCGCCCTGGAGCTGGCCTGTCTGCCCAATCCTCCTGCTCTGCTCCCCACCCTCAAACCCGCAGGTCCCATTCTGCAGAGCAGCAGCCAATGAGATGCTCTGTGATGGCGGCCAAATACAGGTGGGAAACGCTGTCCAGTTGAAAGCCCAAGAACATTTGCACAGTAAAGGCTCTAGGAAGCCTCGCAGGTAAGACAGCTCCTTAACTTGAAAGGGTCTGACCACAGAGACCCTCCCTCCTCTTTTCTCTGCATTTTCGCCCACGACCACAGAACTCACTCCCCGAGCCAAGTGGTGGCTTTTCAGTAAAGCCTAGAGGTTGGCTGAGGGCTGGGACTGGGCAGACACCCCACAAGATCCCACGCTGGGCTTCCAGGGCCATCTTACCTCAATGTGCGGTGTAGCCTGGCCATCCTGCCCACCAGTCAGGGAAGGCAGGAAGCCAAACACCTGCTCCACCATCTCTGTGTCGGTGATGGTGTCGTAGATGGACTTACGCTTCCTTTTGGGCACAGTGCGTGGGCTCTTCTGCTCTTCAGCTGGGAGGACCAGAGGCACCTGCACAGACACCCCGTGGGGCCACAGTCACCACCAGCCCAGCTGGGGCAAGCCCCTTACGAAGCTGAATAAACCTGCTGCCGTATTTGTCCAAATCAATACATTTCCCTTTAAAATCCGAGGTTTCAATAGCTAGAGGGACTGGAGATCAACCAGCCTGGGCTTCTTGTTTCAGAGAAGATGTAAAGAAGGGAGATGCTTGCTTGTCCCCCCCATGGGACCACACCAAACCCCACAAGATTCCCAGAACCTAGCTGCAAAACCCACTCAGGCCGACATGGTCCCTTCACTAAAAGCAAGGAGGCTCCCCTGGGACAGGGCCCTGGCCTGCCCGGTCTGTTGATCGTCTGGGGCCATGTAGGTGTAGGAGCATCTGCTGATGTGTCTGAGGCTCTGCACTCTTTCTTGCTCTGGCCACTGTACCAGTACTGTGCTCAGAGAACCCATATTATCTATGGAGCAGGAGAGAATTTCATCCTAGCCCCCCTTCTTTATCACCATTGCCAGTGAGTGAGTTCTGAGGAGTGAGGTTGAGTCTTGGTTACTCTCTGGATGGAGGGAATGGGACCACCCACGGGTGAAATGTCACAGTGCAGGGGTACACGTCTCAGTGCCATTTATTTGCCCCCTGCCCCCCCATCTCTCCTGCCTCTTGGTATTTCTCTGCGCTAAGCAATCAGGCCCGCCCAAGAATCAGGCACCTCCACCCTCCTCTGTAGAACTGTGGCCTCCCACAGCTCAGCTGACCCTGGTTTCCTGAGCCTTCCTGGGGGCTGATCAGTGCTGCTGAGAAATCATCCCAAAGCTAAAGGAAGGGGACCAAAGAGCTCGAGTTCCAGATTCCAGGTATAGGACTGAGATAATCCATCTCCCAGGCTGCATCCTCAGCACCCAGGGTATGAGCTGGGTGTGCCTGATGGTGGGGGCCCACTACAGTAGTAACTTTGGATCCAGAGGGGTCAGGAGTGTCTGATGATGGTCTTATGTTGCTGCCCACTCCTGACTGCCCTCCCTCATCTGGGCCCAGCCATCTCCCACTTGCCCAAGAGGGCAGTGACCACCTACATTGACTTTCTGCTGCTTGAAGTTCCGTCGAGCAGCCATGCCCCTGGCATGCGCCTGGATGACCACCACAGCCCTCCTCTTGGCCTGGACCTGCTGGCGCACCAGGTAGCCCCTGCAGAGGGCCTGCAGCTTGACCGTCCTCAGCCGCAGGGCCTGGTACTGCTTTGCCAGCAGACGGCTCCGGGCAATGGCCTGCAGACGCTCAAAACCCAGGAGGATCTGTGGAGGCAAGAAGGGTGTACACCCTCAGAAGGGCCTGGGACTGGCAGGGCACAGAGTAGAGAAAGGCTTCCCGAGGGGACAGAGCGTGAGAGGCAAGGTGTTCTCGCAAATTAGCTTTACAGTTACATGCTTTTCGGCAAAGTGCTTGTGCTAAAATTTTGCACACTTATGAGCACAAGCAGATTAAATGAGTTATGCTTGTAAAGCAGTTAGAACAGAGCCTGGCATGAAATTGGTGCTAAAGAAGTACTTTAAAATGGCATAAATCGTAGAATGGTCTCCTGATGGCTAGTGATAGAGAATGGGGCTGGAAGTCACATGGTTGGCAGGATTGCAGAGGTCCTGCTTTTCACACCTGCAGCCAAGTACAGTCAGCTCTTGTGGGGCTGTGAACCTAGGTGGAGGCCTTTGGCTTGCTCCATCAAGCAAACCCCTCACAGGGAGCTTGAAAACAAAGAGGAAAAAATAAACTATGAGTACCCACTTCTATGCTGCAAACACACTCTGGGCCACAGAGGTCTCTGAGCCTCTGGGTCGACTTCTATTGGCTTTTCAAAGACCAACCCTGGTGCGTGCTGTCTGTGTGGGGTCGTGCTTCATTTTACAACCATCAAGTTACACAGACCTGCATCTCAGCTCCAGCTCTGCTGCTTACTGACTGCATGCTCTTGGGAAAATGACTTAATTTCTTTCTGTCTCAGATCCATGACATATAGTGTCGGTTTAATAATAAATAAAATGATGCACATAGAGCAACAGGCCCCATGTAGCCTTTCCATCTGCGTGTTTCAGCCACAGTCATGGCCATGACTAAGGCAAGTAGTCAAGGAGGCCCAGCAGGGCATGCTAAAGGTGCCTCTGTTTGTTTGCTTAGCAGACACTCATTAGCAGTACTTGTGGTCAAGGAAAAAATTTGGAAGAAGTGCTTGAAACAAGAGAATAATCAATCTGTTAACTTCTTTTGCTGCCTGCAAATTGGGGGGAAACAAATAGCCACCATCTCATTTCAGAGCAGGACATCTCATTCTAGCTCTGGAGATGCCTCAAATCTTGCAGAACACTTGAAACCCGCAAACATGCGACCTGACACTGCTAAGAAGAGTGTGGGGTGCTGAGGTTTGTGACCGGTGGTGCTCCTTGCCCCACCGCTCACATTCACAAATAAATGCCTCACACTCATGAACAAGTGTCCCTGTTTGTTCTAACTGGACAGGTGTCCCCTGCTCCTGCAGGCTCCGCCCCCCACACGAGCTCTTTTACCAGCCTGAAGTTCTTCTGGCTGTGGTGGGCTCTCCACCAGGCCTGCAGGGTCACAGCTGCCCGCCTCTGCCTCAGGAACTCCTCCCTAGAAGGGGAAATGCAAATCAGTGCTGGGGGTGGGAGGAAACTGATTTTGAAAGGAAGAGAGAAAACAAAATTCGGGTAAAAATGAATGCAAGTGATATTTCTTTTCCAGAAGACATTATAGGCTGAAAGGTAGGTTAGGAACAAAAAAATCTACTGCCAACAAATAAATTTGTGAATGAGGACAGTCTAGTTTCTGTTATTTATTTATGAAGTTTATCTTCTATCTTTTATTTATTTATTTATTTTTGCCATGCTATGCAGCATGTGGGATCCTAGTTCCCTGACCAGGGGTCAAACCTGTGCCCTCTGCAGTGGCCGTGTGCAGCTCTAACCCCTGGACTGCCAGGGTATTCCGAGGACAGTCCAGTTTTTAGAATGAGGAGGAATAATTTCCTCATTACCCCCAAAGATCTGTGAAGGTATAAAACCGGTTTCCAACTTTTTATTCCTTGCCCCCTCCCCTGGCCACTAGCCCAGGAGTCTACCGAAATCAGGTCAGAAATCTTAGTACCAGAGCGCCTCTCTGGGGACAGGTCAGACCAGAGGGCAGCACCTAGGCGCTGGCAGCCTGGCCAGTGCCATCTGACTGCTCCCTCCACAGGGAGGAAGTGCTAGTGCTAAGTCACGTTGGTCGTGTCCGACTCTGTGCCACCCCGTGGACTGGAGCCTGCCAGGCTCCTCTGTCAGTGGTTTTCTCCAGGCAAGAATACTGGAATGGGTTGCCATGCCCTCCGCCAACAGAAAGGGAAGTGAGCTGAAAACGGAGGGGTGATCTGAAACCTGGCCTCTGGAGAGTCAGAGGTACATATGGTTGTATCTTTCTTCCCACACTTAGCTGAGTTTTCTTATCATTTCTAATAATTTTTCAGGATATTTTCTTAGGTTTAGAACAGTAGATCTTGATCATATTAAAAATCACTCTCGGGAAGTAGGGGCAGAGGGGTTTAGATGAAGGTGATCAAAATGTGCAAACTTCCAGTTATAACTAAGTGCTAGGAATGAAATTCACATGGTGACTAGAGTGAACACTGCTCTATGGTACATATGAGAGTTGTTAGAGCAAACCCTAAGAAGGATTTTCATCAAAAGGAAAAAAAGATTTCTTTTGCTTTTCTATCTATATGAGAAGATGGATACAATAATAACTCTGGTGACCCAGTGGTAAAGAATCTGCCTGCCAATGCAGGAGATGCGGGTTCAGTCCCTGGGTTGGAAAGATCCCCTGGAGAAGAAAATGGCAACCCACTCCAGTATTCTTGCCTGGGAAATCCCATGGACAGAGGAACCTGGCAGGCTGCAATCCATGGGGTTGTAAAAGAGTTGGAGGTGACTTACTGAGTAAACAACAGCAACAATCTTACTGTGGTAATCGCTTCATGATATAAGTAAAATCATTATGTTGTTGTTGTTCAGTTGCTCAGTCATGTCTGACTCTTTGGGATCCCATGGACTGCAGCACGCCAGGCCTCCGTATTATGTGGTACACCTTAAACTTATATGGTATTGTGTGTCAATTACACCTTAATAAAGCTGGGAGACAAAAATAAGAAAAAAATCTCCTGAAGAACTTCAATATTTATTGATGTCTGGGTGCCGCCCAGTCCAATTAAGTCAGAATCTTTGCTGATGGGCAAATAATATATGTCTGCACATATAATATTTTTAATGCATGTGCACAGACACTTACATAATGATTCTAATAGAAGGCCAAATATGAAGAAGACTCTGAAAGATGGAGGATGAGAAGGAAGACAAGCTAATGATCTCAGACAGTGGTAACTTCTCTGAGCTTTTTGTCTCATGAGCCCCAGACTAGGAGCTGAAGAAGTAGAAAATCCAGAAATGACAATGGGAACAGACCAAAAAACCCCAAGAAAAGCCTTCTCTCTCTAGTAAAAAGACCAGAAAAGGGACAGTTTAGCAAGACACAAAACTTTTAGATGATAGCCAGTCTATTCCAGTGAAACACTATTTAAACAACTGTGGTTTTCACCTCCAGTTACACCAGAAAATGCCCAGTGGAAAGCCTAGATTCCCACCCTCATCTGTATTGTGTCAGAAAAGGCTGAGCAGGAAGTCATCCTTGATGGGCAGTCCATCCCCCACAATGTCACTGGAGACCACTGGGGACTCTTGCACCTGTATGGCCTTCCAAGCCACACTGCCCTGCCTCATGACCCTTCTCACAGGTGCCCACAGCCTCTATTCCTGTGACTCAGCCACTTTCTCCTATTTTGTCCTATCTGGGTTTCCACGCCTTCCTGTGGTTGGTAACAGGCTGGTGGGACAGCAGGGAACAGCATCGTGGTATCTGTAGAGTCCTCTGAACATGGTGAGGGTCCCCTGGAGAAGGGATAGGCTGCCCACTCCAGTATCCTTGGGCTTCCCTGATAGCTCAGCTGTTAAAGAATCTGCCTGCAATGCAGGAGACCTGGGTTTGATCCTTGGGTTGGGAAGATCCCCTGGAGAAGGAAACAGCTACCCACTCCAGTATTCTGGCCTGGAGAATTCCATGGACTGTATAGTCCATGGGTCACAAAGAGTGGGACACGACTGAGCAACTTTCACTTTCACTGGACATGGTGAGGGTAAGGGAGGCAGTAATATGTCTGATTTGCTGAACCTGGGCTCAAATTGAAGCATTACCTATTTACTGACCAGGGAATTGAGTCAAAGATGGTTCTTTTCTTCCCTCCAAAACCAACCACCTCATAAACCCAAATCCATATGTTTTCTAAGATAATTGAAGGAGAATCAAAATACGGTCGAGACCACACTGGTAGATTCTGCCCTTCACCCCTAAACATTCAAATCATGTATTAGAAATTCTCTGCCAACACAGACGGCAGTGTCCCTGGTCAGGAGGTTGCAAAAGCTCTTCTGCCTCAGTTACGCCCAGAGATAGATGAGAGGGAACATGTGACCCTGGTTTAAGGGGTACAGGCCTGCCCAGGGGACGGAGTGTGTGGATGTGTGGGTGGGGAGGGGGTTGCGGAAGGGCCTGCACCTGTATTTGTAGCCCCGCAGGACTCTCTGGATTCTGATGGCAGCCTCGTCCAGGGCCCGACTCCTCTGTACCTCCAGCAGGGTGTCCTGGTTTTCCTGGAACAGAAGAGTTCTCATCACATAACTGCCCTGCCTCACCCCCAAGGCCCTACCTGCAGCCAGGGCTCTGTCTCCAGAAGTCAGGATCTCTCAGACTCTTCCCAGGAGAGCGGGCAGGGGTTGAAAGACATGAGGTTGAAAGACCTGCTCTCAAGTTGCCACTGATGTGGCTCTGAGCCCAGAGCCACAGCCCAGCCCCTCAGTCCAAGAACTTCCCATTTTAGCTCTTTCTTCTTGTTAATTCAATCTGGAAAATTTCACTTCTGCTCTGGAGAACCCAAGAGGTGGGCAAAAATTGTCCCCGAAGCTGTATTTTATTTCCTAAAAATCATGTGAAACATGCATTCAGCTGTAATACACACGCATGCTTCTTTCAATATTAACCTGTTTCCCCAGACTTTGCAGAGAATTCAGTGTGAGGTGACGGACCGTATTCATCCCTGAGTGGTGACATTCCCAGGCCCACCTTGATGCTCCCCCTGGATCCCAGGTCTAGAAGGAAGGGACTGTCTTTGCAGAGCAAAGAGCATCATGGACCTTTGGCAAGTGACGAACAGAAGCCACGGGCTTGGTGGCACCTCCTGCCTTCATCAATCTCACAGCAAGTAAGTACTGGGACCCTTTGTATATGTGCGGGTTGGTACTGGGGATGTAGAGATGGACTAGATTCCTGTCTGTGGCCTCATGGAGCAGCTCGGGAGAAGGAGAAATGGAGGGGCCGGCAGTCTCTTCACCTCCTAGGCCATGAGCCCACACTGACCCCACTTTCCAAACCAGCAGTTCCCAACCTTTTTGGCACCAGGGACTGGTTTCATGGAAAAGACAATTTTTCCATGGACTGGGTTTTTCATGGACTGAGGGGTGGGGGATGGTTTTGGGATGATTCAAGTGCATTACATTTATTGTGCACTTTATATCTATTATTATTATTATCAGCTCCACCTCAGATCATCAGGCATTAGATCCAGAGGTTGGGGACCCCTGTTTTAAACCACACCCTACTGGGTAGCACCGTGGGATTCCCCAGACGTCTTCCCTCTGTGGAGTCACCTGTCCCAGTAGAGTCTGAAGCCCTCTTCTTCTTTCCTTTTTAAGCCCCACAGTCTCAGCTCTAGACTAACTAATGATGGATCCACAATAGGCCCACTGGAGAGCTGGGGCTGGGAGGACAGACAAGGATTGGTGGGCAGGCTCCATGGGGTAAGAGGACAGTGGAAGCCTCAGGAAGGGGCAGTGGGGATGGGGTGTGGTGCCAGGTGGGCTGGCAGAGCCCTGATTCTGGCCCTGATCTTCTCTTGTTCCTCCGCCTCACCCTGCTGACCTACCCAAAGGTCAGCTGAAACACTTGTACTGCTACTGCTGCTGCTAAGTCACTTCAGTCGTGTCCGACTCTGTGCGACCCCATAGAATGGCAGCCCACCAGGTTCCCCCTTCCCTGGGGTCCTCCAGGCAAGAATATTGGAGTGGGTTGCCATTTCCTTCTCCAATGCATGAAAGTGAAAAGTGAAAGTGAAGTCTCTCAGTCATGTCCGACTTGTAGCGACCCCATGGACTGCAGCCCACCAGGCTCCTCCGTCCATGGGATTTTCCAGGCAAGAGTACTGGAGCGGGGTGCCATTGCTTTCTCCAACACTTACACTAGGGGCTAGGGAACACTGACACTCTCGCCCTTAGACCCAACTCAAAATCCTGGAGGGCCCGAAAGCCAGCCTCAGGAACTGGAGGCTGCCTCAGTTGTGACCTTGGGCCTCCCTGTAAGGTGATGGAGAGGGAAGAGGGAGGTGGGAGGTGGGAAGTGGTGCTGCTTGCCCCACCAGGCCAAGGATGAGCTCTCAGAGGGCAGGGTCCACACTGCCGCCTTCCCTGAAGCTCCGCCTCCCCAGGGAGGCAGAGATGGGGCTTCCCCAGGACTGACTGCAGACTTCCCGGCAGCAAAGACTGCTCCGGGGGACAGTGGAAGACCTCCCTCAGGTCATTTTCTCTTGCTCAGTAGCTTGGAGGCAGCCTGTCTGTCTCCTTAGGTCTTGTCCTAAACGTCCTCTCCTAAGAAGCCACCCGGGCTTTCACAGGCTGGGCTGGGCTCTTTCAGGGACTCCTCGCCTCCCTTAGCACGGTTCTCTACGACCAGCCCGGGCTTTCACAGGCTGGGCTGGGCTCTTTCGCGGACTCCTCGCCTCCCTTTCCCCTAGCGCGGTTCTCTACGACGGGCCCGGGCTTTCACAGGCTGGGCTGGGCTCTTTCAGGGACTCCTCGCCTCCCTTTCCCCTAGCGCGGTTCTCTATGACCGGCCCGGGCTTTCACAGGCTGGGCTGGGCTCTTTCGCTGACTCCTCGCCTCCCTTTCCCCTAGCACGGTTCTCTACGACCAGCCCGGGCTTTCACAGGCTGGGCTGGGCTCTTTCGCGGACTCCTCGCCTCCCTTTCCCCTAGCGCGGTTCTCTACGACGGGCCCGGGCTTTCACAGGCTGGGCTGGGCTCTTTCAGGGACTCCTCGCCTCCCTTTCCCCTAGCGCGGTTCTCTATGACCGGCCCGGGCTTTCACAGGCTGGGCTGGGCTCTTTCAGGGACTCCTCGCCTCCCCTTCCCTTAGCACGGTTCTCTACGACCAGCCCGGGCTTTCACAGGCTGGGCTGGGCTCTTTCAGGGACTCCTCGCCTCCCTTTCCCCTAGCGCGGTTCTCTATGACCGGCCCGGGCTTTCACAGGCTGGGCTGGGCTCTTTCAGGGACTCCTCGCCTCCCTTAGCACGGTTCTCTACGACCAGCCCGGGCTTTCACAGGCTGGGCTGGGCTCTTTCAGGGACTCCTCGCCTCCCTTTCCCCTAGCGCGGTTCTCTATGACCGGCCCGGGCTTTCACAGGCTGGGCTGGGCTCTTTCGCTGACTCCTCGCCTCCCTTTCCCCTGGCACGGCTCTCTACGACCAGGGCTCCTTGAGGGCAGGGGCTAGGCATGGCGCGGGCGCCCACGGGCACCAGACCAGCCACACAGGCTTCAGGCTCTCACCTTCAGGAAGATCTTGGTCTTTCCCATTTTCCATTCTTTATCTGTCCCCAGCCACCTTTCGGCGATGCGCAGGGTCATCTGACGAAACTTGTTCCGGAGCTGCAGGAAGAAAGAGCAGTGGCTCGGTGCGGTCACACAGGCGGCGGAGGTCCCGCCTCAGGGCTTCTGAGGGTTCGCGGTCTCTCTGCTCCCACAGGAGTCATCGTCAGGGGCTGCTGGGCCAGGGCACAAGCACCCGGCACCCTGGACCAAGGATGGGGCCCAGAGGATTACGAGACCACAATGCTTCCAAGGCCGTGGGGTCTCAGTGTGGCCCCTGGACACGGGCAGTCCAAACTTTAGGATGGCTGAGTGTTTGGGGGCAGGATAGGACGGACTTCCTGCTCCCTGGCCACACATCACCTCTGTGACATTCTGCCCTAAAACGGAGTATTTGCTTTAAACTTTGGTTGCTCCTAGAAGCAAAATATTCAGCCGCGAACCTCCAGAGAAGGGAAGCAGAAACGGGTCAATTCAAAGCTTCGGCCCCTGGGCATCAAGAAGGGGCCCTGAGCCCTCTTTGAACTGGGAGGTTGGGGGCGCCCTGAGGCGCCCGGGTTTCCAGGGTGTGCACGCTGTGTTTTGGGGCCTGCCGGCCAGACTGCGGGGACACACACCTCCGTGTGCACGGCACTAGGCAGCAGGACCCGGAACCTCTGTGAGAACTCCTCGAATGAGTAGCGGATGGGGAAGCCGGTCTTGCGGATGTGCACGGTCTCCATCATCCCCGAGTAGCGCAGCTGCTGGATGCACAGCTCACGGTCGAAGAGCTGCGGTTGTAGAGGAGAGAGGCTGATAGCGTGGGCCGACCCCTTCCCAACCACCTGCCACCACCTCTGCCGCTGTCCCCAAAGGCAGGGGACGAAGCAAACACTTGGTTTCATGAAAATTCTATTCTGAAGAGCTATTTGGTTGAAGTTGCTGAAAAGTCCTGTAAGTGTTTCCAAGGAGATAAAAGTCCATCACATCAAACTAGGACATCCACAAGAAGAGCAAATATTTCCCTCATTTTAAGGATATGCAGAGTATGAGGAATAGAAAAATTTTTTGCATATGCCACATTTAAAATATTGTTAAATGCCCCCAAACAGTGATCCCAAAGAACACAGTTTCCTCCTGACCTTGCCAATGTTGGGGTGACCTCTGCCCCTGAGATCCTTCCGTCAGGGGCACCATTATGCCTCCCACTCTAGTGGAAGGAAGAAGTACATTTCCTACTTAGACTCAGAAAATATTGTAATCAATTTAGTCTCTGCATCCTCCAGAGATAGTTACTTGTAGAGGAGTTTGGTCACAATGCTTTGCACAAGCGTATGGGGTCTCAGCCATGGCTGGCACCCTAGAGGGGCCCCCTCCATCTGGAACCAGGAGTGTCTGGGGACTAGGGGCATGCCTTCCAATCTGGCAAGCCTACCAGCAGGCAGTCATCCACTTGGAAACATGGAGGGCCACCGAGGCAACTGCTATTGGGGTCAAGGACCACCCAGCAGTTTTGGGCAGCTAGTTAGCTTCCATTTGTCCAGTATTTCTTGTGGACCTGCTGTTTATCCCTTAATCTTTACAATAGCTCTACTTGGAGGGGGTACTTAGCTCCAATTTAAGGATGAGGTGCCTGAGCCTCAGAGATGTACTCTTAAGTGACAGAGCCAGAGTTCCAACCTTGAGCCCACCTGGCCCCTCAGCCTGGGTTCCCCTACACCTGCACAGGAGCTGCCATCTCCCAGAGGTGTTTCAGCCAGGGGCACCCACAAGACCTGAGCATGACCCTCAGGCCCTCACCTGTGGCAGAGGGCCTTTGGGATCACAGTTACTATCTAACATCTGTGCATTGTGCCTTTAAGGAAGATGCATTCTGGATTTCCTGGGCCAGCCTGAATTTCATATAATTTTATACTTTCAAAAAAGGAATTTATTAGTTAATATTTTTTTTCTCTCATAAGACTTTTTTTCGGAATCATTTTATCTCCTTTCAGATGGCATCTTCTCATGTCTGGAAGCCTTTAAATTTGCAGTTTCTGGATGGGATTCCCTAGCTGGAATTCCAGGGACTGTGTAGGCAGCAGGCTCCCACCCAGCACATAAGTAGATAAAGCCACTTTCCAGGGGTTTAATGGCCTCAGGTCTCAGTGACCAGTAGTTGATGTCAGCCTCTAAAATCACAGTACTGGTTGCTGTCCTTATGGAGTGTGGTTTACTTATGCAGATATGGCACACACACACACACACACACACACACATACGTCATGTGCAACCCTTGCTGCTCCCCGTAGGCTGGCAGATCCAGAATTTATGGGAGAGAAAACTGAGGCTCAGAGAAGCAGCACACTTGGCCAATCGCAAGTGAATGGCAGCGTGAAGACAGTTGAGGTCTGGGAGATCCAAAGCCTTGAAGGTCACCAACCTTCAAATGGTCTAGACTGGCCACCTTGCCTCAGTGTCCCCAGCTGTAAAATGGGGGCAGAGAGCTTTAAAGCTGCCCAGGCACTGGTGAAGGGAATGACATGACTCCAGATGCCATCAGATTCATTCCCTTAGATACCTCCCCTTGTCCTGTGCAGGTCCCCAGACTGCCCTCATTACCAGTGGCTTCTTGTAGTCATTAGGTTTGATGCAACGGACGAAGTAGGGCTGGCAATTGGTCAGGATTTTCATCAGCTGGTCCAGAGACTGCTTGAACTGGCCAGCCAAGGTGGAGGGCCGCTTGCTGGAATCGACAGACTATAGACAGAAGCACAGGGCACAAGTGGAGCTCAGTCCAAGGCACAGCTGACCCATGGCACAGAGAGGGCTTCTGCTGAGGTCCCACAGGTGGGCTGGGCTACGTTCATCCAGTCGCTCATCCATTCATTTAGCATAGGTTCCCCAAGTGCCTACTGTGTGCAGGCACCCAGTAGGTACTGGGAACCCAGAGGCAAGTAAAGCTGGGCAAGCCTCTTGTCTAGGAGTGGGGACCCCAAAGTGAGATGCACCAGGGTGAGGAGACAATGCTAATTTTTACCTTGCCATTCTACATTTTTCAGTTTTTGTGTAGATTTTGTATGCTTGTTTTGAATGTTATGTACTGTACATTGTAAGCATTACTGTAAATGTATACAGTTTTTAAAAAATGTATTAAAATGATGGATGCAAGAGAAAATAAAAAACCCAAGCCCCAGGCCAAGAGTGGGTAAGTGTGTGTTCAGTCATTTCAGTTGTGTCCAACTCTGTGACCCCATGGACTGTAGCCCACCAGGTTCCTCTGTCTATGGGATTTCCCAGGCAAGAATACTGGAGTGGGTGGCCATGCCCTCCTCCAGGGAATTTTCCCAACCTAGGGATCGAACCTGAGTCTCCTGTGTCTCCGGCATTGCAGGTGGATTCTTTATCACTAAGCCACCAGGAAAGCCTTGGGCCAAGAGTAGTGTGTGTTTTTGTGCCATACTGATCTTGGGTGATGCTCCTTGATCAAATTTTTCCAAGGTCAAATGCACTTGAGCAATTTGGCATATATACTGCCAAATTGCATCAGTCTGGAGACTCGAATTCATGCTTTAATGCCTCTGAGAATAGGATGGAATCCCTGGCAGGTATAGTAACAATTGGCAGCATTCTCCTGGTTTTAAAATAATGCATTTTCCTCCCGTTCCTGCTCCCTGAAACCTGTGGACAAGCCTTGGAGGCCCCAAAGGGCCAGGACCAGGCTGTGCTCCGGCCTCAGCTGTGGAGTCCAGCGTGGCTCCATGAGGGCAGAGGGTCTGGCTCAGCTACACCTGGTTCCAGACCTGGGTAGTTCCTACAAGCCTCATAGCTCCTTGGTGCCTCTCTGGCTGGCTCTGCGTGTGGTCATGCTGTGGGCCCTGGGCACTAAAGCGTTAGGAGCTCCCATGGAGGTGGGGGTGGGGCACCTCAGTGTGGCCAGAGCTGACTACAGCATGGATTAGGGGGCTGGGGGTTCCTATGCCTGCACCCACAGCTCCTGTGCCAGTGCGCCAGCCTCATCTCCTGGCCCAGGGGTGGGGGAGCTCCTCCTCAGATGACTCACAGGCTTTTCTGGAACAGCCACTGTTAAGGGGTGAAGGGAGACCCCCACCCTGCCATGATGTCCTAGGCTGCTCTGAGGAGTGCCAGGGGCTCCCTGCTCCCTCCTCCCTGATCAGCTGGCCCAGGGCTGTTGCCACCACATCACACACACACACACACACCCCATCTACACACACACACACCCACAAAACACACATATACCCCACACACCACACACACACACTCTACATACCACACACACATACTAGACACTGCACAAAGATGCATACACCACATACTCCACACCCCCCATAAAACACACAGAGACCAGTATAGAAAGAAATAACACCAACAAACTCAGTGAGTCCTACAGAGACCACTACTCACTGGGAAGCAGGCAGAGTCCCGTGCTCCTGCCCCTGGCCACCACCCCCACAGCACCTCACCCCCTTTTCACTACCTCTGCACCCCAAATGAGAATCTCTGACCCCAGACCCCAGGCAGCGGGGCCTCTCCAGGCCTGTCTGCCCCCCAGGCCCGGGGCAGAGCAGGGCCAGCAGAGCCCACCTTGAATTGCTGGCTGCCGGCCTTCACCCGGATGAGGGTCCCAGGGCCCCGCCTGCTTTCCTTGGACTCCAGCCCGAATATCTCCCGCAGAAACTTGTTTTGGGAGGAGTGGACCAGGGCGAGGATGTCCCTGTTCAGCACATCCCGATTCTTCTCCAGGAAGCCTGCGGGGAAGCAGAGCCCCCCAACCCCCGCCAGCTCAGACTGGGGAGGGGAGGGTGAGGTGCAGGCAGGAGGCCACCATGCCAGCCTCCATCTCCCCACGTCTTGGCAGCCAGTGCCTCCGCTCAGCACCAAGTCATGTCACATCTGCACACTGCAGCCCCCACAACCTACCATCCCCACCCCAAACTCCCTCATCCAAGCTTGCACCCACCCCAGGGGGTCTCCTCTCTCCCCTAGTACCTGTGCCCCACCCCAGGGGTCTCCCCTCTCCTGATGGCCTATGGCCCCCAAGAGATCTCTGGGGAGTTCTTCCCTCCTAAGCCCTCCAGGATAATGCTGGCTTCTGCTTCAAGGACAGCTCAAGCATCATCTATTCCAGGAGGCCCTACTGACCCACACATGGCTCCCATCTGCCCTGTGTGGCCCTTCACCTGGGCCCTGTCATTCAGCTCAGGGAAGCCTGGGGCCTTCCCATCTGTTCCATCAGCCGCAGCTCCCCGGGTGGACCACAGGTGGGAGCGAGTCCCTTCCCCTCCCAGCCCCCGCTGTCACTGCCATGTCCACCTGGGAACCCACCAACAGCACAGCGGATGGAGTGTCCATTCATTGTGCAGTTCAGACCTCCCCGAGGGTGGTGCCTATGAATTCTCGTCAGGGCTCTGAATTTCTGGGGAACCCTGGGCAAGTCTGATTGAGCCAACTGCTTGTCTACATATAAGAGCCAAAACAGAAGAGAAGGAAAAGGAGAAAGTGCAGAAGCCTGCCCATCCCCATAACTTCTGAAAATCTGGCAGGCTGGCTGCGTCCAGGGAGCTTGCAATCTGGACGGGAAGGCCTGGCCACTCCTGCTGGGAGGCCGACCCTTGCCCAGCAGCCAGTCTGTGCGGGGGCAGCTGCTTCACATGTCCCTGTGGAACCAGCTGGGGGGGGGAGGGGTCGGAAACAGCTGTTTTGCTCTTCCTAGAAGCCCGAAACAGGGAAAGGAAAGAAATTAAACACCACTTGGCTTCCTGGCTTCACGGATAGGGGGCAGGAGTAGGTGACTTGCTGATTATGAGGTCCTAAGACATATTTCTTTCCTCATTATAAGTATAAACTGCATTGGTCTTGGAATTGAATGTGTGCCCACAGGCAGTGTGTGCACATACACGTGAGCACTTGAGTGAACACATGTGTGCACACACATGCATGGGCCTGGACAGAGGAGGTTTGGGAATGAAGCATGTCTGTCGCTTATTAAGGAGACCCTGAGGGCCTGGGTGCCCCAAGGCCCTTCTACCAACCTTGCTCTGGGACCTTGGAACAACGTGCTAGAGCCAGAGGCCCCTCCAGCTTAAGGAGTGAGCCGTTAGAAGTTAGGGAGGGGGGCGTGTATGGGCTGAGCTGTTTGCTCCCCAAATCCATATGCTGAAGCCCTAACCCATAGTACCTTAGAATGTGTATGGGGAGAGGGCCTTTGAGGAGGTAATGAAGGTAAAATGAGGCTGTTAGGGTGGGCCCTAATCCAGTCGGAGTGGTGTCCTACAAGAAGAGGAGATTAGGACACAGACATGCACGGGAACAAGAAAGATGCCAGAGAGAGACTTCAGAAGGAACTGGTCCTGCTGACATTTGTCTTGGACTCCTGGCCTCTGGAACTGTGAGAAAATGCATGCCTGTACCTCTCTGTGGAACTTTGCTATGGCAATGTTGGCCAGTGGACAGTGTGGGTCTGGGGGTGAGTGGACAGCACATCTCCCCTCCCGCCGTGGAAGAGCGTGGACCTGCCTGAGGCAGGGCACAGAACTGTAAGAAGAAGGCGCTAGAGGATGGTTGCTTCTCAAAACCAGGCCAGACAATGACTGGGGGCCTGCTGAGGGCTGCACCTCACAAGCACCTGACTCTGACTTGTCTTCTCCTTTTAAGTCACCCCATTTTAGTGGGGTGCTCTGTGCATGCCTGCACAGCCTCATGTGAGGTCTGGGAAGGCCATGTCAATGGTGGAAGAAGGAAGCTTGATTCCCTCTCTGCCAGCAGGTGCTGTCAGAGGAGAAGACTGGGCCAAGAGCTCGAACCGAGCTGCCCTCACCAAGCTGAGCGTGGTGAGAGCAAGCTTGCTTTGCCTGGCTCCAGGGCCACCTGAAGAGTAGGCTGGCTCATAGGCCCCTCTCCCAGCTCAGTGCTGGAAGACTGCCTTCTGCAGATGGGGTGAGCAGGCACGTGATGTTACCTTGTGCCCTTCCAGGCTTAGACAGAGCCTCCCCGCCCCAGGTGCTTTGGATGATTGAGGCACACCTGGGCGCAAACTTTCCCCCACCCCATCCTCGCCAAAAGACAGAGTAATAGGACTTAAGTCATGAAGATAGTAGGGCACTGAAAAAAACCCAGCAGGCTCAGTTTTAAGGAGCATTCACAGAATCTTGTACTCCGAAAGCCTAAAGAAACTACCTTAATCTTAGCATACATGGAAGTTTCAGGTCACTTCAAAAACTAGAACTTGGCCTTGAGTAGCCCATGGAGGTTGATGTGCGCAGTGTCTTTGTGTCTGGAATTCTGAAGTCCCACTAGCTCTGGTCTCCCAGCTTTGAGAAAAACCCCAAAGCCAGGATCTGGTGGGAGTTATAAAGGAGCCCCCTTACCTCCTCATTTCTCCAACAGAAATAATCCCCTGATTTAGGAACACCTGCCTTCATCCATGTGAAAACAGCAGCCTCTCCCGCTGCCTTGTCCCTCCACCTGAAAAGTGTACTTGGAGCATCCCTGACTCCAAGTTCCCAGTTAGACCACAGTAGCTCCTCAGTTCTCCTTACAAGCCACACAGAGTGACCTATGGCTTTCCACCTCATTTTCCCGATCGCAGCACACACTGGCCACCTCTCCAATTTTTCTAAGCACACCGGCAGCTTGACTGCCTCAGCCCCTTATTTCTCCAATCAAAACTATGCTTGGGACTTCCCTGGTGGTCAAGTGGTTAAGAATCCACCTGTCAACGCAGGAGACATGAGTTATATCCCTGGTCCAGGGAGATCCCACATGCTATGCGGCAATAAAACCCACGCGCCACAACTACTGAGGCTTGTGAGCTCTAGGGTCCACATGCCACAACTACTGAGCCTGCATGCTACAACTACTGAAGCCCTTGCACCCTAGAGCCTGTGCTCTGCAACAAGAGAAGCCACCACAATGAGAAGCCCTCATACCACGCCACAAGGAGAGAGGACCCCTTGCTTGCCGCACCCAGAGAAAGCCCACGTGCAGCGATGAAGACCCAGCACAGTCAACAGACAGATAAAATCTTTAAAAACATGCCCAGGCTTCTCTCAGCATATACATTTTCACTACCAAGAGAGCAAAAAGATATCCCACAGAATAGGAGAAAATATTTGCAAATTCTGTATCTGATAAGGTAATTACAATTAAAAAAAAGAAAACAATTAACATGTGTTGGTAAGGAGCTGTAGGAATTGGAAACTTCATACATTGCTAATGGGAATGTAAAATGGTGCAACCACTTTGAAAAACAGCTTGGTGCTTATCCCAAAAGTTAAATAGAAATACCATATGACCCAGCAATTCCTCTCTTAGGTATGTGTCCAAAAGAAGTGAAAACATATGTCCACATAAAAACTTGTACATGAGTGTTAATAGCAGCATTACTCATAATGGCCAAAAATATCCATCAGTTGATGAAGGGATAAACAAACAGTGGCATATCTGTGCTGTGGAAGGTGGTACTGCAGTATACAGAAACAAAACTCAGAAACATGCTGCAATGTGAATGCACATTGAAAACGTTATGTCAGGTGAAAGAAGCCAGTCACAAAGGCCACACTGGCGTATGATTCCATTTATGTGAAATACCCAGAGCAGGCACGTCCATAGAGACAGAAATTAGTAGTTGCTGGGGTTGGGGAGAATTGGGGAGCAATGAGGAATGACTGCTAATAGGAGTTCCTTTTGTTTTTCTGAATGCAAACCCCTGCATTAGAAGAATAGAATCTTAACCTTTGGACTGCCAGGGAAGCCCCTAATGGGGATTTCTTTTGAGGGGTGATGTAAATGTTCTAAAATTGTGGCAACAGCTGCATAATTCTATGAATATACTAAAAAACCATTGAGCTGTAGACTTCAAATGAGTGAATTCTATGGTATGTGAGTTATCTCTCAGTAGAACTATTACCAACAAAATAAAACACAAACATACATGCGTGGTCCATTCCATTCCCTCTGTCCCACTGCTGGCTCTGCCAAATGACCTAGCCTTCTTTCCATGGCCTCCCTGGGTGCTCCAGATTTGGAAGGAAGGGACTGTGGAGAGGAGCTTCACCTACCTTCTACATGGTAGTGCACCTCGCCAGCAAAGTGGGCGATGCCAAACTGGGCATCATGGATGTTCTTGGGCTGTAGGAAGCCCTTGTTGTTAGCATGGACACTCTTCAGTTTTTGCAGCAAAGTGGTATCTGTCCCCTGGAAGAACAGATGCCTTATGGGCCGAGGACCCAGAGCCCAGCCACTGGGTACACCCCCAGGTCTCAGGGGCTCTCTCAAAGGGCAAAGCAACTGGGTTCAGAATGACTGAGAGCCTTTCTACAGACAGCAAGCAGATGTGTCGGGGGCAGGGGCTTGTTGCCTGAGTGAGGGCTGAGGCAGGAAAAGAGAATGCCAGCTCACTGGCTGTAGCCTTCCCAGGGAGCAGAGCATCTCCCTTCTCTGGATCAGAGCTCTTACTGACTACCTGTGAGAGTCCATCTCCCCAGAAACATGCAGAGTCCCCCAAAGCAAGAAGGAAAGTGTTGCCTTGTCCTGCACTCCATGCAGCCCTTGGCCCACAAGGCTCAACCAACCCTCTTTGGGGGTGTGTTCTTGAATCTAAATAATCTATGCTGAGGAGTAGAAGTGAGGGCGGACTCAGGTGCCTTCCTCCAGGAGGCGAGCCTTGAAGGAGAGGAAGGCTAAAAGGCTGGGACTACTCTGTCAACCCCCAGGCAGAGGTTTCAGCAGCCGTGGAGTTTCCCAGGCATGGGGTCTCCCCTTGAGGGGTGGCGGGCCCAGGGGCACACCTGTGGGAAGCGGCTCTCTTCGTCCAGGAGGGAGATGATGCTCATGGGCTTGAGGGCCAGCAGGTCCAGGGTAGGCCGGTTGTCGGTGTAGTGGATGTAGTCCCAGGCAATGCTCTCTGCGCGGTACTCCTCCTGCTCCACCATGAACACGTGCTGCACAAAGAGCTGCTGCAGGTGCTCGTTGGCCAGGTTGATGCAGAGCTGCTCGAAGCTACAGGGGGCAAGGTTGGCGTGGTTGTCCCTGCAGCCAACCCCTGGCACACAGCCCCACACATGTGCACCCACAGAGCACACCCCCAAACACCTCTTCCTCTGCCTCTGCCTCCATCCCCTCCTCCATCCCACAGCAAACAGATTCAGAGAAATGAGGAGGCTCCACTTAGCATCAAGCCCTGACTTTGACTCCATTAGGTCCCCAGCAGGATCCTCTGCCAAGTTAGGCTGTCCTGACATGGAGACAATCTCTGGGGGACCAAGGGTCCAGTAGCTACCCTGACCCACGGGCAAGCGGCTTTGGTAGTAAGACGAGCTTCTGGAGACCCGTCATTGATGGCTGGGCTCCTTTGCATCAATCAGACACACTCCCCCAATCCTCCCACTTGCTCTTCCTCCTGGGCTCCATTTCATCTCCAGAAATGATCCCTCCACTCATCACCCCTGGCTCAGGTCAGAAACCAGGCTATCATACCTGACACCTCTCCTTCCTCCCCAACTCCAATCAGTTGCCAAAGTCCGGTCTACGCTCTTTCCAACACAGCACCTGATCTGTTTACTTCTTTTCACTCCCACTGCTGCTCCCTTAAGCCAGGTCACCCTTCTTTCTTACCTGGAGCACAGTAACAACCGCCTTGTGGCTCTCTCTGCCTCCAGCCTCACCCCTCCAACCACTCTCCATGGCCACTAGACAGAGCTTCCGGATGTGCAGATCTGATCCCCACCACCAGCCAGCTCTCCCCCTGCTTTGAATCCTTGTGGACATGAGCTCCCATTATTTTCAGGATCCAGACAGACAGTGACACAGTAGAAAGCCTGCCCAACACTGCCAGGGAATGGACGCAGGGGACTCTGAGTGATAGTCGCTCAGCCGTGTCTGACTCTTTGTGACCCCATGGACTGTAGCCTGCTACACTCTTCTTGTCCATGAAATTCTCCAGGCAAGAATACTGGAGTGAGTTGCCACCTCCTTCTCCAACAGGGCACCCTGCCCTTCTCTCATTCTAAGTCTTCACACACGGAGACCCTCCTTTCTCTGACCTGCTCTTTTGGTTCATCCTTTGGGTCTCACTTAGCATTTCTTCCTCAGGATGGGTTGCCCATTTATGCAAAACCTTATGGTACCTCAGGCTGATTGTTCAGGTCTGTTAACCCACTACCTGGACAGTGTGGAGTGATGTTATAGCCATCAGCGATTGCAGCCACCCCTGCAATGAGCCCTGAGGTAACTCAGGATGGAGACCAGGAATACTGGCCTGCTAGCAGTCGTCAGACTGCCTGTGTGGTCAGTCCTCAGTCACGCCCAGCTCTTTGAGATCCTTTGGCCTGTAGCCTGACAGGCTCCTCTGTCCATGGGATTTTCCAGGCAAGAATACTGGAGTGGGTTGCCATTTCCGCCTCTAGGGGATCTTCCTGACCCAGGAATCGTACCCACATCTCCTGCATGCAGGTGGATTCTTTACTGCTGAACCATTGGGGAAGCCCCATAAGATTGGAGCCACTCACAACAGTACAGCTTGAAGAAACTCAGGACGTGAACACACAGAATACTGGCCCCAGATATCTGAGATTCACATCAAAGGAATGATTTCAGTGAACCCAGACTCTTGCATCTTCCCATACACAGAAAAGTGCTAAATTCCTTAACTTGAGATATCTAGTTTCCTTTTATTAACAATAATTTGTTGATGTTCTACCTTCCCTTTGTTGCAAAAAACTCCTATATATCCTGGCTCCACCCTCGCCTCCTCGGAGCATTTTTCTCAGAATTATTTGAGATGCTGTCTTCTGGGCTTGAAGTTCTAGGAATGTATGCTGAATAAAACATAAGTCTCAACTTTTAGGTCATGAACTTTTTTTTCAGTTGACAAGAGTACTCGGTGCACCCTTGCAAAAGGCAGGTTGGGTGAGTGACTGTGTGCTGAGTGACATGGCCCTGCTCCTTCAGGTGGGCCCCAGACTGCAGCCCTGCCGCAAACCCAGCTTGTGGCTCCTTCACAGGGGGTGGGGGGGAGAGTGTCCCTGATTAAATGTTCAGATCCCCCAAAATAAACTACTATTCCACCTCCACAGTGGCCAAAGATATGCTTGGTCTGCTCAGCTGCCCCTCTCAGGGCCAGAAACCAATGATAGGAATCATTTTTTACTTTACTGTTCCTCAGAGTTTCTGTCATGTTGGGCTGAGTTCTCCCAGCCCTGCCTCATCCCACCTGCCCACAGTGAGCTGGTTCCTAGGTGCCTTCAATCCCAATGTGCTTGCACTCAGAATGGCTTGCATCTTGACCAAGGGGCCTTCTCAGCCTTGGGGCGTATCTAAGTTGGTGATAGGACCTTGGGCAGGGGCATGCCAAGGTCAGGAGAGCCCGTTGGCACCTCTGACAGTGCCCAGAGAGCTCCACTTGGGACTAAAACCAAGCAGAACCCTGGGGGGCCCTCCTAGATACAAAACTCCCTCCTTGTCCCCCATTTGTAGCAAAAGGCTTTAGTCTCCTATGACATCTCTGAGTCCTAAGAGCAGACTCAAGACCAATTAGGGAAGTGAAGCAATGCAGTCAAGGAACAGTAATGCCATGATAAAACAGAGTCCTAGTCCTTCCTCAAGAGATGTGCATATGACTTAATGGATCTCTTTGAGTTGTTTTGCAGAAACTAAGGCCCCTGCCCAGGTAGAGTATGGTGACCACATGCCGGTCACAAACATGTAGACCCCAGATTGGTTGGAACCAGAACGCTGATGATTAAGATTCCTTAAACATCACTCCATTACCTCATCACCAACCAATGAGAAGAGAGTCCACAAGCTGATCATGTACCCTGTGACTCTCACCCCTAAAATTGCCTTTAAAAAACTTTACTTGAAAGCCATCAAGAAATTTGGATTTTGAGCTGCCTCAAACTTGGATGAGCTGCCTGTTCTCCTTCTTAGACCTGCAATAAGTGCTATGCTTTACTTCACCACAACCTGGTGTCAGTAGACTGGCTTTGTTGTGCTTTGGGTGAGCAGACCTGAATTCCATTTGGGAGTAGAACTAGACTTAGGCTCTGTCTCACCCAGGGCTTTAAATGAACCAGGTTCACGTTGGTAAGCAAGGTTGCACATGTAGGATACTTCCTGCTTGCTTGTCCCCCTTCCTTTTTCCTCATCTGGCCCTTTGATGATACTTCCCCTGTCCTCATCTAGCTCCACGGCCTGGCTCCCCTTGCTGCCTCTGTCTACTTCCACCCCAGTCTTCATCACAGTCTTAGCTGGGAATTACTTTTCTGACCTGCTTCATTTCTCCAGCTCTTCAGCCTCCAGTCTGGGACACTGGGTCAGAAGTGTCCTGCCTCACCTTACCCTTGTCAGACTGAAAAATTGGGGATGGACCACAAAGCCCCTGCCTTCCCCATCACCTACTATGATAGCCCACCTAAGGATGCAGTCACATTAGTGTTATTGATTTCCACTTTCACCTTAACCACACGTGATAATTCATTCTAGTTTGTGAGAAGAGTGGATAGCTTGAGATGGATGATGAATGCTGGAGTGTCAGCCTGACTCTCATGATGCTGTTAGCCATATGGCCTTTCCTAGACAGCTTGTGGATGCCAGGGGATGTGCGTGAACTGCCTCACTGAGGAAGGACACAGTCTTGCTGAGGCACTCACCCTGGCGTCTGTGAGCGGAGTTGAGGCCCTGCTCCCGGCCAGTCTGGAGAGGAATGGCTGCCCTCCAGTTGGCTCAGGGAGGACTTAGCTCATCTCTCATTTTTCTGAAAGCAGGTGCGGGGACCTCCATACCTATTTTTCTGGAAGTTTTCAAAACCAAATATGTCCAGGAGGCCGATTGTCCTTGGCACATTTTGGGGGTCCTGGGCAGGTGGGGTGAAAATTGCAGCATTGATCTTCTTGACAATCCACAGGAAGAGATGCCCATAGATGCCCTGTAGAGACATGGGGTAGAACCCACGGCTTTGATGCATGAGAGGAAGGCTGCTGCTTTCTCCAAGTTTACCTGGGAAGGCTGCAGGCACTGGACCTACTGAGGGAGATTACTCTTACTTTAAGGCAAGAAACCACCCTGGAGAGTCTGGGCAGCCCACGGTCACCAGACAGGGGACTGGCAGAGTCAGGACTTGCCCAGCTCTCTGCCCTTTCCTGCTGTCTACTCACCAGGAAAGGAGCTACGCTCAATACATAGACATGTAGGCCCCTTCTCCCACAACTCTGCACCTTGACAAAGGCATCCCTCCGGTCTGCAGCCTGAGTGATGTTCAGGGGCCTGGTGACAAACTCCCCGCGGATGGTGATGGAGTGCTTGATCAAACAGTCTCGGAGGGCCTGGTCCTTCACCTGGAAGGCAGGTAGGGGCTGGCATCACAGCTGATAGAGCAGGGCCTGGTGCCAACATGCTCTCTCATTACCAAACATCCCATGCCCAAAGCCTGAGAATGGGAGATGCCTGTGACTAGGACCAGAGTCAGGATGCTGGGCAGGACTGGTCCAGGGTCAGTCTGAGCACTGGGATATCAGTGTCAGGGAAGGATGCACCAGCTGGGTGGGCCATGAGGATGCTGGCTGCTTGGTTGACCAGTCTTGTGCTGGTCTCCTGGTACTGGGCCCACCATCGGGTGGACCCTGGAAAACAGTGGGCATGGAGGGTTCTGAGGCCTGGCCACTGACATCTGAATACACTTCAACCGAAGTCACTACTGCCTGGAGTCTGGAGGCCCAAATGAGCAAGAGGAGTCTGGATGAAGTCCCTCCCACATACAGAGAAGACTTGGCTGGCAAGCCCCCAAGGTTTCTAAGAACCCTGCAACCACATGAAAAACATTAGCAGCAAAAAGTACCTACCTACTGTGATGGCTTTTTTCCCCTTCTGATTCTATTAATTTCCCACTGAATCTGTTAGTGGGGTGTGATTACAAAGCCCCATCACTTGTCCTCCAAGTCAAGGCTCTATTTGATCTCTTTAATAATGTGCAGGGGAAACTTCCTGGTGGTCCAGCAGTTAAGACTCCATGCTTGCAATGCAAGGGACACAGGTTCAATCCCTCACTGGAGAACTAAGATCCCACATGCTGTGTGAGAGTGAAAGTGTCAGTCACTCAGTCATCTAACTCTTTGAAATCCCATGGACTATAGCCCACCAGGCACTTCTGCCCATGGAATTCTCTAGGCAAGAGTACTGGAGTAGGTTGCCATTTCCATCTCCAGAGGATCTTCCTGACCCAGGGATGGAATCTGAGCTTCCTGCATTGCAAGTTATATAGAAAGTGCAAGTATCAGCGGTCACAGCCTAAATGCCTACAGGGCCAGCAGTGTGGCAAAGCCAAAAAATAACAACAGCAAAAAATAACACACAGGGTGAGTGGTCTGAGTACATTCCATCAGCCCAGAAGAGCACAACTCATGGAGAAGCCCTGGGGACCAGGATATGGGGCAAGGATGTCTTGCTGTAAAGGCCTCAGATTGATTGAGTGGGGACAACCTGGGGAATGGGTGGGGTAGAAAGTTGAGTAAAGGCCGTAGAAGAGCAAGAAGGTCAGGGAAAGGGCAAGAAACACGTGTTCAAGTCACGCTGAACATTTCCAGGGACTTAGTTAATGATTAACTCCATGATTCCCACACCTAGGGCCTGCAGTGCTCCACAGGGGAGTTGGAGGGGAGAGGGTGAGTGAGAACCTGGGAGGCAGGAACTGGAGACTGGGAAGGGCTCTCAGCCCAGGCCCTGAGGCTGCTCACAAAAAAAAGGAGACTGGCGTACAGAAGAGCAGAGTTACCTCCAGTAACTTCATCACAGTGGGAAAGGCAGGGGTCTCCATCACGTCAGAGGAGTCCAGGTTCTCAAAGATCGCAGCTGCAGAGAGAAGCAATGACCCTGAGAGGCAAAGTGGCCTGAAGGGATGGGACAGAGGCCCCAGGGAGGCTGTCCCAGATGCATGCCTCAGAGACAACCATCCCTGGGTGAGGGGCACTGCCTCTCCCAGGCCCCCTCTGAGAGTCGTGACCTCTCTGGGGACTATCAACATTTTGATTCTAACCACTGTTCATAGGGTATGTCCCCCTCTGCCCAGATTGAGATCCTGACTCAAAGGGGAGTTTGAAGCTGTTGGAGGGAGAAGTCTGGTGCTGGTGGGGCAGGTGGGGTCTATCAAGGGAGAGGATGACCCATTGGTCTCATTCCATCTGCTCTGCTGTCCTTAGAAACCTAGGTGTGTTCATTCATTCAGCAAAGGATGAAGCAGGGCCCAGCTCAGCAGGTCTCCTGACCCACCTACTGGTTCAATCCTTCCCCTTTGAGTCCCTCCCTTTAGGGCCGCTGAGCTGCAGGGAGGAAAGAAAGCTGTTTCTGTCATTTTTTTTCCTTCTTTAGACTTAAAAATTGTAAACTAAAGCATATGCTTTAAGAAATGCATAAAACCCAAAGGTATGTTATAACGGATAATTATTATGTCAGCATTGTGAAGCAACCACTTAAGCCAAACCCAGAGCTTCACAAACAGCTGGGACCTTTCCTGCTCAGACCAGCTCCTCCACGGAAGGCAATATTCTCCTGACCACCACAGAAACCACTTCCTTGGTTTTTCCTTATCTTTTTACTACCTATATGTCGATCCCTGTTGCTGTTCAGTTGCTCAGTCAAGTCTGACTCTTTGTGACCCCATGGACTGCAGCATGCCAGGCCTCCCTGTCCCTCACTGATTTAATCACTAAACTGCATTTAATTTTACCTGTTTACTTATGTGTTATCTAAATACCTGCATTCCTCTGTAGTGTTTAATTTAAAAAAAATTTATTTATCTCTTTTCTGCTGTGCCGGGTCTTGGTTGCTGCACTGGCTTTCTCTCTGATTGCAGAGAGTGGAGGCTACTCTCCAGTTGCAGTGTGTGGGCTTCTGCTGCTGCTGTTCCTGGGCTTTAGGGCACAAGCTCCATAGTTGTAGCTTAGTTGCTCCACAGCATGTGGGATCTTCCCAGATCAGGGATTGAACATGAGTCTCAGATTCTTTACCACTGAGCCACCAGCGAAGCCCTGTAGCACTTAATTTTATCTGTGTTTAAATTTTGTGTGTGAGCTCTCTGCCTTCTTTTGCCTGGTTTCATTTCCTCAACATCACGTTTGATAGTATTCCATGTCCTGAGGCCCCCTGCTTATCAGCACCCACTTTTTATCAGCAGAAGTGCCCGGTTTGGTCACCCAGCTACAGCTTGCTGGAGTAGATTTCCTTATATGATCTGAGATAGTGGTTCATGTTTTCTACATGAATATCCAATTGGTCTGGAAGAGTTTATTGAAAAATCTGTCTTTTTTTCCACTGCTGTGTGAGTTGGTGTCTTTCATTAGATCTAGAGCCAGCCATAATCCCTTCAAGTGTTGTTTAAGTCCCAACCCTCTCTTTTTCTTTAGAACTCTAAACGTATTCTACATCTTCTCACTCTATCTTTGAGGTCTCTTACTCTGTCTTTTATATTTTCCATCTTTTAAAAAATATTTACTTATTTATTATTTGTCTGCGTTGGGTCTTTGTTATGGCATTCGGGTCCTTTAGTTGTGGCATGTGAACTCTTAGTTGCAGCATGTGAGATCTAGTTCTCTGACCCAGGATCGAGCCTGGACACCCTGGATTGGTAACAGGGAGTCTTAGCCACTGGACCACTAGGGAAGTTCCTGTTTTCCATCTTTTTTGTCTTTCCATGCTGCACACACAGTTTCTCTTTCCCTTTAGAACTCTAATTAAATGTATACTATATCTTCTCACTGTATCTTCTAGGTCTCCTATTTTCTCTTTTATATTTTCCATCTTTTTGTCTTTCTGTGTTGCTGTTGCTTTCTTCCAGAGAGGATTGTCAGTAATTTCTGTCAGGCACTTGGGGCAGTAACAAAACAGGCCAGGACAGTTGAGTCTCCAGACCAACTGGACGCTTAGAAATGGCTGGCGGGTTCATGCACGGCTTTGCCTACACTTTGGGTTTCCAGCCAAAAGTTTGGGATGATTGATCAATGTCTTCACCTTTGGAGGGCCCTAAGCTTTGGCATCTTCTGCCCTAACTCCACAAGACCTCTAAAATTACAGCCAAAATTCCTAATGTACTTTTCCAACACATTGTGACTCTGATGGGCCCTTTGGATGAGAACCCACAGGGATTTCTTCCTCCTCTAGTCTCCATTCTTCCTCCTCAGGGGTGTACTTTGGATGGAAACAGCATTACCCATGAACTCCACGTTGCCCAGGTGGAGAATAGTGGCCAGCAACTTGCTGAGGTCCCAGTTTTCGGAGTCAGAGAACATGAGGATCTTCATGGCCGAGCGGACATGGGCATAGTCCTTGGCATCATTGCGCCCCTCACAGGAAGTACAGTTCCCCTGAAAGATTGAACACATCAGCTTTTGGGGGCCTTCTCCATTGTAGGGCCAGCAAGGCAGGGATGTATCAGGGACTCAGCCAAAGGGCCCTGATAAGTGATACTTCATTGGCTCTGGGTGGGTCCCATGGGACCACCTAGAGGACCAAGCTCATAAAATACACAAAGGTATTTCCAAAGGCAGAATTATGGTGATATAGACCCAGAATTCTATGGTAGCTTGATAGCTATGTGGCCATAGCTAATTCATTCAGTTTCTCTGAGCCTCTTATTTGTCAACCATCCATGGTAATGCCTGCCTCAGTCTCTTGGGGGAATATCATGGGTTAATTCCTTTAACAAACACTTTCTAAGGCTCACTGTGTGTACCTACTGGGGTACTTACTGGGAATTCATTAATGGAGAGAGCTGGCCCTGCTCTGCATGCTGTTACATCCAGGAGAAGAGGCAGAAAGATTATGTCATAGGCTTTTGCAGATGCTGAGACAAAAGGGGGCTTGGCCAGCCCTCCTGGGAACTGGGGAAAGGCTTCCTGGAGGAGGCACCTGAGCTGGTTCCACAGGGTGAGCTTTATAGCAGCACAGGGAGAGAGGGTTTTGGCAGATAACAGCTTGAGCTAGGCTGTGAGATGGGAGGCAAAGAGGCTGGACTCATGTGGAGGAGGAGGGGCTGGCAGACGGTGGGATCTGGAGGGACTTGGAAACCTTGCCAAAGAGCCACGAGGAACTTCCAAAGAGCTGTGATCAGGAATACTGTCTGTCAGGCGCCCTGTATGGGAGATCTGTGGGGTGGATGATAGATTTGGGGTCAAGTCTGCAGAGAAGGGGAACTCAGTAGGAAAGTAGCACCATGCTTTAGGCAAGAGATGATGAAGGCCTCAGGCAGAGACAGGGGAGACAGGGGTTAGGCAGGAGAGAGCGTTGAGAGCTGGATCTCATTCATTCTCTTGTCAACAACACAAGCCCCACTTGTGAGACTGATTGTCTGGCAATGTTCCAGGCGTGGGGACACAACTGAGCAAGGCCTCTGCTCTCCTGGAGTTCAAGTTCTCGGGGCACCTAGGAGGACGGTGACTGGGATGAAATGAGGGGGGAGCTACGGGGTGGCCAGGAGCCTTCTGTCCATTAGGACCAAAGGAAGGTGAGGCTTGTGTGGCAGGACTATAGCCTCTGTGGAAAACAAGGAAGCACATGGACAAGGGCAGGATTCTGATGGTCAAGAGTAATCCTCTGATGGTTGTAAAGTGTATGCCAAACACAGAAGGGTGGAGTGGAGAAGGGCAAAAGGGAGCCCCCAGTCCCCACCCAGGGGCCTACCCAGAGTCTGGGCTTTTATGAGGCTGTAAACCAACGTTGAGCAAGACCTGGCCCTTCTTACTTCTTCCCCATAGTAAGAGGCAGGGCAGGGAGAGGTGGGAAGGGGAGGAGGGGTGGGGCAGGAAGGGAGAAGGGAGGAGGGTCAGGGAGGGGCAGACAGCCTCACCATGGTGAGGTAGTGGTACTCCGAGGGCGTCCCCAGGCACAGCAGCTTCTTCTCCTCGGCGCTCATCCCCATGAGCAGGCAATAGAAGATGTGGTAGTTACGCTCCTCCGGGGCCTGGCAGGGAGGGAGTTCCAGGAGCTTGTAAGCAGCTCCCCTGAGGCTGTGGGTCCTCGGTACTGTCTCCCGGCCCCAGCCCTGTCCCAGTTTCCTTCCTCCCCAGCCAGCAGGGCTCTGGCATTGACCCAAGGGATGAGCATGCCTGGTCACTGTCCTCATCCGAGGCCAGAATGTCACTCCTTGTAATCACTCCTTGCACTTTCCTGTAGCCTGACTGCCCCCCGCAGTCCAGAGTCACAGGCAAAGCAAGGTGTCAGGATTCAGATCCAGGCTCTCTGACTCAGAATTCCCGACTCTACAGTCTAGGTAAAGCCTTCACTGGTGGCTCAGTGGCAAAGAACCTATCTGCTAATGCAAGAGATGTGGGAGACACAGATTTGATCCTCCAGGAAGAACCCCCGGAGAAGGAAATGGCAACCCACTCAGTTATTCTTGCCAGGGAAATCCCATGGACAGAGGAGCCTGGTGGGGTTTCGAAAGAGTCAGACATGACTTAGCGACTGAGCAAAAACAACAACGACAAAGCCTTCCTATCACCTCGTGACCCCCAGGGACCTGACTTCCACAGGTTTACCTAGCTGGGTCTTCTGCATTTTTAAACATTATTTATGAGAACATCTCTGTTGTGAAATTCAGGCAATTCCAAGTATAGAGTGTTAAAGGGGGAGTTTCTCTTCCCCCACCTTCCCACTCCTCAGACGACCTCCTCTTCTCCCTCAGAACCATTGGATGTCCTTTCTACACATCACTAATACATTTACTGAGAGTGCGTGCATGCATGCTCCATTGCTTCAGTCGTGTCCGCCTCTGCAATCCCACTTACACGCCAAAAAAATTTTTTTGACATGGACCGTTTTAAAAGTATTGAATTTGTTACGATACTGCTTCTGTTATACATTTTCTGGCCCCGAGGCATGTGAGATCTTAGCTCTCTGACCAGGGATCAAACCTGCATGCCCTGTATTGGAAGATGAAGTCCCAACCTTCAGACCACAAGGGAAGTTCCCCACCCCGCAAAATTTTTAATCTTATCACAGACAGGACTTGTCTCTGATATGCTTTAGAAGTCTCCTGTTCATTCTGGGATGTCTCTATGAGGACCAAATTCTGTGAATTCACCAACCATTATGTGAAGAACTATAAACTTCTGGAGAGAGCAAACTTTGGAGTCTGAGAGACTCTACCTTCTCCTAGTTCTGGGACCTAGATAAGTTACCCTGGACTCATCTATACAATGGGGACAAAGAGACCTGTCTCTCTTGGTTGTTGTGAAGATCTAATGAGATAACACAGGGGAAACACCTGGCAGCAGGTAAGGGTCACTAAAGGTGAGCTTCCTCCTTCAGCTCGCCACAGTGTCCAGGTGTCTACCTGTTCCCATACACATCTCCAGCCCCTTCAGTGGCATGTCCCCGTTCTGAAGCTTCATGTGTGTGTGTGCATGCATGCTTATGCACACTCACACGGGGGTTATACCATTACATGAGTGGGGTATCCTACCCCCAACAAGGCTGTGTTAACTCTGCTGATATGGCTGTCATACTTTGGGGTCTTTGTCAGCTACAACTATCTACTTGATCTGTGGGGCACAGTGCAAAATGAAAACATGGAGAATCTCTCTAAAAGTTATTAAGAATTTCAAGATGGTGACAACAGAGCATTAAACCAAATGTGGGCCCTTGTGAGTATGAGGCCCCATGGGACAATGCAAACCATATGCCACCTCATTTCCTGGCCAGGTGGTCTTTTGGACAGTGTTATCTAGGTCCTTCTGACAGGGCCCCCAATACATCTGAAGATATACCCACCTCCAGTTGAGGACTTACCTGGCCTCAGAATTAACTCTAATAGAGGTGAGGAGTAGTAAACACCAAATAATAACAATTATATAGATGGAAAATTCAAAACAGAAAATCCTATCATTTCCTTGAATATTGGGGACGGACCATCATTATCCAGTTTTAGGGGTCCCTGGCCCATCTCAGGCCAGGGCTCAATGGCAGCGAGATAAGGCCTGTGGGGCTCCCGGGAGGAGGGAGAGAGGTATGAGAGTGACGGAAAGGAACTCTCTTGGAAGCCTCCCCAGTCCCCGGATTCCCATCCTAGGGCAAGGGGAGGTTCCCCAGGACCAGGGTAGTAGGCAGAGGCCTTACCTGCCGGCAGACCCGGGATTTCTCCAGGAGAAACTGCTCGATGCGTGCCCCTTCGATCACCCCACTGGAGTTGAAGTAGATGTCAATGTACTTCCCGAAGCGGCTTGAGTTGTCATTTCGGATTGTCTTGGCATTTCCAAAGGCTAAAGGCCGGAGGATGGTGCCCACGATGGGAGCAGAGAATAGAAGTTTTATTTTTAGTGAGATCTTCTGGGAAGGTTTCTCAGAAGATGTAGCTAAGTCCAGAACTGAAGGATGGGTAGGCTTACACCAGACAGTGGTGGCGGCCAAGGGTTTGCTAAGAGGAAGTCAAAGTGCAGCTAAAGGTTAGGAGATCAGATAGCATGAAGTGTGCTTTCAGGAAGGGAAATTCGGCTGGACCATAGGATACAGGAGAGAAGCAGAGGAAGACGGATGGAACCATTCCCAGGTGGGGCCAAGTAGCAAAGAACCTTGAACGTGAAGCTAAGAAGTTCGGAATTAGTCCCACGGGCAATGAGGGAAGCAGGAACCCTCCTGAGGGAGTTTGGGTGCATTTGAGAAAGATTGCTCAGGCTGTGGGGTAGAGACTAGGCTAGAGAGGGCAGGTTTGCAAGGAGAGTGACAGAGCTGGCACAAGCCAGGGTGTGGATAGGAAGTTAGACCAGACGGCATTTGGGTTGCAGTATGATCTGGAGTGCATTCCATAGAGCTGTTTGATGATGTGACTGCATAAAGAAAGATCTTTTTGCGCACACATCCTCACTTGTACAGGTAAATGAAAAAAATAGAGGGTCTGGCTACTTTTATTAGCATAATACATTTGGGATCCTTCTGTGTATCAATAATCCATTCCCAGAATTTCCCAAATTGATTTTATTTTGGATTCTTTTTTAAAGGAATGCTTAAGATCCTGTGTGTGGAAAACACACCTTTGAAAGCTAATAAGGCCATCAGTCTTTCTTCTCTGTGCTTCATAGGAGCCGCAACACTACCATCCACCCCATCCTTATCTTTTGTGTCCTGGGGAATCCTGAGAAGTTGCTGAAAATTTATGGCTTACTCTGTCCTTCTTCCCCACAAGCACCACCTGGCAGGAAGGTACCAGCCTACAGAGCCTGGGAAGGAGGCTGGTATGGTAGGTGACTGCTTACCTTCCAGGATGGGGTTGGCTTCCAGGACCTGCTGCTCAATCCACGAATGCTGGCCACTGATGGTGGCCAGGAACTGCAGGATGAGCTTGGTGGCCTCTGTTTTCCCTGCCCCAGACTCACCACTGCAAAGAGGCATACAGGTATGTCAGTCCATGAAACAACTATTTTTCAACATCTCTTGACTCTCCTGCAAACCCACCACAGGTCCACTTTCTGGGCCAGTCTGAACAAAGATGCTCTCTCACTGTGCAGAAATTGCACTGTGTTCACCCTGACATCCCCTGCTAACTTTGTGCTAGTTATTGGTGTGTTCCTCTTTCCTCCTCTGCTCCACTGCACAGTCCTGCTGATCTCTGGTTCATCTCAGGGTCACTGGCTCAGTATTTAGTCACCGTAGATGAATGAACGAGACTGGGTGATGCCATGCCCTGATTTAACATTGTCTCTGTGAGCAGCCAGGTCGTGCTGGACAGAAGGGAAATAGCATCAGTCCTTTGGGAAAGCAATCTGGCATAGTTGCAAACCCCTTCAGAATTATCCTGCCTTTAGTCTAAAGACAGAATCTTAAAATCAGAAAAAGCTGTCTCCCCAAATGCTTCCTGCTCTTTAAAGCATTATTTTTTTGTCATTGCAATTGTGGAACATTGGAAGTAACATAAATGTGGGAAATTATGGTCCATCTAGTCAGAGAATATTGTGCAGCTGCTTAATCCAGGTCTGCACAGAGCAGTAACACAAGCAATGCTTACTAGTTAAGTGAAGAGCCAAATGTAGTTACTATTAAGTAAAATTCATCCAAGAGAGTGGAGGAAGACTTTTCTTCCAGAAGTGTCTAGCAATTTTTTTCTGAAAATATTTGTTTTTCTGAAAATTTTGAAAATTTTCATGGTGAATATATAATAATTTAATAATAGTGAAATGTGAAAAACAGTTTTAAAAATTACTTATGTCAGTGGACTAGCCAAGATGGTGATGTGTAAAGACCCAGAGCTCACCTCCTCCCATGAGCACATCGAAGTTACAACTATTTACAGAGAAATTATTGATGACAAAAACTGGAAGACTAACAGAAAAGAAATGTTTAAATAATACATAAAGAAAGAACCACAGCACGGAACTGTAATCAACATTCTATGATAACCTATATGAGAAAAGAATCAGAGAAAGAGTGGAGATATATATGAGAATTACTTTGCTGTAACCTGAAGTTAACACAACATTGTGAGTCAACTGTACTCCAAGAAAGTTAAAAAACCAAAAACAACAACAACGAAAAAGCAAACAAAAGATGTTTACTTCATTGTTTCAGGACTAAATGTTACATGGCATTATGTTCAAAGGATAAAATATATTTAACTCACAGTTAAAATATATCAACTTAAAGAAAAACAACAGCAAAAAAGAAGGAGCCACAAGGAGACAGTCGGAGGAGGGGCAGAGATGCAGTGTAGTCGAGACACATACCCCCGGTAGGTGACCCACAAATGGGAGAAGAAGTATAACCACACAGGTTCTCCCCAAGGAGTGAGGAAGCTTTGAGGGTCAGTGGGGCCTACTTTCGGGACAACCAGAGGGCTGTGGGAAATGGAGACTCCACTTGCAAATGGTACACATAAAATCTCACATGCTCCAGGACCGAGGGCAGAAGCAGTGATTTGAAAGGAGCCTGGGTCAGACCTGCCTGCCGGTCCTAGTGAGCCTCCTGGAGACAGGAGGCAACTGCCGCTCGCCCTGGGACACAGACACTGCAGGCAGCCTTTTTGCGGAGCTTGTTGACCACATGGACACTGGTGCTCCGAAGTGCTAGGGTGGAATCCTCCCTCTAGCTTATTCAGCCTGGATTCTGCCCTGCCCACCAGCCTGTTGGTACCAGTGCTGGAACATCACATGCCAAGCAATGAGCAGGGCCAGGACACAGCTCCACCCATAGCAGGCCTGCTACCTTAAGACCCCCAGAGCACACCGTTGGACAGGAAGGACATGGCTCTGTCCACTAGAGGACCCAGAACACAGCCTCACCCTCCAGTGAATTGGCACTACCCTCAGAACCCCCTGGACTCCAGTCCCCATCCACAATCAGGCCAACACAAACCTTGAAAACCCCTGGGTCCTGCCTACCAGCAGGCTGACACCAGCTCTGAGGTAGCTTGGAAATCCAGTTCTACCCACTGTGAGCCAGCACTAGCACCAGGACACCCCAAGGCACAGCCCTACTCGTCAACAGGACAAAGCTAGATTTGGGACATGCCAGACCCTGCAGCTAGCCATGTCAGGAGCTGGCCCCGCCCATCAGTGGGCCAACACTGGATCTGGGATTCCCAGGCCGGCAACTACCCATTCTAGAACTCTGCCCTGCTCACCACTAGCCCCAGGATCCCTCAGGGTTCTGCAGCCTGCAGCCTTGTGACAAGGCCTTGCCAGCTGTCATATGAGGCAGCTGTCATATGAGGCAGGGCCTGGCAACAAACTGGACCAGGGGCCAGTCACACCTACTAGACCACCTTTGGTAGTCAGCCCACCACAGTGGATGACCCAAGTCACTCACATAGGGGGCACAGAGCTCCGGTGATCAGAGTGTGCTATCTCCTATAAAAGGCCACTTCTCCAAAGTCAGGAATTGTAACCAACCTAACAGATACATAGAACTAAAAACATCAAATTAGACAAAAGGAGGCAGCAGAGGAATGTGTTCCAAACAGAAGAACAAGAAAAAATTCCAGAAGAGCTAAGTAAAGTGGAGACAAATAATCTGCCTGAGACAGAGCTCAAGGTAATGACTGTAAAGATGCTAAAAGAACTCTGAAAAAATGCATGAACACAGTAAGAAGTTTAACAGAGAGTTAGAGTGTATAAAGAAGACCAAACAGATCTGAGGAATACAATAACCAAATTAAAAAATACCAGAGAGGGAAACAGCAGTAGATCAGATGATATGTAGAAATGGACCAGCAAGCTGAAACTGCAATGAAATTCACTGATGCTCAACAGAAAAAAAGAATGAAAAGAAATGAGGACAGGTTAAGAGACTCCTGGAACAACATCAAGAATACTAATGTTCACTTTATAGGGGTCCCAGAAGGAGAAGAGAGAGAAAGTGGGCACAGAACATATTTGAAGGCATAATAGCTAAAAATTTTCCCAACCTTGGAAAGGGAACTGACATCCAAGTACAGAAACACAGAGAGTCCCAATCAAGATCAACCAATGAGAACCCAACCAAGACAAATTGTAGTTAAAGCGGCAAAAATTAAAGACAAGGAGAAAATATTAAAAGCAGCAAAAGAAAAACAGTGACGTACGAGGGAACTCTCAAAAGGCTATCAACTGACTTTTCAGCAGAAAGTCTGCAGGACAGAAGGGAGTTGCACAATATATTTAAAGTAGTAAAAGGGAAAACATACAACACAAAATACTCTACCTAGCATTTATCATGTAAACTACAACATGGTAAATGTAATTAGCACATCACACATGGAAGTTGTTAAGAGAGAAAGTCCTGAATTCTTAACACAAGGAAAAACATTTTTTTTTGTTTCTTTAATTTTGTACCTGTAAGAGATGATGGATGCTCACTAAACTTCTTGTGATAATCATTCCATGATGTATGTCAATTCATTATGCTATACACCTTAAACTTAACTTATAATTAACTGTATGTCAAAACTTAACTTATAATTAACTGTATATCAATTATATCTCAATAAAACTGGAAGAAAAAAAGCATTAATATATGACATAGAATAGTAATCAGAAAAAATAGCCAAAACACTATGCTCACACAGAGTTTGGGAAAAAAACAAATAACCAAAAAATAGACAAAATATTACTACAAAATATAGCAAGGAAAAAAGCATTAATAGAAAAAATAGGGCATTACATAATAAAAGAAACCATTCCCTGAATATCAATATCATAAATTTGTATGCACCTAATAACACAGCCTGCAAATACACAAAGCCAACTTTGTGGAAACTAAAAGGAGGTTTTTGAAACTTTTTTTTTAATCAGAAATCTAAAACATATATAAAAAGCACTAATAAACTTAAACTAACAATTATTTATAGACTCATGAGCTAACAAAGAACATATAAATGTCTTGAAGCTGACATAAAATAGTCACACAGTTAACCAAGTAATAGGGCTGTAAAAGAAGTCAGTGTATTTCAGAGTAAATAACATATAGAACATATTAATCACAATGTGATTAAATTAGAAATCGAGTTAAAAGGTGAAAGTATTTTTATATTTAGAAATTACAGGCACTCTTCTAAAATATAATGAATTAAAGAGGAAACCAAAATAAAACTGCATGCTTTAAACCTTAACAATAAAATAATTAATCAGTATAAAGCTAGAAATTTCTTAGAGTGTTTAAATTGAAAAATACACTTATGTTTGGCACATAGCATACACTCAGGATTGCAGTAATTAACACTATTATTATTATAAAGGGAGAAATGTTGCTTTTATGAACATTTTTAAATTATAGAAAACATCAAATATTACAAATGAAGGCAGAATGCTGCAATATGCTGCTAATAAAAGTATGGCCTAGATGCCAGCAGCACCTGCTGCCTAATTGGAAATGCAAATTTCAAGGCTCCCTTGCTCTACTCAGCCAGAATCTGCATTTTCACAAGATCCCCAGGGAACTCCTGCACTTTAAAGTTTTCTTAATGAACTCCTAGAGTCCCATTCCCAGCTGCAACTCCTGACCAATCTTGATTCCCATCCTGTACAATTTTTTCCCCCACACTGTGCTGGATGGTAGTTCCTTGACCAGGAATCACACCTGCAGCCCCTGCATTGAGAGCACAAATTCTAAACCACAGGACTTCCAGGGATATCCCTCTTGTACTATACTGAAGCAAACTCCAGACAAACATGTTTTCATCTGAAAATATTAAGTTTTTAGGAAGTTTTGATCCAAGTGTTCCTCTTCCCTGACACAAGTGAAGGTGTGACATAAAGGGTGATGCTTCACACGGCGCCCCTGCATGGGAAGATGATGCTGAGGGCAGAGGACTCGGGGGCTCGCTCATGTCCCAGGTGCTCTGGGCTCTTCTGCTGCCCTGTGGTCCTGGGGGTGAAGCTTCCTGGCCAGGCCACCTCCCTGCCTCCTCTTCCAGAGCTCTGGGTGTAAAGTTCCTGTTTCATAGCTTGTCACTAGGAGAGAATATCAACCTCTCTGGTGGGAGGTCTCCCCGACAGGAATACAGGAATAGGAGTATCTACTTCAGAGAGTTGCTGAGAGCATGAAACAGGACAACCTACACTGTAGGACCTTGTTCTGATCTCTGTTCCAATGGCCCCTCCTCAGAGAGGCGAATCCAATCTGCCCTTCCACCTAGTGGTGACCCCATTACTCTCTTTCCTTGCAGTGTTTTTCTTCAAAGTTCTTATTATCTGCCAAAACAATTTGTCTATTTATTGCCTGTCTCCCCTTCTAGAATGTAAGCTCCACGAGGCAGGGATTTTAGTCCCTTTCCTTGGCTGCTGTCTAGCTATCTTAGGACAGAGAAGGACACACAATCGGAGCACAGCAGAATCTTGAATGAATAAACAAATGAATGAAGAGATGACTTTACTAGAGCCCCAAGCAAGGAGCCCTGGAGCCAAATTTCCTCTCCCCCTTCCTTTCCTGCTCAGCCTCTCTTCCATGAGGACCAGGAGGGCAGGAGGCAGGGAAGCCAGGCCAGGCAGTGAGTCTCTCTCTGAGTTAGGATCACCATCTGGACTGGAGAGGGACACATCCCTTCTCGGTCCAGCAGCCTGAGAGCCATCCTCTCTGAGATCTGCCTAAAGTTGTTTCATTTTTGTTTTTTATTTTTGGCAGCAGCATGTGAGATCTTAGTTCCCCAACAGCAGCTGGATCCAAGCCCCCTACCTTAGAAGCAGGGGGTCTTAACCACTGGACCACCAGGGAAGTCCTCCTGAGGTTTTTTTTTTGAGGGATCTCACCTGTTTGATCCTTGCACCCCAAGTGCCTATCCTGGGTCCCATTTCTAAACCAACCCAGCCCCACTCTTTCTTCCTTGTCTCAGAAAACATTCACAGAAGGCTGGGGCTGTTCAGTCCCTGATGATAGGAGAAGAGTAGGTTCTGAAGGAAGGACACCTCGGAAGGACTGTTCAGGGTGGAGGGGCCACAGATGCCAGACGCAAGGGGAGCTCATTGATTCAGGGCCTCTAAGTCGCACGCTGGTCTGGAGAGGGCTGGGGAGAGGAGATGCTCCCTCCTTTACGAGATGCTCAGAAATGGTGGGTGGCCCACCCAGAACCTCACCTGATAATGCAACACTGGTCCCTCTTGTTCTTCTTCATGTTGAAGTAGCAGCTGTTGGCAATGGCAAAGATATGCGGCGGCAGCTCGCCCGCATGGTGCTTGTAGTACAGCTGCACCTGCTCCACGGTGTAGAGGGGCAGCACCTGGAACGGGTTCACCGACACCAGGATGGAGCCTGTGTACGTCTGGGGAAGGGAGGAGGTGGTTAGTGGCCGCTAATCTGAGGATTGGTGCTGACTTCGGATGCCACTATGCAAGGGCGCCAGGTATGGCTGACTCTGGCAGGGAGGCGGGGACTGATTCTGGGCTGAGAGATAAGACTCTTGGCAGCTCAGATCCTTCACCTGGAAAGGAAGCTCACCAAGAGCAAGAGCTCCTGGGTGAGGATGCCTTCACAAGAGCATTAAATGAGGTGGTTTCTATTTAGCACTAACATTAACATTGTGGCTAATGTTTAGTGCTCTGTCTGGTAGACCCTGATGCTGGGAAAGATTGAGGGCAGGATGAGAAGGGGACGACAGAGGATGAGATGGTTGGATGGCATCACCGACTCGATGGACATGGGTTTGGGTGGACTCTGGGAGTTGGTGATGGACAGGGAGGCCTGGCGTGCTGTGGTTCATGGGGTCGCAAAGAGTTGGACACGACTGAGTGACTGAACTGAACTGAACTGAACTGGTATTTAGAAGAGGCTCAATGAAACTAGACTGAATGTATGAAGCAAGTCTTCAGCTGCCTCCCACATGGGCCTCAGTGAGGCTGGGCCACCATCGTAGCACTCGGAGTCCTCCTGGACCTTAGTTCAGGGTCACTTGCTCGTGTGGAACATGGGCATGGTTTGCTTCCCAAGCCAGGTCAGCATGTGTGGCCCAAGCATGCCGTGGGGGCACACAAGGTCAAGGGAGACTCACGTAGATCTTGTGCTGCTGGTAGCGGATCAGGAGGTTGTGCACCATGCCTGCCTCATTCAGGTCCCCCAGGCGGATCATGTCATCCACGCCCTGAGCTGAATTGGGGTGCATGGAGCTGAGGGTGCCAAGGTCCTCTGCTTGGATCCAGTGTTCCTGGAACAAAGGGCACAGGCTCTCCTGAGAGGTGACCTCTGCCAGGGACAAACTCTCCTCCATGTCCTCAGTGGACCAGCTGACCTGGTGGCCCGCACCTGGCCAGGGTTGGTCTGTGGTGAAGGTCAAAGGACTGAGTCAAGCCAAGGCTGGAGTCAGCACGTGTCTAGGGCCAGGGGTCAGTGTGTAGTGAGGCTAAGCGTGAAGTTCAGACCAGGGTCAGAGGTGTGTGGAGCCAGGAGTTAGATATGGCCACAATTGGGATCGGGGCAGCTTGCAGCTGGGGTCTCACAGATGGCTGGAATAAAAGTGTGCAAGTGTTTTTTTTTTTTAATAAATGATGTTATGTCATTTTGCAAATAGGAGACATTATTGTTAATATTTGACTGGCTTCCATACGACAGGACTCACAGGTCACACTCTAGAGTTTTCTCCCTGGAGGCCAAGTCTCTACATGCTTCACTTTGCAGACCCTCAGCAAAGAGGGCTGCCCAGGGAGGACCTCAGGGACCAGCTGGAGGCCCCGATCTGTAAGTCCTTCCCCTCTGCCCACCCCCGCTCCTCCCCAGCCTGACAGGTGACCGAGCTGGTTCTCCAACCGGTCATCCCGAGCTTCCTACTCTCTTATCTGGGCTGCCTTCCTCATGTAAGATGGGTCTCCTTCTCCTCCTCACGTGCTGGGGGCCCCCCTCCAGGCATCTTTCTCATGCACCTCTCCCACCCTCCCTTCTCTCGTCCTTCCTGCTCACCTTGCATTACCTTGAAAACAAGCTTCCGGCCCTTCCCCCTCTCTGCCCCAGCCCTTTCCCCACTTCACTCTCTCCTGCTCCCCTAATTGTCTGATTTTTCCATCTTCCAACCTGGTCCCTGCTTCTTCCCTATAGAAACAGTTCCCTAGACAGACACACAATGCCCACCGTGACAGGACTCCCCTGTGGTCTCTCCTGCCACGTGGTTCCCAGACTTGGGTTCTAGAATCCTGGGTGTTGGCAGCAGCACCATAGAAGGGAGGGGCTCAGGGTTCTGGACAGGAGCTGAGCCTCTGAGGAGTGTGTGGCCATACTCACCTTGCCCTCATCGTCTTCAACCAAAACTTTGCCAGGCTTGGTCTCTTTGATGATGCCCCCGATGGCCACTCTGGTCTTGTCGGCAGAGGTGGGGTTCAGCCACACGTGGTCACCCTGGAGGGCAGAGAGGTCAGATCCACGCTCCACCTTCCCCTTCCTGCTCAAGACTTACCTCCCTGGGGGCTGCCCCTTCCAACCAAGAGATGCCAAGTAACTGGAATGTGCTCTCTCTCCCTTGTCCTCCCTGCTTCCCCTTCTCCTCCTCCTCCTGCTTTTTCTTCTTCCCTCTCTCCTACCCACCCCTCCCCAGTCCTTTCTAGTTCTTGTCAACATGTTAATGGGTGATGTCAGAGGAAGCTTCGCCGGCCTGGTTTTTTCAGGAAAGTGTCCCCCATGAAGCGCAAAAAGAGAGTCTCTGCCGTTTGAATAGCCCTATAGTACCCAGATCCAGTGGCTAGGGGAAAGCAAAGGCTGAAATCTCACTAGGTTTCTTCCTGGCCTGCAACACGGCATTAACCCACATGAACCTCTTTCTGATCCAAGAAAGCTCACCCTACCCGAGGGGGAGTAACCCCAAAGGAAAAAGCACAGTCTACACACAAAGACACTGAGATTTAGAAGGAGGAAAGGGGCAGGTGAGTAACACTCACCAGGGGAAAACAAAATGCCGCAGAATAGTGGAAAGTTATAACCAAGTATTTCATCATGATTTCCAAAAATTTACTGAGCTCAGATAATAGATACTGAGACAACTAAAAAGGATGAAACATGAATTGGCAGAGCTCAAAAGAGAAATGGAGGAAAACAAGTAAATGTGGGCCAGAAGTGAAAGCAAACTGGAAACAACAACAGGGAAATAAGCACTGCTAAAATCAGGGTAAAGATCACAGGTGACAGGAGAAAAAAGTGAGCAAAATGACAAAGAAATGCAAAAAATTAGGATTAGGCAGAAAAGCATAGATATGGAAGGCAGGTGAAAATACAAATAATTTAAGTGTGCAAAGAAGAAAAATGGGGGGAAGAAAACAGAAAAATCACTTAAAGATATAATTCAAGACAACTTTCCAGAAATTAATGAAGGTTTGAATCTATGGGCTGAAGACACACAATAATTTCTTTGAAATGATGACAAAGAAAAGTCAACTCTAGGATGGATACTGATCCTAGAGTTAATTTTTTGAGGGGTAGGCAAGTAAAAAGACAGATACTCTTATAAGGAAATAATTCAGGACAAATTCAAGTCATATATGAGGGCTGAACAACTACAAAGACCTCAGGAAAAGAGGAATACAGCTATTAGAATGGCCATTATAAAAAGAACAGAAAACAACAAATGCTCCTGAGGATGCAGAGAAACCGGAACCCTTGTATTGTGGGTGGAAATGTAAAATGGTGACAGCACTGGGGAAAACAGTATGAAGGTTCCTCAATACACTAAAAATAGAATTATGATCTAGCAATTCCACTTCTGGGTAAATTTCCAAAGAAATTCAAAGCAGGATCTCAAAGACATATTTGCATTTCTATGTTAATTGCAGCATTATTCATAATAGCCAAGAGGTGAAAGCAACCCAAATGTCCATTGGTGGATGAACAAATAAAAAATGTAAAATATACAGTCATCCTTCAGAATCCTCAGGGGATTGATTGCAGAAGCCCCTGCAGATACCAAATCCATAGATACTCAAATACCTTAGGTGAAATGATATAGCACAGCAAATACTATACACTGTGGAATATTAGTTCAGTTCAGTTCACTTCAGTCACTCAGTCGTGTCCGACTCTTTGCGACCCCATGAACTGCAGCACACCAGGCCTCCCTGTCCATCACCACTCCTGGAGTTTACCCAAACCCATGTCCGTTGAGTCGGTGATGCCATCCAACCATCTCATCCTGTTGTCCCCTTCTCCTCCCGCCTTCAATCTTTCCCAGCATCGGGGTCTTTTCAAATGAGTCAACTCTTCGCTTTGAGATTGCATGCAGCCTTAAAAAAGGGGGAAATTCTCTCATACGCTACAATGTGGATGGACCTCAAAGATATTATACCAAGCAAGAGAAGCCAGTCACAGAAGGACAAATCTGTATGATTCCATTCAGAGAAAGTGTCTAAAGCAGTTAAAAATCACACAAACAGAGAGTAGAAAGGCAGTTGCAGGGGCTAGAGGAAAACAGATGGAAAATCATGTTTAATTAGTGAAGAGCTTCAAGTGCACAAGATGAAAATGTTCTCATACCTGTCACACAACACTGTGAATATATATAACAATATTGAATGGTATACTTAAAAATGGTTCAGATGGAAAATTGAATGTGATATTTTTATACCACAATTAAAAAAATAGAAAAAAGAATCCAATAATTTTTTTTACCCAGCCCAATTGTCATTTCCATATAAAGATAATAAATATTTTTAAGATGAATATTTTCTCATAAGTCTTTTAGAAAAAATAATTAGGGGACAAATTTCAGTCAATAGTACCAAGAATGAATATAAGTTCACACCAACATACACAATCATGAAGTTTCAAAATATTTGGGATAGGGAAAAGATCACAAAATCTTTCAGAGAGAAAAATTAAATTTCATACAGAAGCTCAATAATTAGAATTTCTAACTTCTCCATAGCAATGCTGGAAATCAGAAGGAGTATATGTTTTCACAATTTTCAGGGAAAATTGTATCTAGTATGGAATCCTATGTACAGCTGATATTCAAATGTGAATAAACATAGTTTTAGATGTTCAAGTTGTTAAAAATATTTACTTCATATGTACCCTATCTCAGGAAGCTATTACAGGTTGTGCTTGATCAAAACAAGGGAATAAATCAAGAAGGAAAAAAGCTTGGGTCTAAGAAAAGGGACTCAGGTAAAGGAGAGGTAAAAGAAATGTCCGGGGTGGTTGTGAAGGAGACTGATCCTGAGACGTGTGCCTCAGGAGTAGAAGAGGTGACTTTAGATATGGCGTCAGCAGCTCTGGGAGAAAGCTTCTCCTGAGGATGGCAGTGACCGAACTCCCAGATGAATCATTTTACAAGGGTGTTGATGTACCTGGGAGAAAGCTGGGCCGGGGTAGGGTGAGGTGGTGGTTATGTTGTGATAAGTACATAGAAAACAAAGCAGATAGGGAACAAGATAATTACAGTCTAGCACTTAGAGTACATTTCAGGGCTCAACTGAGAGGAACATTTTCTTTTTTTTTTTAATAAAAAACATTTTCTTTCATATTGGAGTATAGTTGATTAACAATGTTGTATTTTCAGATGTATCACAAAGTGATTCAGTTATACCTGAATAACTATACCTATAGTTATAACTATAGGTATAGTTATACCTATACATGTATTTATTCTTTTTCAAATTCTTTTCCCATTTAGATTGTTACATAATATTGAGCAGAGTTCACTGTACTATACAGTCAGGTCCTTGCTGGTTATCCACTTGAAGTATATCAGAGTGTACATGCCAATCCCAAACTCCCTAACTATCCCTCTCCCACCCTTCCCCAGAGAATCATAAGTTGGGTTTGAGAGGAGCATCTCCTTAGAAAAAAGAAGTAAACCCTGTAAGCTGGGCTTTAACAATTTGGGGAGAAAGAGACACTGTGAATGCTGTTGGCAAGGATAGGAGTGAGGAGCTAAGGCTTTTCTCGCCCAGTAGGAAATCAGTAATAGATGATGCCTGCACACATGGAGAGAAGCATCAGAGAATTAACTAGAAGGTCAGTTGTGGTCACCTCTCTGGGAGAGGAAGTGGGAGACTGATTCTTTAAACTGTGTGCCTATAACAACTGTATAAAACTGAAATCTAAATGAAAAAGAACAGCAAAAACAGTTGCTACAGGATATAGAGGACCAGCCTGAACAACATACTGGCTTTGGTGAACTAACTGAATCACAGCAGGAACCTCAGAGACCTGGAGAAGTTTTCTTACAAGGATGAAATTCCGGTGTGAAAACTGCACTGCAGTGCTGCAATAGCTGCTGAAATCACCAAAGTGAGAAAATTATCAAAGACAGATGATGGGCATCTCATACAAGCTTGATACTAACCAGAGATGAAAAAGAGAGAGAGACCATTTCCAATTCACACTGAATTTTAAGATGTCAGCCCAACATGAGCCGGAAGAATAAATAAAAGAGCTGTAATGGGACTTTCATTCACTCCATTTGGCCAAAGCTCTGCTAGGAAATAAATGAGAAACCAAGGAGCAGAAAGTAGAGCTTCTTTATGAACTCTACTGGAAGAAAAACATGACTGCAGAAGCAGCTGAATCAGGGAAACAATGAGCAAGAAGAGGTAAAGAAAAAGCTATCAGCTATAGGAAAAAAAAGTAAAGTCTATATGGAGAATCAAGAAATAAAGGATGGGGCTTCCCTGGTGGCACAGTGATAAGAATCTGCCGGCCACTGCAACAGAGTTCAGTCCTTGGCCCGGGAAGGTTCCACGTGCCTCAGGGCAACTAAGCCCCTGCCTAGAGCCTGTGCTCTGCACCAAGAGAAGCCACCACAATGGAAGCTCAAGCTCCACAATGAAGAATAGCCTCTGCCCACCACAACTAGAGGGGAAAAAAGCCCGCACAAAGCAACGGAGACCCAGCGCAGCCAAAAATAAATAATAAATAAATAAATGATTTTTTTTTTAAAAAGAAATAGAGCGTGAGGGACTTCCCCGGTGGTCCACTAGTTAAGACTCCACGCTTCCAAAGGAGGGGGCCCAGGTTCCATCTCTGACCACGGAACTAGATCCCACACACTGCACTAAGAGTCTGCATGACACAAGTAAAGATCCCACATGATGCAACGAAGATCTTGTGTGCCTCAACTAAGACCCAGTGCAGTCAAATAAATAAATAACATTTTTAAAAAAGAAATAGAGAATGAGTCACAGAAAGCAGAGGGATCTAGGTCTTCACTGCTCTTTGTGATAAGAAATACCTGACAACTGACTTCTGCCCATGATGCAGAAGAGCTCCTGCCCTAGCCTGAGACAGAAATCACTATGAGGAATCTCAAAGACACAAAGAATCCACTTCCAAGAGACCTGATCCTCAGTCTTCTGAGATGGGCTGGCTATTTCAGCCATTGGCTGAAATGTGCACTATGCCTTGTCCCATGTGCCCACCCACCAGTCTTCTCTTCCCACAGGAGAAAAGATGGGCCTAGAAGTAGCTCTGGGCTGCCTTTATTTAGATAAATGGAGGAGTCAACAAATGAAAAATACTGTTGTCAAGATATTTTTTCCTAGGTTCTTTTTTTTTTCCATTTATTTTTATTAGTTGGAGGCTAATTACTTTACATCATTACAGTAGTTTTTGTTATACATTGAAATGAATTAGCCATGGATTTACATGTATTCCCCATCCCAGTCCCCCCTCCCACCTCCCTCTCCACCCGATCCCTCTGGGTCTTCCCACTGCACCAGGCCCGAGCACTTGTCTCATGTACCCAACCTGGGCTGGTTATCTGTTTCACCCTAGATAATATACATGTTTCAATGCTGTTCTCTTGAAACATCCCACCCTCGCCTTCTCCCAGAGTCCACAAGTCTGTTCTATACGTCTGAGTCTCTTTTTCTGTTTTGCATATAGGGTTATCGTTACCATCTTTCTAAAGTCCATATTTTTCATTTTATTTTTTAAAAAATTTACTGAAATACATTTGATTTACAATGGTGTGTTAATTTCAGATGTGTAGCAAAGTGATTCAGTTATGTGTGTGTATATATATATATATTCGTGTACAGATGTGAGAACTGGACCATAAAGAAGGTAGAGCACCAAAGAACTGATGCTTTCAATCTGTGGTGCTGGAGAAGAGTCTTGAGAGTCCCTTGGAGATCAAGAGCAAGGAGATCAAACTAGTTGGTCTTAAAGAAAATCAACCCTAAATACTCATTGGAAGGACAGATGCTGAAGTTGAAGCTTCAATACTGTGGCCACCTGATGCAAACAGCTGACTCACTGGAAAAGACCCTGATACTGAGAAAGATTGAAGGCAGAAGAAGAGGATGACAGAAGATGAGATGGTTGGATGGCATCACCGATTCAATGAACATGAACTTGGGCAAACTCTGGGAGATGGTGAGGGACAGGGAAGCCTGGCATGTTGCAGTCCATGGGGTCACAAAGAGCTGGACCAACTTGGTGGGTGACTGAACAACAACAATTCTTTTTTTACATTCTCTTCCATGATAGGTTAGTACAAGTTATTTAGTATCTTATCTTACTGTGCTATACAGTACAACCTTGTGGAACACCTATTTTAAATATAGTAGTGGGTTTTGTCAAGACATTTTAAGCTCTGAGTATAAGTAAGGGATTACTCTGTGCACATGGCCATCCTGCCAAGGCCAAGTTTGGCCAAACTCATTTTCTTTAGGTAATACAATCTGTCTGGTGGTTCAGCTGGTAAAGAATCTGCCTGCAATGTGGGAGACCTGAGTTCAATCCCTGGGTTGGGAAGATCCCCTGGAGAAGGGAACAGCTACCCACTCCAGTGTTCTGGCCTGGAGAATTCCATGTGACTGTATAGTCCATGGGGTCACAAAGAGTCAGACATGACTGAGCGACTTTGACTTTTCCCTCAAACTCCCTGTGTCTGGTATTTTCCTTCCAAGGTCACATTGCCTTACTTCTTCTTTCCTTGGGAGTGGTTTGAGTCAGCGTTTGGCAACTCCCATGAACAACCCCTTGATGGAAGAGATACCATTCTTACCAGTCTCAACCCTGACATCCTGAGGCAGCCGCTCCCAACAGCCTGTGTGCAGAGAGAAAGCAAAATGTCAGTGTTCATGACCATGAGTTGGAGCCCTGGTGGGTAGGGGCCACAAGTGCTTCTCCGTGTAGCCCTGAGTGCCTGGCATGGGGCCAAGAAAGGACTCCTGAAAGAAGGGATGGATGCGTCATAGTCCCACGGCAAGTGCTAGAGGAGCCTCTCTCAGCTTCTTCAGTCCTATCTCATCTTTGATGTGAAGTGAAAGTCACTCAGTCATGTCAGACTCTTTGTGACGCCATGGACTGTACAGTCCATGGAATTCTCCAGGCCGGAATACTGGAGCGGGTAGCCTTTCCCTTCTCCAGGGGATCTTTCCAACCCAGGGATCAAACCTAGGTCTCCAGCATTGCAGGCGGATTCTGTACCAGCTGAGCCACAAGGGAAGCCCTATCTCATCTTTACTGAACGTCTATTTAGCACTCCTCACTGGGCTCAACATAAGGAGTGGGGTGGTTCTGAACATCCTCAGAACAGCATCTCTGCCACCCAGAAACTCAAACTGTGTCTGGTCAGACATCTGTGAACATCTGTCATTATCATACGCCACACAGAGTGCTGAGGGAACCAGCCCTAGAACTTGAGATGCAACATACTTGATCTAAACCTCATGCACCCACAAAACACTGATACCCCTGTTTGATTCATGGGACTCATTAATCAGTAGCATAGCTGAAAATTCAGTCTGGACCTGCCTCCATTCAAACCTGTCTCAGCACCTGGCTGCTTCCGGTACCCAAGGAGCATCAGGCAGGCCTGAGTAGCTGCCCCGTAGTCGGGGAGGGAAGGCGGAGCCCTGATCTCAGGAGGACCCCTGCCCACCACCAGCCCTGTCCTCTCATCCTGACACAGAGGCTGGCTTTTTTGTTCATCACATACTCCCTTTTGTAACGCAGACCTGCCCCTGGGAGGAACTTAGGAAATATCTGTTCAGTGAAACAGAGAAGGAAGCCCTTGGAGAGGGTGTCCTTTGACATTGGCTTTGTCAGATGAGCAAGAATTCACAGTGGAAAGAAAGGGCATTCTCTAGGGATGCTGTAACTTTAGCAAAGGCAGAGGGAAAAGTACAGAGGATGCTAGGTCAGCATGTTTGGGTTGAGCAGACTGTGGGGAGGTGAGAGAAGTGTCCCATTGTAGGCAGTGGGCAAATGTGACAGAGTCTTTGCCTCTTGGTTCTGCTGAACAAAGAATTTTCTCATTCCATTTTTTACTTAGTGCATGGGCATTAATATGTTTAAGGCAATGTATACCTCCCAGCATTTGTTGAGCACCTAAAAAGTAAAAGGCAATAATCAGACTGAGATTCCTTGAAAGAGGCTACAGCTCTTTCAAAGAGAGGCTGGTCCATCTTACCACCTCACATACCCCAGTGAGGTGGCAGGTGGGGAAGAGGCAGGGGGCATTTTCTACCTCTGACTCCCTACTGTGGCCCAGGCCCCTCACTTCTCCCCCCAGCTAGGACTTTGAGGCCTACCTGTGTTCTTCAGCTCTGTCACCCTCTTTGCCCTCACCCATGCCACTGACCTCCATGGACATCATCCCCGTCCAGCCTCCAGGATCTGCCCCACAGGTGTTCCCCACCAGTCCTGCCATCCCTGGGGCTTGAGCCTGCCATATGTCCTGGACTCCCAGACTCCACTGCCTCCACTTCCCACAACTTCCCCTGGTCTTCCCATGACCCAGAACTTCTCCACTCCAAAGCCATGTCCTCCGAGGAGTTCCCTGGCAGTCTGCTGGTTAGGACTCCATGCTTCCACTGCAGAGGCCACATCCTCCACCTGCCACTCCCCCGCCCCACCCCAGACCAGCACCAGGCCCTCTGCCCATGGCAACTGTTCCCTCATTTCATCACAACTCCTTGGCTGTTGCTTTTCTCCCCAGTGTATCAACTATCCTAGCTTCATTTCTATCTCAACCAGCCTGGAAACTGAACTTAAATCTTTTTTGGAACAGAGTAGTTTTGTAAGTACCCATAAATGGAATACAAGTGGTACAAAGAGCTGCACACTCAGTGGTCCCCTCTGTCCACATCCACTCCTGTCCTGTGATTGTCGTTGTGAGAGCAGGCTCTCACCTTGCAAAGTCCGAGCACCGAGCTGAGCATTCCAAGGATGGGTCACACCATCTTGACAATAGGGGCCAGGGAAATTTCATGACCCGTACTTCCGCTAAGACTTTAGAAATGCTTAGGGATGCTTGAGTGGACTCTAGTCAGTTCTATCTGCAAAAAAAAATCCCTCCAAATTCAAGGCTCCCTCTCACTAATCACTCTGCAGAACTTCTTGATCTGCATCACTGAAAAAAGAAAGAAGTCACCCTCGGCTTCCAGCTCTGTTCAATCCCTGCCTCTTCCCATACCTGTGAGCACCTAAGGGGTGCCCAGGGAAGGGGCCTCTGACAGCTCCACACTCACCCTTGCAGCCTGCTCTCTCTGGCCTCCTCCATCGGGGCTTTTGCTTTATCGATTATTGCGGTGATGAAAATATGCCCACATATTCTTTGACTCTGCTCCCTTCCAAAGATGAAGACTCATTCATTCTCCCTACCATGGGTGTGGACTTAGGGACTTCCTTCTAACAAATAGAATAAGATGGGAGTGACAGAGTATAGCTTCCAAGACTTGGGGCTTCCTCCTTGTTCTTTCTAAGATTGCTCAGCCTGGGGAAACTTGCTGCCATGTCATGAGAACACTCAAGCAGCCCCACAGAGGTCTCTAGTTAACAGCCAGTGATCTTAGAAGCATATCTTTCAGCCCTGATCAAGGCTTCAGATGACCAGAGCTCCAGCCAGTGTCCTGACTACAACCTTGTTGAGTGTTGAATTGTGTCCACTCCCCCTCTCAAGTTCATAAGTTGAAGTCCTAAGCCCAGCACCCCACAATGGGACTGTATTTGAAGATAAGGCCTTTAAAGAGGTGGTGAAATTAAACTGAAGTTGTTAGGGTGGGGCGTAATCCGATGTGACTGGTATCCTTGTAAGAAGAAAAAGAGATACCAGAGCTGTGTGTGCAAAGGGATGATCATCTGAGGACAGAGTGGCAAGAGGGTAACTGCCTGCAGCCAAGGAGAGGGGCCTTGGGAAAAACCAACCTTCCCAGCATCTTTGGTTGGGGACTTCTAGTTCCAGAATTGTGAGGACAGAAATGTCTGTTGCTTGAGCTGCCTAGTCGGTGGCATTTTGTTATGGCAACCCCAGAAAACGAATACAAGTCTCATGAGGGAGCTTTCCCTGGAGGCCCAACAGCTAAGGTTCTGTGCTCTCAGTGCAGTGGGCCTGGTTTTATCCTTGTCAGGGAACTAGATCCCGCATGTGGCAACTCAAAAAAAAAAAAAAAAAATCTTACATGCTGCAAATAAGACCCAGTGAAGCCAACAACAGCAAAAACCAACCAACCAAACAAAAAAAAAAAACCTCATGAGGGTTCCTGGCTCAGAACCACCCATCTAAGCCACTCGTAGATTTCAGAAATTATGTGGGAAAATAAATATTTGTCATTTTAAGCTGAAAAATTTTGGAGTAATTTGTTATGCAGCAGTAGACAACTAATACAATCACCCCTCTCTCTCTCACATCTTCTTTCTACTCTGACTTTTCCTTCCTACATAAAGATGCAAGTTTTGTCTATCTTTTTTTTTAGGGACAAAGGTGGAGTTTGTTTTTATTATAAAAGAAAAAAACTCAGGAATCTTAACCAAGGAAGGGAATATTTTGTACTCAGAGAATAGATACAAGAATACAAAATTACAAGTGTTTGGACTCCAGACCTGTTCCCATCTCCTCCAAGAGTAGAGATGGGAAGGAGACAGCTGAAGCAAACAAGCAATTCTGTAAAGCAAAACTTAGAACTCCTATAAATATGATTAAAATCTAAACTTCTGTTTTGCCTTAAAATTTTTTAATGAATCAAAAATCCTGTTTTAGTGACATGATAATTCCACCAGAAAATAAATACAGTACCCCCTTGTCAGCAACATTTTCAAGTTGAAGTTTTGATTATCTTAAAATGAATTTTCTTGGCCTCCTGACCCCCTCCAAATATTGCTTTCCTCTTGTTTCTATTCCATAGCTGAACTGCCTGAAACAGTTGCCCTGTCTCCACTCTCTCACCCTTCACACCTTCCCAAGCCTTGGGTTGCATGTGCATACCCACCAACACTGCACTGATCCCTCCAGGGACAACATTGCTCAAGTTAGTGCCAGGAATCTTTCAGCCAAGCCCTGTTCCCTGAGCTCGCCCCTGTGACTTCTGCAGGACTGCACTTCCCTGTCTTCCTTTTATTCTGGGGTTCCCCTCAATCTCCTCCCACGGCTCTTTCCCCTCACTTTTTTTTTTTTTTTTTTTTTTAATTTTTATTAGTTGGAGGCTAATTACTTTACATCATTACAGTAGTTTTTGTTATACATTGATATGAATTAGCCATGGATCTACATGTATTCCCCATCCCAGTCCCCCCTCCCACCTCCCTCTCCACCCAATCCCTCTGGGTCTTCCCAGTGCACCAGGCCCGAGCACTTGTCTCATGTACCCAACCTGAGCTGGTTATCCGTTTCACCCTAGATAATATACATGTTTCAATGCTGTTCTCCTGAAACATCCCACCCTCTCCTTCTCCCAGAGTCCACAAGTCTGTTCCATACATCTGAGTCTCTTTTTCTGTTTTGCATATAGGGTTATCGTTACCATCTTTCTAAAGTCCATATATATGTGTTAGTATACTGTAATGGTCTTTATCTTTCTGGCTTACTTCGCTCTGTATAATGGGCTCCAGTTTCATCCATCTCATTAGAACTGATTCAAATGAATTCTTTTTAATGGCTGAGTAGTATTCCATGGTGTATATGTACCACAGCTTCCTCATCCATTCGTCTGCTGATGGGCATCTGGGTTGCTTCCATGTCCTGGCTATTATAAACAGTGCTGCGATGAACATTGGGGTGCATGTGGCTCTTTCAGATCTGGTTTCCTTGGTGTGTATGCCCAGAAGTGGGATTGCTGTTTCCCCTCACTTTGATCTCTTGGTGTCTGAAGGAGATGCTGATGCTTTCAGTCTGCCTGATATGCTTTCCTCTATTTTCTTTCCAGAAAATTCTCCTACCTTTGCCCAAAATGTTTCTGATAGGGACCATTAATCATGGTACCTCAGAGATGGGGTGTGATGCAAGCAAGGGCCAATCACAGGCTTTCCCTGGAATGATCTGAATTGGAACTGGGGATGGATTTTCCTCTCTAGTCACAAAGTTTTGAAATATGGTTCCAGAACTGCCAGGGGCTATGGTCCTAGTGTCCCAAAAATAGCTGATAAGAGAGAATAAAGTTGGCAGGCCAAGAGGAAATGAAGCAAAGACAGAAATTTTGTGTTTGCATTTTTGCAGTTTGTTATTTGAGCAAAGCCATCTGGACTCTGTCATTGAAATCAAGGAATTCTATCAAACTGGTGGTCCTGATTCTGTTCTCTTTCAGTCTGCCCACTTCCCTTGTGCATGCCCACCCTTTTCCAGGGCCACTGACAGGATCAAAGCACTTGACTGAATTCAATGTCTCTAACCCTCATCTCTATCTGGAACTTTAGATCCACCAACACTCTAATCCCTGGACATCTCCAGCAGATAGGCCATGGGCCCAACAAACTCAACATGAATACACATCTCCTCTGTCTTCTAATCTGCTCTTTCCCTTTCATTTTTCATCTCAGTGAATGAAATTATCAATTGTTGAAGAAAACATTTGAGTCATCCTATAATCCTCATATCTGAATGATTGCTAAGATCCAAAGATTTCATCTTTTAAAAGTGTGAGGCTTCCAACTACATGTTGTCTACAAGAAACTCACTATAAAGACAGAGATAGACTGAAGATAAATAGACAGAGAAAAATACACCATGTTAAAACTAATCAAAAGAAAGTTGGAGTAGTTACACTTAATTAAGACAGTGTAGACTTCAGGGCAAGGACAATTATGAGGAATATAAACAGGAATAACATAAAAATAAAGTGGCCAACTCCCAGAGAAGATATAACATTACTTAACATGTATGTGCCTAATAACAGGGCATCATAATAAATGTGGCAAAAACTGGTAAACCTACAAGGAGAAAAAGGTAAATCCAATATTATAGTTGGAGACTTCAACATGCTTTTATCAGTAATTAATGTATTTGGCAGGCATAAAATCAGCAAGGACACAGTTGAAATGAATAAGATTGTTAGTCAACTGGATCTAATTGAGATTTATAGAATACTTCATCTAATGAAAACAGAATATACCTTCTTCTCAAGTTCACATGGAACATTCACCAAGATAGAACACCTTCTGGGTCATAAACACTCCTGATCAAATTTTAAAAATAAAACCCATATAATGTCTGATCTTAGACCACAAAGAAATTAAACTATAAGTCAAAATAGCTGGAAAATCCCCCAATATTTGGAGATTAAGAAACACAAACAAATCAAAATCTCAAGAAAAATTCTTGAAGTGTTTTCAGTTAAATGAAAATGAAGACACAAAAGTTTATTAAAAGTTGTGGAATGCAGTGAGAACTTGCTTAGAAGGAAACTTATAATGCTGAAAGACTATATTAAAAAAGATGAGCGTCCAAATCAAGATGGCAGAGTAAACTCACCTCCCCCCACGAACACACCAAAAATACATTTTTGTGTGGAAAACTTCTCACAGAAAACTAACTGGAGACTAACAGGAAGACTCCTGTATGACCAAGGCTCTAAGAAAGATACAGAGTCTGTGAACTTCCAGATGTTCAAGCTGGTTTTAGAAAAGGCAGAGGAACCAGGGATCAAATTGTCAACATCTGCTGGGTCATTTAAAAAGCAAGAGAGTTCCAGAAAAATATCTACTTCTGCTTTATTAACTATGCCAAAGCCTTTGACTGTGTGGACTACAACAAACTGTGGAAAATTCTTCAAGAGATGGGAATACCAGACCACCTGACCTGCCTCTTGAGAAATCTGTATGCAGGTCAGGAAGCAACAGTTAGAACTGGACATGGAACAACAGACTGGTTCCAAATAGGAAAAGGAGTATGTCAAGGCTGCATATTGTCAGCCTGCTTATTTAACTTATATGCAGAGGAGCCCATGAGAAACACTGGGCTGGATGAAGCTGGATCCAAGATTTCTGGGAGAAATATCAATAGCCTCAGATATGCAGATGACACCACCCCTATGGCAGAAAGTGAAGAAGAACTAAAGAGCCTCTTGATGAAAGTGAAAGAGGAGAGTGAAAAGTTGGGCTTAAAACTCAACATTCAGAAAACTAAGATCATGGCATCTGGTCCCATCACTTCACAGCAAATAGATGGGGAAACAGTGGAAGCAGTGACAGACTTTATTTTTGGGGGCTCCAAAATCACTGCAGATGGTGACTGCAGCCATGAAATCAAAAGATGCTTGCTCTTTGGAAGAAAAGTTATGACCAACCTAGACAGCATATTAAAAAGCAGAGACATTACTTTGCTAACAAAGATTTATATAGTCAAAGCTATTGTTTTTCCAGTAGTCATGGATGTGAGAGTTGGAACACAAAGAAAGCTGAGCACCAAAGAATTGATGCTTTTGAACTGTGGTGTTGGAGAAGACTCTTGAGAGTCCCTTGGACTGCAAGGAGATCAAACCAGTCAATCCTAAAGGAAATCAGTCCTGAATATTCATTGGAAGAACTGATGCTGAAGCTGAAACTCCAATACTTTGGCCACCTGATGTGAAAAACTGACTCATTGGAAAAGACCCTGATGCTGGGAAAGATGGAGGGCAGGAGGAGAAGGGGATGACAGAGGATGAGATGGTTGGATGGCATCATCAACTCAATGGACATGAGTTTGAGCAAGCTCTGGGAGATTGTGAAGGACAGGGAAGCCTGGCGTGCTATAGTCCATGGGGTTGCAAAGAGACATTACTGAGGGATTGAACAACAACAACTATTATTGTATTGTCAGTTTCTCCTTTTATGTGTTAATACACAGAACTGGGTAGGAAAAATTGATGCTTTTGAACTGTGGTGTTGGAGAAGACTCTTGAGAGTCCCTTGGACTGCAAGGAGATCCAACCAGTCCATCCTAAGGGAGATCAGTCCTGGGTGTTCATTGGAAGGACTGATGTTGAAGCTGAAACTCCAATACTTTGGCCACCTGATGCAAAGAGCTGACTCATTTTAAAAGATCCTGATGTTGGGAAAGATGGAGGGTAGGAGGAGAAGGGGAAGTACTTCTGTGTATTCTTGCCACTGCTTCTTAATATCTTCTGCTTCTGTTAGGTCTATACCATTTCTGTCCTTTACTGTGTCCATCTTTGCATGAAATGTTCCCTTGGTATCTCTAATTTTCTTGAAGAGATCTCTAGACTTTCCCATTCTATTGTTTTCCTCTATTTCTTTGCATTGATTGCTGAGGAAGGCTTTCTTATCTCTCCTTGCTATTCTTTGGAACTCTGCATTCAAATGGGTATATCTTTCCTTTTCTCCTCTGCCTTTTGCTTCTCTTCTATTCACAGCTATTTGTAAGGCCTCCTTAGACAATCATTTTGCCTTTCAGCATTTCTTTCCCTCGGGAATGGGCTTGATTCCTGCCTCCTGTACAATGTCATGAACCTCTGTCCATAGCTCTTCAGGCACTCTGTCTATCAGATTTAATCCCTTGAATCTATTTGTCATTTCACTGTATAATCATAAGGGGTTTGATTTAGGTCATATCTGAATGGTCTAGTGGTTTCCTCTACTTTCTTCAATTTAGTCTGAATTTGGCAATAAGGAGTTCATAATCTGAGCCACAGTCAGCTCCCAGTCTTGTTTTTGCTGACTGTATAGAGCTTCTCCATCTTTGCTGCAAAGAATATAATCAATCTGATTTCGATGTTGACCATCTGGTGATGTCCATGTGTAGAGTCTTCTCTTGTGTTGTTGGAAGAGGGTGTTTGCTATGACCAGTGTGTTTTCTTGGCAAAACTCTGTTAGCCTTTGCCCTGCTTCATTCTGTACTCCAAGGCCAAATTTGCCTGTTACTCCAGGTAGGTTTGACTTCCTACTTTTGCATTCCAGTCCCCTATAATGAAAAGGACATCTTTTTGGGGTGTTAGTTCTAGAAGGTCTTGTAGGTCTTCATAGAATCATTCAACTTCAGCTTCTTCAGCATTACTGGTCAGGGCATAGACTTGGATTACTGTGATATTGAATGGTTTGCCTTGGAAACAAACAGAGATCATTCTGTCATTTTTGAGATTGCATCCAAGTACTGCATTTCAGACCTCTTTTGTTGACTATGATGGCTACTCCATTTCTTCTAAGGGATTCTTGCCCACAGTAGTAGATATAATGGTCATCTGAGTTAAATTCACCCATTCCAGTCCATTTTAGTTCACTGATTCCTAAAATATTGATGTTCACTCTTGCCATCTTCTTTTTTTAAATTTTTTTATTTTTTATTTATTTATTTATTTTATTTTTTATAGCTTTGTACATTGTTTTATTTTAATTTTTTTTCCATTTATCACTCTTGCCATCTTCTGTTTGATCACTTCCAATTTGCCTTGATTCATGGACCTAACATTCCAGGTTCCTATGCAATATTGCTCTTTACAGCATCGGACTTTACTTCCATCACCAGTCACATCCACAACTGGATGTTGTTTTTGCTTTGGCTCTGTCTCTTCATTCTTTCTGGAGTTATTTCTCCACTCTTCTCCAATAGCATATTGGGCACCTATTGACCTGGGGAATTCATCTTTCAGTGTCCTATCTTTTTGCCTTTTCTAGTCAAGGCTATGGTTTTTCTAGTGGTCATGTATGGATGTGAGAGTTGAACTATAAAGAAGGCTGAGTGCTGAAGAATTGATGCTTTGAACTGTGGTGTTGGAGAAGACTCTTGAGAGTCCTTTGGACTGCAAGGAGATCCAACCAGTCCATCCTAAAGGAGATCAGTCCTGGGTGTTCATTGGAGGGACTGATGTTGAAGCTGAAACTCCAATACTTTGGCCACCTGATGAGAAGAGCTGACTCATTTGAAAAGATCCTGATGCTGGGAAAGATTGAGGGCAGGAGGAGAAGGGGATGACAGAGGATGAGGTGGTTGGGTGGCATCACCGACTCAATGGACATGGGTGGACTCCGGGAGGTAGTGATAGACAGGGAGGCCTGGCGTGCTGCGATTCATGGGGTTGCAAAGAGTCGGACACAACTGAGCGACTGAACTGAACTGTTCATGGGGTTCTCAAGGCAAGAATACTGAAGTGGTTTGCCATTCCCTTCCCTTCTCCAGTGGACCACATTTTGTCAGAACTCTCCACCATGACCCATCCATCTTGGGTGGCCCTACATGGCATGGCTCATAGTTTCACTGAGTTAGACAAGGCTGTGGTCCATGTGATCAGATTGGTTAGTTTTCTGTGATTGTGGTTTTCAGTCTGTCTGCCCTCTGATGGAGAAGGGTAAGAGGCTTATGGAAGCTTCCTGATGGGAGAGACTGACTGAGTCAAGCACCGTGTCTCTGTACTTGATTTGAAATGAGTTAGGAACACATATACATGCACACATGTACTCACACACAGGGACACACATCTCACATGCAGCAGCTCCTTCTGTATCATCACTTACTTCTGCTTTTTGTGTCATTGTATGTGTTTCTCCCACATTTGTGAGATATTTAGGAGCAAAACCGTGCCTCACTCATTCCATAAAGAATTCACAAAATGTTTGCTGAATGATGGATGGATGGATGGATGGGTGGGTAGATGTATGGATAAATTTGTGGATGAGTGGTTGGATGGATGAAGAGATGGATGGAAGGAAGGATGGATGGGTGAATAGATGTATGGATAGATGTGAGTGGGTGGGTGGATGGACGGATGGGTGGGTGGATGAATAGTTACCAGGAGGATGGAAGCAGCCTGGCACCCATCCCAGGAAGGCAGGTAAGGGGTTTCCTATGAGGTGAAGCCCAGGAGTATTTGCAAGTCCCTGCCTTTTGGAAGTGAGATGTTTCTTCTTAGCTCAGGCCCCCTTGTCCAGCTCTGAGGCTGGTCAATATGAGACTGTGGGGATCAGTGTCCTGCACTGGACCCAGAGTCTGCCTAATCTTAAAAATCAGAATGGGGATGACTATAACTTGAGGGTAGAAGGATAAGCTGCTGGTTCCTAAAGACCTCCTCAGAGCTTTTGGAAGTCTAAAGCCATACCACCAACATGCATTTCTGGGGCATCATTGAACTGGAGTGTATTTAGCGGGAGTGGTAAGAAATGCTAAAAGGTGAGTGGGAAGGTAGACCTGGGGAGAAAATCAAAGTTCTGCAGGGACCAAAAAGGACCAGAGTAGGCAAGAGACTGTGTGCTAGGTGGTGTGCGGAGCATATTTCAGGAGATTGGGGTCTAAAAGGCAAAACCCAAATGGAGACTCTGGTCTATGTGCTGCCAGTCCAGAAGGAGCCCTCTCCTAAAGGACTAAAAAGCATTGCCCAAGGCAGGGATGCACGCATTTTGGGGCAGAAAGGATTGTTTAACAGAATGAGAACTTCGGAAGGTATGCTATGCACCAGCTAACTGCCTATTCTCCACTCCTCGCCCCCCAACCCCAAGCCTAAGGTCCCTAGCATGGAATCCATTACTCCAAGGAAAACAAAGCCTGCATGGGCTGGTGAAAGCAGAAAGGGCCACTGCTATGTGGAAGTCAGAACCATCCAGCAGGTGATAAGGAATCTGGGCTGGACTACCCAGTCCAGACAGTCAAGAAAGTCAAATATTAGCAGTTTCATATGGTTCCATCTACACACATATTGATATATGACTGTGTAATAAAAACAAGCTATATTTTATACAATTATGCCATTTTTGCCATGGACTTCCCAGATGACTCAGTAGTAGAGTCCACCTGGCAATGCAGGAGACGCAGGCAGCTCAGGTTTGATCCCTGGGTCGGGAAGATCCCCTGGAGGAGGAAATGGCAACCCACTCCAATATTCTTGCCTGGAAAATCCCATGGACAGAAGAGCCTGGTGGGCTACAGTCCATAGGGTCACAAAGAGTCGGACATGACTGAGCATGAGCACAAGACTGCCATTTTTGTTTTAAAATATAAGATATATTTTGGGAAGATACATCCTTTTTAGAGGTAATTACGTTAAGCCATTGACAGTGGTTTTTCCTGGAAGGGGAATTGGGATAGGGAGCAGAGAGAGATGGGCTTTTCCATATCCAGAGATCGCTTTTGTTATTTATTTTACCGTTCACAGGATTGTCCATGGGCTTGAAATCAGTTCCACCCCTTTCCCACAGTGATGACTACCTGCAAAGATCAGCCACCAAGCTCAGTGACAGAGGGGCGTGGAGGAGCTGATGGAAGGATGCCAGGAATACCTGTAACTGGCCACCCAGGAGGTGTACGGAGGTGCCCCGATCTGGAGACATGATACTCCTGGGTCCTTTTTAGGGCCCTTTCTCTTCTGCCCAGGTGGCTCAGGGTGAAGATATAAAGTTTCAGCACTCTTTCCCATCTTCCTCTAGTGGGCACAGGGACTGGCCACCCCAACTGCCAAAGCCCTTGCATTGTGAGACAATGCAAGAACTGGCTCCCCCAGAGGCTGGGTCCTGTTCCCTCCCAGGAAGTCAGAGATGGCAGGCTGACTCTGCTGAAGGGTCACTCTCAGGGGAATCTTTCTTCCCAGCAGGGCTCTGCTCCCACTCTTGAGGGCCAGTGCACTTGTGGGGAACTCACCAAGCCTGCCAGTCCTCTGCAAAGTCATAAGTCAGTGAATTAAACCACGTTTATAGAGAGGGAGGTGGGAGGGGGGATCGGGATGGGGAATACATGTAAAACCATAAAAAAAAAACAAAACACCATGTTTATCCCATCCCTCTCACACCTGGGTTCAGGTGCTTTCTGGTTCCCTGCAGGTAGAGGTGAAGTCCCTGCCTCTCCAGCCCACTCTTCCAGATCTGGCTTAAGAGTCCCCTTGCAGATAGTTAAGGACTTTGGGAAGGTCATGTACATACTGCTATATTTAAAATGGATAACCAACAAAAACCTATTGTATAGCACATGGAACTCTGCTCAATGTTATGTGCCAGCCTGGATGGGAGGGAGGTTTGGGGGAGAATGGATACATGTATATGTATGACTGAGTCCCTTCACTGTCCACCTGAAACTATCACAATATTGTTAATCGGCTATACCCCAATACAAAATATTTTAGGTGTTAAAATAAAAATAATATTAAAAAAAAAGAGTCCCCTTGCAGCCTCCCTGATGCTGTTCTCAGCCACCCTACCTATTATCTGTCTCTCTCTGGTCCCAGAAGACCCTGGCCTGCCCTCAGGAAGGGCATTCACCACCCTGAATTGAAACCCATTGTTTATACCTGTCCAGAGAACATTTCTTTTCTTGAGATTCACTTTGGCAAGGTGCTGTCAGCCTGCCTGGAGATATCTTAACAGGGTTGGCCCTTGAGAAGCCCTCCTGAATTTACTTTTTTTTTTTTTTTTTTACCAATAGCATTTCCTCATTTGATATCCCCTTCCTGGTATCCCATCAGTGCTTCTTCTCAGAAATGGTCATGTTCTTAACTTGAGGACATTATTATTCTTGTCACTGCTTGTATTTTATTTTTTATCATCTGCCAGAAAGCCCAGAATACATTTGGTAGCTTTTTCTAGCAAATAGATGGGAACTTTTTATGAAACTTTTTCTAGCTGCATCGTATTTACCTTAATTTTCCTTCATCTTGGTTTCTCATTTCAATTTTGATTCCTCTGTATTACAAGTATCTCTGTAAGCTATCTCAAAAGGCTCTTGTTTACCTTTTGAATGAGGCAGGAGATGGATGAGAGAGAAGTTGACAGATGCATCCATATGTACATGCCAGTACCCCACTGTGCCATGGCCTCTCTCTGTACCCCCTCAGCACCCCATCCCTGGCCCCCAAAACAGAGTAGGGGCTCATAGTATACTTAATTAAGAGTTTTTAAATAGTAGTTCATCAGTTTAATCTGTACAATAATGCTGCAAGGTAAGCGATGTAGTTCCACCTGACAGTTGGAGAAGCTGAGGCTTCAGGTGCCATCCTTGGTACGTGGCCGCATCAGGATTTGAACCCATGCTGTTTGGCTCTGTTTGTTTATTACATTTCACCTCTCTCCCAAGTTTTTCTCTAGACCTGTGAGGTCCACAATGGTAGCCACTAGCCACATGTGGTGCAGTGGTAAAGAATCTATCTGTCAATGAGGAGATGCAAGAGACACGGGTTCTATCCCTAGGGTTGAGAAGATCCCCTAGTGTAGGAAATGGCAACCCACTCCAGTCTCCTTGCCTGGAGAATCTCATGGACAGAGGAGCCTGGCAGGCTACAGTGCATGGGGTTGCAAAGAGTCAGACACTTTGAACACAGCACAGCACACAGCCACAGGTGGCCACTGACATTTAAACTAGTCTTAGTTAAAATTAAAAATTCCCCAGGCATGCTGGCTGCACTTTCAGGGCCCTGTAGCCCTGTGTGGCCAGTGGCTACTGTGTTAGTATGGAAGAGAACACCATTCTCAGCACAGAAAGAGCATTTCCTGCAGCCTCCTTACACCTGCACTAGGGTCCTGCCAGGAGCCAGCAGTGCCCAGGCTGGACTTGTGCTTTCTTTCCTCTGCATCTTCAGGACATTCTTTTCTCAGCCTGGGCATCCTAGCCCTCCAGCATCATCATCAAACCATCCTTGCCTTCACAGCCTGCTTCAGTCCCTCCCCCTTCCCCACCCGTCCTGGGCCCCAGAAATCTCCACCTCTGACTTCCTGATGCCTGAGGTCTGTGCCTCCAGGTGGGTGACTTTTCTTTGGCACAGCCTCACCTCACCCACCCAACAGTATAGAAAGGAGACACACGCTGCTTGATTAATTGAGGGGGAAGACAAGAGAGGGTAACATGAAAATCGACTATAAAACATGACTTTGTTCCAACCTCTATTTGTCACTCATGACTCCACTCCTCCATACAGCTCTCTGCCCAGGGCCTCTGCTCCTCCAGGGGCAAGAGAAACTGTGAGCAGGTCCCACCTGTGCCCTCAAGGTGGTCATGTCCAGTGGCTTTGGGTGAAGGATTTACCCTTCATCTCAATGTCCTCTGTTGTGAAAAATGTCCTATAATTCCTGCTGTTCTTCCCTGGAGGGCTTGCCACCGGGAGTGAGAATGTAGAAGCAAGGGCCTTCATATGACACGAAAAGCTCTCAATTATAAGAAAGTAGCTGGGAAATTGGGAAATGTGCACCCCTGCTGTGTCACCCTTACACAGAGCTGTAACGCCCACCCCCACTGTAAGCCGTTTTGAAGTGGGGGTGCGTCAGGGCCCAAGACCCACAAGGACAGCTTCCCGGGAGAAGGCAGTGAGGGCCAGCGTTCAGCTCCCAGTGGGCTCAGAGAGGCAGGGGTGACACTGAACTGAGGGGCTATAAACAAAGTTTCCTTGGGGGCTCTTGCTCCAGGTCAATAGCTGCACACAGAGTTTTGGTTTTCTTCAAAATAAAACCCTGAATGGAGTTCAGGTCGGAACAACGTTTAAGTCCAAAGTTAAAGAGTGGAGACTGAGGGGAAGGCCTGGCTGTGGGGCTAGGAGGTTCAGGATGGGCCCCATCCCAGCCTGTGTCTGTGTCAGTTTCCCTCCTGTGAGAAGTGAGGACGGTGCCCACAGCCCTGACAGCTCGAGGGAGAGCCAGGGAATGTTCCTCCTCTCAGAACGCCGTCCCGCCACAGCCCAGCACCCCACCCAGGGGAGGCTTTGAGAGCTGGCAGGCAGGATCCTGCCTTACTCTGGGGCCCAAGCTAATCAGAGGTAACGAACACACTGGTCCACAATTGTCCAAGAAGGTAGGTGGTAGCTCAGGTCAGCCCGGGCCTGGGCATCAAGTCCCCCTTTGCTTCTTCCTGTGGGCACTTCATCTCTCATGGACGTCAGTTTCCTCGTCCATGAAACAGAGGCAATAACACCCCAAGTGCGGGGAAAAGGCACATATGACATGGCTGACACACCATGGCTCCACACCTCCTGAGGCCCCCTGAGGCCCCCCTGCTGGGAGAAGGCAGCCCCCACACCTGCCACCCCCTCTACTCTAGCGCCTACCTTCCTAGGGCCATCACAGCCCCTCCTCCTGCTCAGGCCCCAGCAGCCCTGCAGCTGCTGGGGTGGATCTCTGGGCTGGGGTTCCAGGCTCTGGAAAGGGCTCTCGCTCTCCCTCCTCTTCATCTTGTTCCCTGCCGTGCTTTCCCAAGGCTGTGACTGCCAACCCACCCCCCGTGCAAAGGCCCTCCTCCCACCCTCCCAGCGGGCAGAACGCAGGCTCGGGGCAACCAGCCCACAGAGAAGGCCCCGGAAGTGCCCTTACCTTGTCAGGGTAGGGGTCTTGTTGCTTGCCTTCCCTTCCACCCAGGCCCTCTGAAAGAAGCTGGGCAGAAGGCAGTGCCAGGGCTCTGGGTGTGTCGGAGCACACGAAAGAGGAGGAAGAGCCCCAAGAGGAAATGGCTGAGTCCTCTGGGCCCACGTAATTTATGACAGGACTTTGTCCTTGAGCTCCAGGCACACCCACTCCCACAGGGCTCCTGCGGCCCCAGCTAGCAGAGCCTCAGAGCAGTCCAATCTTTAACCCTGGTCTCTTCGTCAGTCTCTGTGAGCCATGAGAACTTGATTCTGTGCACCTGTTGCTACAGCCAGACAAATCACCTGGTGCCCATCCATCCAGGGAGCTGAGCATCTTTCCAGGTATCACAGGAACTCCAAGGCTGCCTATGCAGGTCTACTCCCAAACCCCCTGTCCTAGTTGAGAGCACACACAGGAGAGGCCAGAGAGCTTTGCACCAGAGCTAAAGGCCACTGGGGCACCTAGATTCCCAGTACAGTCCCTGGGAGCAGAGGGGGCTGACTTGTGCTGGGATTTGAATAAAGCGGGATTTTTGTGATAAGGCAAATACAGATCCTTTGGAAGGAAAAAGCATGCAGCAGTGCACCCTGGGAGAGGCCAGGTTGGAGGGGACAGGCAGTCCCTGGCAGTGACAGTGAGGTCTTTGAAGGTGGGTGGGAAATGAGTCCATGGGAGATGCCTGCTGACTGCAACACTCCCTGGGTGAGGAGAGGCCTCGGGGGTACTCATCATTGACCCAGCAGGAGCCCATTGGGTTCCTTCCCTTTCCCAGGACTTGGCAGGCAGAGGTGTGGGAACTAGCTGTCATATTTATTTGTTTATTTGGCTGCATTCAATCTTAGTTGTAGGGTGTGGGATCCTTAGTTACAGCATGTGGGATCTAGTTCCCTGACCAGGGATGGAACCCGGGCCCCCTGCATTGGGAGCACAGAGTCTTAGCCACCGGACCACCAAGGAAGTCCCTATCATCTTCTAAATAGGACTGAGGCCAACCCTGACCTTGAGCCTCTTTGAGAGATGGGAACCAAATGCTGGTGGAAGCGATAAGATAAAGTTGAAGAGCCATGGGCTAGAGATCCTGTAGCCCTGGAGAGAGGCAGTGGCCCCTGCTATCTGAGCTTTCTGTGGGTCCTGCTGTGGGCTCCATAGAAGCCCAGCTTCCTACTGCTATAGACTCCATTGTTGAGACAGCTTGAAGGAGTTTCTGTTCCTTACAACCAACCAGCCCAGGACAAAGGTTCAGTCTCTCATTCGTGTCTGACTCTTTGAGCCCCATGGACTGAGGCATGACAGGCTTCCGTGTTCTTCACCATCTTCTAGAGCTTGCTCAAACTCATGTCCATTGAGTTGGAGATGCCAAAGGTAGGAAAGTGAATTGGGAGGTGACTTAGGAAGGGCCATTTGGAGGAAGCACGGGCTCTGAGGCATCCAGTCAACTTCCCACCCACTCCCTAAAAGTGCTGTGCTCAAGTTCTGTCCGGCTCCAGATAGCTTCTTGGCCCCTAAAACCTCATCCAGTTTCTGGGTCAACACTTGCTTTGGGAGGGTTTCTCATGGCAGGTGGCTTTTCTGGTATAGAAAGGAAACATTTCACTCCCACAGGATGGGTGCTGCTAATCCTGGCAGCTCCTGGAAATAATGAGCCCGCTACTTTGGGGCTCCTGAGACCAGACTGGGTCCTTTGTGGCCTTCATTCCACTGTCTTCTTCCAAAAAAATAGTGGAACAGAATATTTGTGTAGAACAATATGATTCATAAGACTTTTCTATGCCAGAGCTTGTCTTAAAATTTGATAGAAACACATTTTGGATACTTGCAGACTTGTCTTCTGCTTTAAAAAAAATAGTTTGACATTAAATCATAACTATTTTCTTACACTATAGCAAATATTAACCATGAGTCTTCAAGTCAGCATGGTCAAAGACAAATATCATATGATATTGCTTATATGTGGAATCTAAAAAAATGGTACAAATGAACTTATTTACAAAACAGAAATAGAGTCACAGATGTAGAAAACAAATGTACAGTTATTAAGGGACAAATGAAAGTCAAAGTGTTGGTCGCTCAGTGGTCGCTCTTTGTGACCCCATGGACTGTAGCCCGCCAGGCTCTTCTGTCTATGGGATTCTCCAGGCAAGAATACTGGAGTGGGTTGTCATTCCCTTCTCCAGGAGATCTTCCCAACCCAGGGATCAAACCCAGGTCTCCTGCATTGCAGGCAGATTCTTTTCCGTCTGAGCCACCAGGCAAAGAGAGGGGGCATTAAGTTGGGAGACTGGAATTGACATACTCCATGGATGCTAAGTTGCTTCAGTCATGTTTAACTATTTTTGACCCTATGGACTGTAGCATGCCAGGCTCCTCTGTCCATGGGATTTCCCAGGCAAAAATACCGGAGTGGGTTGCCATTTTTTTTCTCCAGGGGATCTTCCCCACCCAGGGATCAAACTCACATTTCCTGCACTGGCAGGTGGATTCTTTACCACTGAGCCACCTGGGAAGCCCCACTTTGCTGTATAGAAGAAACAGTTACAACATTGTAAATCAACTATTCAGTTCAGTTCAGCTAAGTTTCTCAGTTGTATCTGAGGAGGTGAATCCCATAGCATCATAAAGTGCATTACAGAGATATAGTTTAATACAAGCAACTTCAGCTGAACTTCAGTTCAGTTCAGTCACTCAGTCATGTCCTACTCTTTGCGACCCCATGAACTGCAGCACGCCAGGCCTCCCTGTCCATCACCAACTCCCGGAGTTTACCCAAACTCATGTCCGCTGAGTCGGTGATGCCATCTAACTATCTCATCCTCTGTCTTCCCCTTCTCATCCTGCCCTCCATCTTTCCCAACATCAGGGTCTTTTCAAATGAATCAGCTCTTTGCATCAAGTGGCCAAAGTATTGGAGTTTCAGCTTCAACATCAGTCCTTCCAATGAACACCAAGGACTGATCTCCTTTAGGATGGACTGGTTGGATCTCCTTGCAGTCCAAGGAACTCTCAAGAGTCTTCTCCAACACCACAGTTCAAAAGCATCAATTCTTCGGCGCTCAGCTTTCTTTATAGTCCAACTCTCACATCCATACATGACTACTGGAAAAACCATAGCCTTGACTAGACAGACCTTTGTTGGCAAAGTAATGTCTCTGCTTTTTAATATGCTGTCTAGGTTGGTCATAACTTTCCTTCCAAGGAGTAAGCATCTTTTAATTTCATGGCTGCAATCACCATTTGCAGTGATTTTGGAGCCCGGAAAAAAAAGGCAGCCACTGTTTTCCCATCTATCTGCCATGAAGTGATGGGACCGGATGCCATGATCTTAGTTTTCTGGATGTTGAGCTTTAAGCCCAAATTTTTCACTCTCCTCTTTCACTTTCATCAAGAGGCTCTTTAGTTCTTCTTCACTTTCTGCCATAAGGGTGGTGTCATCTGCATATCTGAGGTTATTGATATTTCTCCTGGCAATCTTGATTCCAGCTTGTGCTTCCTCCAGCCCAGCATTTCTCATGATGTACTCTGCATATAAGTTAAATAAGCAGAGTGACAATATACAGCCTTGACGTACTCCTTTTCCTATTTGGAACCAGTCTGTTGTTCCATGTCCAGTTCTAACTGTTGCTTCCTGACGTGCAGATAGGTTTCTCAAGAGGCAGGTCAGGTCCCATCTCTTTCAGAATTTTCCACAGTTTATGTGATCCACACAGTCAAAGGCTTTGGCATAGTCAATAAAGCAGAAATCAACTATACTCCAATAAAAATTAATTTTTAAAAAAGGCAACATGGTGGTCCATGTTATAAATGTGCCATCATTTGTGTAACCATCATCCCTGGATGGACATGGGGTGGCATCACTACCACCCAGAATACTGCAGTGTATGAACCTGTGCTCACAGCTTTGTTTGCAATATGTCGTTACAGGGAGATTCCAGAAGGGAACTTACTGAAACAAGGGGCCTGAATGCTTGGTCACTAACCTTTCTCGAGCAGCACATCAAGTGGTCCCTGCCAGCAGACAGTGTCCAGGAAACTTCAAGGACCTGGCCTGACTGCCGCATCAGTTGGTAGAGCTCAAAGGGAGCTCCTGAGGGGAAGTCCTCTGAGAGCCTCGGGTTTTCTGTTGCTGAGGGTACCCCAAGTCCTGGGGATCAAGGCAAGAGTCTGGGAACTCAGCCTGCCGTGGCCGAAGACCTCTTACCTGTCACACATGCGGCCAGATTTGACTGTCCCACAGCTTACTGTTACTTCCACAATTCTCCTCAAGATGCAGAGTCTGCTAACCTTTAAAAATATGTTTCTGACTTGAACCAAAAGGCTTCCATGAGACAACCTGTGTTCCGTTCCATTCTGTCCAAAGATCAAACCCATTGTAGTATCTGCATAGCAACTAAACGAGAGCGCAGTGAGCATTGCTTTTTTCTTTTTTTTTTTTTAATAAACTTTTTATTTTGTATTGGGGCACAGCCAACTAACAATGTTGTAATTAAAAAAAAAAACAATGTTGTTATAGTTTTAGGTGAACAGTGAAGAGATTCAGCCATATGTATACATGTCCATATACATGTCCAACTATCATATGACTCTGAGCAGATATGAGAGTTCCATGTACAGAGAGTATTTGATTTCAGCTCTGCCAAACCCATCATAGAGCGACCTGAAGCAGCTTGTTTCTTAGTGGCCCCAATCTGCCCATCCAGCCTATTGAAGCCAAAGTTATCCATTAACACTAAAAAATAGCACAACTGTAAGCACAGACGTCTGTGACTGAGTTACTGTTTACAGAGTTTTACAATTCTCTGTCTCAAAGAAAATGAGCATTTATAACTGCTTTCTATGTAATGGGTTCATGGCATATGCCACTCATTAAACTTTCATCAAAACCCTACAAATTAGAGGTGCTTATCTAACTCTTTTCACAGTAAGGAAATTAAAACCAAAGAAGTTAAGAAACTTGCGTAAGTCATGTGGCTAAAAGTGGTGGGGGCAAGATTTGAATGGAGGTCTGCCTGACACCAGGGCTAAGGCTCACTTCACTATATTACACCACACCAACCTTCAAACAAACCTGGACTCCCTCAAGTTTGAATAAGACATCCATTTTTAGAGATTTTCAGGGAAGGTGCTTCTCCAATTTGCTCATCCTAGCCTAGGATCCAAACAGAATTTATCCTTTAATTTCTGTGATCACCAATGTCCTAGGACAAAATTATCTGAGAAGAAACCAAGCCTAAATGCTTCCCTGGAAACAGTTGTGCATAGTATGGAAAACATTCTATCTGTGTGGTTCAGACTTTCTTGACTTTGGCATTATTGACACTTCGAACTATATTATTCTTTATGGGTGTGTTGGGAGGAGCTGTCCTGGGCACTGTGGTATTTTTTTAGCAGCATCCCTGGCCTCTACTCACTACGTGCACTCCCCCAGTGGTGCAATTAATTGCTTCCAAGTATTACAAATGTCTCCTAGAGGGGAAAATCAGCTCCCATTGAGAACTAATACATAGCTCATAGGTTTGAGTACAATTAAGGCTGGGAGAAAGAGGAGGACAGCAAGGGCTAGATGGAATGGCTTCTTGGAAGAAGTGATGCCAAAATTGGCCTCCTTGAATGGCAAAAAGATACAGCTCAGCAGATACAGGGGGTAGAGGGAAGGGGCTGGTGCTCCCTATAGGATCTTTGTTCTGACACACCAAGAAAATGCCTATATCAACAGAGAAGTCTTAGTGCAGCATCCTCCCTGGATCAGCACCATCACTAGACTGGACAGATCTCAGAACCCAAGTCCTGATGGGCTGGAGGTGGGTGGGGGGGGTGTCCATTAACTCTATCCAGGAGGAATGACTCATTCTGATTGGGCTTTATCATAACCCATCTGAAGGACCCACCCAGAGGTTTGTCCAAAGGGTGGGGTTAGGGTTAGGCAACAGGAGGGACACAGTTGTGTTATAACCTGCTCTAAGGCCCACACTTGCCTGGCTTTAAGACCAAAGAAAGAGCTTGGAGTCAGTGAGAGCGATATCAATGGTTTAACGGATGACAGAGTCAGAGTGAGGTCCTTGAGCGACACCCCCACTGGATGTGGCTAACAGCAGGCAGGACAGGACAGCCAGTTATAGGGTGAAATTGACATCAGTTTGACTTATTAGTTACCAGGGAAACCAGCAGAGGGACATTCCTCTCGTTGCCTCTTTGATAAAAGCAATCACTAGCCAGGGCCTGTGGCAAATGTGTAGGAAGGTCAGTCCTGTGAGTAGGATGTAGTTGAAGGAGGCCCTGGTCCAGCAGGGGATGTACAGAGAGCAAGAAAACAGTCATCCTGAGTAACCTGACCACAAGGGCACAAAATATGTCATTTTCTCCTCTCTGGAAAACCATGGCAGTCCAGTGAATAAATCTCAGTCTTGGGCCCTGGAACTTAAAGTCCAGCTACTGGTCATAAACAGGGGGACCTCTGCTCCATGACCAGAGTCAATAGCATCCCGATGACTAATATGATTGCCCTGGGGAGTTGAAGTAGTGGAAGGCGTGGCAACTCAATAAACCAGCTAAATGATGCTGATGATGCTGATTGTGATAATGATGATAACACTTTGTCCAGCTCTTAGAAAAGGTTAAGGGTGAGAGGCCCATTGTTAAAAGCTTTATTTCTAAAGAAAAAAAGCAGCAGCAGCAGCATTAGGATGGATTTCTTACCACTGACCGGAGTGCTCTGTGTACACCAAGGTTAGTTTCTTTTCCTCCTGGTTCCACAGCTGGAATACTGTTTTCAGCCTCACTCATGATTAGGATCAACCATGGAATGAGGGTGAGTAATATGCTTCACTTCCCAGCCTGCCCCATTTAAACTTCCTGCGCTAGCCTGCACAGTCTCTCTTTTCCTCTCTGTTGGTGGCATGAGGAGCATCCAAGAGTGGATTCTGGGGCCCTAGGGGGTGGTAGAGCCACAATATGGAAAAACCTTGGGTTCCTGAATGGCTCTGGGGTGCAGAGTTCCACCACTGACCCCAGCACCCCTTTACAAGGACAAGAATAAAGTTTTTATTTCAAGTCACTGAAATTTGTTGTTGTTATAACAGTTAATCTACCATCCTCAAAACATGATCCCACTGCCATCCAAATCTGCCTTCGTCTTTCAAACAGCAGCACAAGCACTCTTCCCAGGAACTTGGTCCTGACTGCCACTCTAGCCTTGCCCCCTTTTAATTTCTAAGGCACTCATTACACACATCACATAACTTACCTGTTAGCATGTATTTTTTTTTTTCAGAGTAGGACTTCCTGATTGATGGTATGTTTCTCAAGGCAAGAATCGTATGTTACTGTTTTTTGTATCTTCACAATTCCTAATAACAACAATAATTAATATATATATATTATGCCCCAGGAATCGTTGTTTATACATAAACACATTTCATTTCATAACAACTTTATGAGATGAATATCACTACTATCCCCAGCTTATAGATGATGTTTAGGCAAAGAGAGGTTAAGCTCTTTGTGCAAGGTCATCATAAGTTAGAAAGTGACAGAGCTAGGATTCACACCTAGAAACCTGAGTACTCAGTGAATGCCCAATAATTATACCATCTTAACCATAAATGTTAAAGGACTGTGAGCTTGTATGTCCAGTTAAATTGCAGTCTGCTTTGGACAGGGAACCTTGATATTGATCTTATTTGTTTTTGTACCTGAAGCTGGCCAGGTGCAGAGGAATTGTCACCCCCCACCACTGCAGGCCAGCTGGAAGCCAGCTCTGTGGGCAGGGCAGGGCAGGGCAGGGTTTGCTCTTAGTGCTGTCTGCCTTTACCACCTGGAGCCCTGGAAAAGGTGTCAAATAATTCAGGAAAACTCACTGCTACTTTAAACTAGTTTTGGAAAAAAACAACTCACCGTTTTTTCCTGCATAGTCCCAAAAGCAGAGATTACAACTTTTAGCAACTTCTCCTAAATCTTTTTTTAATATAATTAACTTTCCAGCTTTGTATCTCCTCTTAAATCCTGACTTTTAGCCAAATGGAAGTCTAGGGTCTCGAGGTAGCCCATTATGGAATTGCATTTGGAGACAGGACCTTTAAAGAAGTAATAATTAAGGTTGTGTGTGTGTGTGCATGCACACTCAGTTGTGTCCAACTTTCTGCAGCCCCATGGACTGTAACTGCCAGGTTCCTCTTTCCATGGAATTTTCCAGGCAAGAATACTAGTAATTAAGGTTAAACAAGGTCATTAGGGTAGAGCCTTACTTAGTCCAATCTGACTGATGTTCTTAGGAGATTAAGACATAGAGATGAAGAGGGACGAAGCAATGACAGAGGGGAAGGGCAGCTGCCTACAAGCCAGGGAGAGAATCCTTAGAAGAAACCAGCCTTGCTGCCACATTGATCTTGAACTTCCCACTTCCAAAACTGTGATAGAGTAAATCCCTGTTGTTTAAACTGCCCAATCTGTGGTATTTTTGCAGCATCCCTATCAAACTAATATACCAAGTGATCAAGTTTATCATTTCCTGTGATACATCATATGCACAGTCTGTGATGAGAACAGTAGTTCATCTCTGTGGTACTTTTCCCCCAAACTCACAATCCCAGTCTAATCATGAGAAAAACATCAGACAAACCAAACGGAAGGACATTCTACAAGTAATTTTCTAGGATGCCTCAAAACTGTCAACATCATGAAAAACAAGAGAAGTTTGAGAAGCTGTCATAGACCAGTGGGGACTAGGGAGACCATACAATACTATATCCTGGTTAGGGTCCTAGGACAAAGAGAAGACACTAGTAGAAAAACTGCTGAAATCTAAACGAGTCTTCTTGTGTTGTTTAGTCGCTAGGTCATGTCCAGCTCTTTTGCAACCCCATGGATTGTAGCCTACCAGGATGCTCTGTCCATGAAATTTCTCACTAGAGTTTCATTAAGAATATGTATGTATCAGTGTTAGTTTCTGGCTTTTGAGAAAAGTAATGACAAATGGTAAGGTAGGTTGTTAATATTAGGGGGAACTGGATGAGGGATACATGGAAATTAAACTTCTTTGCAAATTTTCTGTAAATCTAAAATTATCCCAAAATCTAAAATGTATTAAAAGACAAAGAGTCCATTTGAGTTTCTGCTTTCAATTCTTTCATATCCATACCAAGGAGTAGATTTGTTGGGTCATATGGTAATCTTACGTTAAACTTTTTGAGGAATGGTCAAACTTTTTCCACAGTGGACACACAAGTCCCACTAGCAACTGTACAAAGAATTCAATTTCACTATATCCTCACCAACACTTGTTAGTTTCTGTTATTTTGATTACAGCCATTTTAGTTGATGTGACATGGTGTCCCACTGTGGTTTTGATTTGTGTTTTTCTAACGACCAGCGATGCTGAGCATCTTTCATGTGCTTATTGGCTACTTGTATATCTTTGGAGTAATGTCTATTCAAGTCCTTTGCCTGTTTTTAAATTGGGCTGTTTGTCTTCTTGTTGCTGAACTGTAGGAGTTCTTCACATGTCCTAAATATTAAGCAATTATCAGCTATATGATTTGCAAAAATGTTCTCTTCTATGGATCATCTTTCCACTCTCTTGGTAGTGCTCCTTTGATGTACAGATCTTTTTCATTTTATGAAGTCCACTTTATTATTCTTGTTACCTATGCCTTTGGTGTCATATTTAAGAAACTATCACTAACTCTAAGGTACATAGATTTGCTTGTATGCTTACTTCTAAAAGTTTTATAGCTTTAGCTCTTGCATCTAGATCTGTGATCCATTTTGAATTAATTTTTGTATATGTTGTTAAGATAAGGGTCCAGTGTTTTGATATGTTGATGTCCAGTTTTCTGTTACCATTTGTTGAAGGGACTGTTCTTTCTCCACTGAATGGTCTTGGCATCCTAGTCAAGATCAGTTGACCATAGATGTGAAGATTTATTTCTGGATTCTCAGTTCTATTTGATTGGTCTATATGTCTGTCCTTATGCCAGTACCACACTGCTTTGATTAATGAAGGTTTGTAGTAAAATTTGAAATCAGAAAGTGAAAGTCTCACAACTTTTTCTTATTCAAAGTTGTTTTGACTCTTCAGGATTTCCTTGTGATTGCATATGAATTTTAGGACAGGTTTTTCCATTTCTGGGGAAAAAAAAGTACTATTGGGGTTATGATAGGGATTGCATTGAATCTGTAGATCATTTTGTGGCAGTGTTACCACTGTAAGTCTCCCAGTCCATGTATGTGAGGCATCTTTTTATTTACATATTCTGTGTTTTTAGAGATGTTTGTATTTTCAGTGCACAAGTCTTTCACCTCTTTTGTTAACTTTATTCCTAAGTATTTAATTCTTTTTGATGCTCTGATAAATAGAATTGCTTTCTTAATTTCTTTTCAGATTGTTCATTACTAGTGTATAGAAAAAAACTAATCTTTGTGTGCTGATTTTGTATGGCAACTTTGGTCTGCATAGAAGTATTATTCACAGTAGCCAAAAGGTGGCAAATATGCAAGTGTTTATCAACAGAAGAATGGATAAGCAAAGTATATCTATGCTTTGTATATATGGATAAATATGGATATCCATATATATGTACAATTGAATATTATTTAACCCTTAAAAATGAAGATCTGACACATTCTACAACATGGATGAACCCTGAAAATATGCGAAGTGAAATAAACCAGTTACAAAAGGGCAGACATGGTATGCAATATATAGAATAGGCAAATTCATCGAGAAAACAGATTAGAAGTTACCAGGGGCTGTGGGTAAGGGAAAATGAGGCGTTACTGCTTAATGGGTGCAGAGTTTCTCTTTGGGATGATGAACATTTTTTGAAATAGTGGTGACAGCTATATAACATTATAAATATAATGAATTGTACACTTAAAATGGCAAGTTTTATGTTATATATATTTTAACAGTATTAAAAAATAGCTTAAAAAAAGACTGTGAAGTTCAGTTGGTCCAACCATGATTTCACAGCTGACCCCCTTTATGACATACTGATGGTCTCGGCTCCCACATTTCCAAAGAGGTAGTGCTCATCACAAACCAAAACCAAAGCCAACTAAAACAAAACAAAAACAAAGAGTCATTTTGTAACTTAAAAAAAAATTCTTTTAAGTTGATTAAGTCTTTATTTATTTATTTTGACTGCATGGCATGTGGAATTTCCTGACCAGGGGTTCAACCCGCAGCTTCTACATTGGGAGAGCACAGCCTTAACCACTGGACCTTCAGGGACGTCCTTCCTTTTATAATTTGAATAATTATTCAGCCACATACATAATTGTGTGTTGAAGAGGCTGTGCTCAGGACAGGGCACACATCTACACAAAGACGGTTTCTATACAAAGCAAGACCAGAATCCATGAAGATATCTCTGCCTGATTGTTGGGCCTAGAGATGGGGCCCAAGCATAGCAAATTGATCTGGGTAGCTTCCACATCATGATCAACTAGAGACTGGCACTTCTGGTTTTCAAGTTATGAGTAGTAAGCCCATTAGTGGGGTGTGAAGTCAATTTGATATGCTGACCTAAAACAATCAGTTATTTTACCAGCAAAAAAAGGTTTATTCAGAAACAGAAAAGAATTGCAGTTCACGACATGCAATCTATAGTGAACTGCAGATATATCCAGAGAACAAAAGAGAGGACCATTTTCTTTATAGAGGAGGGGGCACTGGGAGAGGCTGTTAAACAGAGTCCACTGAATGAAACTTCTAATTTGCAGTGTAACGGCTTTTTGTTGGCTGAGTTGTTACAGCTTCTCACTGGCTGTTGGTTGCCAGCCCAGGAAAAATTCTTCCTAGCTCCTGCTGGGTAGTAGAGCAGTAATCTTCTTCTTGTTGGAGATGTAAAGATACTTCTCTCTTTGTTGGGTCTGTAACCGATGTGAAGCAGTAGAGTGTTAGCACTCCCCTTTCTGACCTACTGACTCCATTGAGGCTTCTGCTTATCCATTTCACAGGTATAATATGACAAAATCAGAGCTGAGTAGAAGTTATCATGTGGAACAAGACTACATGTTTCACGTTTTTAACAACCTTAGAAGCTTATGTGCACCATTTTCCCTTGTCCTCCCTTCCCTCAACAGAAAACCAATGTTTTGCTTCTTATACAATCTCAAATTAAAAAAACATAGTTAAAAGCAACAACAAATATATGTACTCTTCCCCTTTTCACAAGAGATAGCATACTCTGTTCTGCGCTTTGCCTTTTTTCACAGTTTAGAAATCTTTTTATGTATCAGTAAGAGAGTTTCTTTGCTTTTCATTATGGCTATGTAACATACCATTATACAGATGTATCATAATTTTGTGATCATTCCTGATTGGATATTTAGGTTATTTCCAGCATTTTTCAGTTAGTTCTGCAATAAGTAATTTTGTAGATACATCATTTGTACATAGCCACGTGTATTTGTAGGATACATTTTCTGAAGTTCAATTACTAGGCTAAAGAGCATATGCATTTGTAATTTTTATAAATATTGCCAGCTTACTTTCTGGCAAGCAGTAAGAAAGTAAAGGCTGCTGTAATAAACTTCCACCAGTATCCTGGGAGAGGGCCTCTTCTTCCATGGCCTCACCAGTGGAATGCTCTCATATTTTTGCAATTTGAGAAGTGAAAAATAATATCTCAATACAATTTTAATTTGCTTTGATCTTGTTTTAGGATATCTTTTATGAATTTTAGAACCCTTAATATTTTCTCTTTTGTGGATTGTCGTATCTTTTGTCCATTTTTTTTTACTGGTTTATTGGTCTTTTTCTATTGAGGTATTGATTTCTAGGGTCTCTATATTCATAAAGGAGATTAACCTTTTGTTCTATAAATTTTTAAAAGATTTTTTTTAATGTGGACCATTTTTTTCTTAATTTTATTTTTTTATTGAAGTATAGCTGACTTAGTTGTACCAATCTCTACTGTAGAACAAACTGACTCAGTTATAAACATATAGACATTCTTTTTAAAATATTTTTTTCCATTATGGTTTATCACAAGATCCTGAATATAGTCCTTGGTGCTACACTGTGGGGCCTTATTTATCACAAGACATTTAAATTCAACAGCCTGAGGCCTGACTTTGACCCGGTCCTTGCTCAGCACAAGTGGAAATGTTAAACATCATCCTTAGTAATAGATCTGTTGATGTTTACGACTGAGTGAATTGTACTGTACTGTACTGTTAGTAATAGAGCAGAACAGTACTGAAGACCTGAGCCAGGAAATTCCCTTTTATCAAATGACACAAAGTCCACCCTCTGGTTTAAAAGTTCCAGGTAACAAAATGGAAAATAAATTCATATTTAAAATGTGGCCCACCAGGCTCCTCTGTCTATGGGATTTCCCAGGCAAGAATATTGGAGTGTGTTGCCATTTTCTTCTCCAGTGTAATGTGGACCATTTTTAAAGTCTTTTATTGAATTTGTTACAATATTGCTTCTGTTTCATGTTTTGGTTTTTTGGCCAGGAGGCATGTGGGATTTTAGTTGCATGACCAGGGATGTAACTTCACCTAGAAAGTGAAGTCTTAATCACTTCTCTTAACCACATCGAGAAGGCTCTATGATAGTTGAATAAAAAATTTTTAAATTCTTAGTCATTTATCTTTTGGTTTTGTTAATGGTGTGTTGTTTCTGCCAGCATATGTTTTTACAGTTGTTTTACTATTATGTTTAATTTTTTGTGTGTAGTCAACATTTTCAGACTTTTATGGCTTTTGGCTTTTCGATCTTTGTCTGAAAGTTTTTTTTTCCCCTCTATTTTTATTAGGGAATTCTTAGGTGGGGTTTTGGTTGTTCACATAAAATTTTGCCATTTACAGTACCCTATGACTATTTTGTTAATTTCATATATTCTGGCCATCCTTCCATGTGAGGGCTAAAGGTTCAATTAAATTGTATTAGCGGCCATGTGGTGTGCCATGGTATTGATATTTAATGATTCATTATCTACTACTCGTGGGCTTTCAAGTGGGTCCAACTTTTCAGTATTCTAAACGATGTGGCGGGACAAATCTTGCGTGTGTCTTAAGGAGTGGAGAATCTGGGATGGGAGAACACTGCAGAGAGCGGGAAAGCAGGCTTAGAATGCACTTGTTTCATTTGTTTCTTCACCTGCAGGGACCCCTAGTGGCTCAAGCACAAGAAGGCAGGTCAGAGTTGGAGACGGCTTCTCTCACAGAGAATAATAATAATAATGAAACAGAGAATAATGAAAATAGTGGTCAGTCACCTACAGCTAGACATTCTGGAGTGTGAAATCAGGTGGGCCTTAGGAAGCATTACTATGAACAAAGCTAGTGGAGGTGATAGAATTCCAGCTGAGTTATTTCAAATGCAAAGACGGTGCTCTTAAAATACAATATGTCAGCAAGTTTGGAAAACTCAGCAGTGGCCACAGGACTGGAAAAGGTCAGTTTTCATTCCAATCTCAAAGAAAGGCAGTGTCAAAGAATGCTCAAACTACTACACAACTGAGTTCATTCCACATCCTAGCAAGGTAATGTCATTTAAAATCCTTTCAGCTAGGCTTCAGCAGAATGTGAACTAAGAATTTCCAGATGTAGTAGCTGGATTTAGAAAAGGTGGAGGAATCCATGATCAAATTACCTACATTGATTGGATAAGAGAGAAAGTAAGAGAATTCTAAAAAACATCTGCTTCACGGACTATGCTTAAGACTTTGACTGTGTGGATCACAACAAACTGTGGAAAATTCTTAAAAAGATGGACATACCAGACCACCTTATCTGTCTCCTGAGAAATCTGTATGCAGGTCAAGAAGCAATAGTTAGAACTAGACATGGAACAATGGACTGGTTCAAAATTGGGAAAGGAGTACATCAAGGCTGTATATTGTCACCCTGCTTATTTAACTTCTATGCAGAATATGCCATTAAAATACCAGGTTGGATGAATCACAAGCTGGAGTCAAGATTGCCAGGAGAAATATCAACAACCTCAGATATGCAGATGACACCACTCTAATGGCAGAAAGTGAAGAGAACTAAAGAGCCTCTTGATGAAGGTGAGAGAGGAAAATGAAAAGGCTGGCTTAAAAACTCAATACTCAAAAAACTAAGATCATGGCATCCAGTCCCATCACTTCATGGCAAATAGAAGAGGAAAAGTGAAAACAGTGACAGATATTTTCTTGGGCTCCAAAATCACTGTGGACAGTGACTGCAGCCATGAAATTAAGACACTTGCTCCTTGGAAGGAAAGCTATGACAAACCTAGACAGTGTATTAAAAAGCACTATGAGAGCAAATGTCCGTATAGTCAAAGCTATAGTTTTTCCAGGACTTATATGTGGATGTGAGAGTTGGACCATAAAGAAGGCTGAGTGTCAAAGAGTTGATGCTTTCAAATTGTGGCACTGGATAAGACTCTTGAGAGTCCCTTGGACAGCAGGGAGATCAAACCAGTCAATCCTAAAGGAAATCAACCCTGAATATTCATTGGAAGGACTGATGTTGAAGCTCCAATACTTTGGCCACCTGATGGGAGGGCAGGAGGAAAGGGGGGCAACAGAAAATGAGATGGTTGGATAGCATCACCGACTCAATGGACATGAGTTGGAGCAAACTCTGGGAGATAGTGAAGGACAGGGAAAGCTGGCATGCTACAGTCCATGGGGTTGCAAAGAGTCAGACATGATTTAGCGACTGAACAACAACAACAAGGGGCCTTGAAATCGGATTCAACTCCCTCATCTAACACAATAAGCTCAGAGCTTGACACAGAACCCAGATTTCTGATCCCCAAGCCTGAAGTTCTGCCACTGCCAGGCTGCTCTTGATATTGTATGACTTTTCACTCCCAGAAATATTCAGCAAGTTGCAGTGTCTCAAAAGGCTGGAAGGATAATTCTTGCATGGTTATCAGTCAAGGGAAACAGAGTTCAGGACTGCCACAAGTTCATTTCTCCCATGTCTCTCATGTCTCTTCTCTATCTTTAGTATACTTAGAAAAAACAGCCTCCCTGCTTAGTGGCCTCTCTACCACCAGCTGTGCTGGGACTGGAACGAGGAGTGGAGAGAGATGGTGGTCTTCAAAATGCAAGGCAGCCAAGACTCAGAAAGCGTATCTGTTCTGCTCCAAGATCTGTACTTTGGCGGCTCTGAAAGACAGCCACCTGGTGGAAAGGGGCTCTGGAAAACTCTCCTGGAGCTGTGTTTGCATTTGCAAGCACAATGCTTTAACCAAGACTCTTATGTTTGTTTCAAAAAGCCTGTCCTATCTCACTAAGTTAATGGCTTCTTGAGTATAAAACATAGATCCGACACTTTCCTTACAGCCTTCTGACTCTCTGCACATTATGCTGTGTTCAGTCTGTTTCTATTTCTCCATTCTCTAAACCATTAGGACAGTTAGAATTATGTTAAAATTCAGTCATTATCCTTTTGTAATTGCATTGCTTAGCCCAATTACTTTCATAGCTGTTGGTTGTATACCTTTGGTGAAACTATAAGATCTTTATTGACATGATTTGCAGTGGGTTCTCTTCTTGGATTTCTGCCCTATTCACTCACCTTATTACACAGGTACAACCTCTTAGAAGAGAGGTTGATCTCTTTGGAAGAGAGGTGGATCCTGGGCCCTTTTCTACTAAATGGAAGGAAATGAATTTTTAAGTTTTCTACCTTTAGTTCCAGGCACTGTTAATTCCTTGCTATTATGATTCTCACAACAGCTTAAGAAGATGTCATTCCTGCAGCTGAAGGGGTAGACTGGGACTTCAAAGCTATTTTCCTCTGTATGTACAGGTGAAAGACTGCCTATGAACTTTCTTGCAAGAAAATGGTAATTTCTAGAGAAACCATCCCTCTCTCTTCCTTTCCATGTCCTTTTCTGTAGCCTAGAACTGGGTTCTGCCAAAGTAATCTGACTGGTTAACAATGGTTCCAGGATTATCAAAGCTGGGATGTGGCTTCACTAATGACATTCTGAGAATTCATAGCATAGCTGCTGCTGCTGCTGCTGCTAAGTCACTTCAGTCGTGTCCAACTCTGTGCGACCCCGTAGATAGCAGCCCACCAGGCTCCTCTGTCTGGGATTCTCCAGGCAAGAACACTGGAGTGGGTTGCCATTTCCTTCTCCAATGCATGAAAGTGAGAAGTGAAAGAGAAGTTGCTCAGTAGTGTCCAACTTGTAGCAACCCCATGGACTGCTCCCAGGCTGCTCCCCATGTACTGCAACCCCATGGACTGCTCCCAGGCTCCTCTGTCCATGGGATTTTCCACGCAAGAGTACTGGAGTGAGTTGCCATTGCCTTGTCCGCATAACATAGCTAACATCATAAAATTCATAAATCTGAACTCCAAGGTAGAATGTGGGCTTTTCAGGGCACCACATGGGTCCTTATAGCAGGCTAGGTATGCCTAGAAGTCCAGTCCAAGATGTATGCCTTGCCAACTAACGAAAGGCCCTATTTCTGCAAGGCTACACCTCCTCGGGAATATTTCCTATACTTCCTCCAATCTAAAGGCAGTAATATCGTCTTCTCTATTTAAGACAAAAATAAGCAAGAAAACCGACTTTATTCAGGGTATTGCAATAGGGAGAGAGTACACCAGATATGAAGATCAGAGTATCTAGTACAAGGGAGATGGGGATGTCTGAGACTTTCCTATAAATCCTAGGATTTATAGTTGTAATTGATTTGCAATCAGAAGTTTCAAACAGTAATGAGAACAGAAAAATGCTTATTCCAGCATCTAGTTATTTGGGGACTTCCCTGGTAGCTCAGCTGGAAAAAAAATCTGCATGCAATGCAGGAGACTTCTGTTCAATTCCTGGGTCAGGAAGTTCCCCTAGAGAAGGGATAGGCTACCCACTCCAGTATTCTTGGGCTTCCCTGGTGGTTCAGACGGTAAAGAATCCACTAGCACACCTGGGTTCCATCCCTGGGTTTGGAAGATCCCCTAGAGGAGGGCATGGCAACCCATTCCAGTATTCTTGTCTCCTCCTGGACAGAGGAGCCTGGAGTCTCAGACACGACTGAGCGACTAAGCACAGCACAGCACTAGTTTTAGAGTGGCAAAGACAGGAACAGAAAGTGGCAAGATCTGAGCAGGTTCAGAAGAAAGGGGAAAGGTCTTCTGCCTTGTCATGGGTAAACTAGGCGGTCATCTCTAAGTCTTACAGGTCTCATGAAAAAGAGCGGAGAATAACCTTTACTTGAGAGATAGGAAGAGGGATAGTTCTTTACAGTCAGCGTTCTGACATGTTAGTTTCTCAACCATTGTTGTTTCTCACAAGCATGTAGGGCTCAAGTGAAGTTCAACAATGTCACTTCAGCAAGATTTCATCCGGGAACCCTTCTGGAAGCAAAAACCTGTACTTTCTATTGTAAACCAAATGGTTTCTTAAGATGGAAATTAAGTCGTAATTTTTAAAAAGAAAGGACGAAAAATGCCTTGAAAAGAGGCTCTTTTGATCAGGCCACTTGGTAACACATCATAGCTAGCTAGGCTTCGAACTACAAGTCCCAGAAGAAAATGCGCCACTTCCCGTACTAAGGGCGGGAATCAAGCATGATGGGAACGATAGTTAATTTCCGTATGATGGAAAATTTAATTTTAGCGAGTCTTCATTTTTCGGAACAATACTCCAGAAGGTACTCAAACAAAGCACGTGCGGAGAACCCATAAAGTAACACTATCATCTCCATGGGGAACAGACCAGGTTCCTCCAAGAAGATTTTAATTGCAGTCGGGGCTCCCGCTCAATTTCCCCACAAGTTCCCTTTCCGGCCATGCCGTGCGTCATACCGTTGAGTCTTCTCATTGGCCAGATATCATGTGACAGCGCCTGCGCACTGCATTCTTTTGAGGGTCGGGGGCAGACGCCATTTTGGCCCAGAGGTGCTTCTGGGAAGTAGCTCACTGACTCGCGCGCCTTGGTCGCCAGCCGGGTACGGCCTTTTCTGCCGGCGTTTGTAGGTCCAAGTGCGCGCGTCTGCCGCCATTGCTGCCTTACTCTCCGCAGTCTCCCAAAACCCCAGTTGGGCGGGAGCCTCTGAGCACCGGGCCGCGCTATCGGTGGTCACAGCGCCGGCAAGGAAGTGACGGGGGCGGCGCGGGGCCCAGACACTCCCCGCCGAGAGCCGCCTGCCATGGACTCGGAGTATTACAGCGGCGACCAGTCAGGTGAGGCAGGGACGTAGGGGACAGGGCTGGGGGGCGGTGCGATTACTCCACCGGGCTTGGCCACGCACTCCCGCGGGGAAGAGAAGGAAGCCCCAGAAACCTTCTCTCCCGGGACTGGGTCTGATGTTGATTGAGGCGTAGCGGGGAGAGCTGGCAGCCTGGCTGCGGACCCAGAAGTTAGAACCTTGGAGAGGGAATTCTGGACGGAAAGCCGTCTTCCAGATCGGCGAAGGATGTTGCTGAAGTGGGAGCCCCTTGTATATATCAAATGCTTACTGTGTGCAAAGTACTAGGAATGGCCTCTCTTGATAGGGAATTTCTTTGAGCAGTTGAGAGTGATTTTCGAGAATCCCGGGGAGCTAGCTGTTCAGTGGGGGTGCAGGATCTTACCTAGACTTTTCACTTGAAGTTGAAACTGGTTTGACTACGCCTGCAAACTAGTTTCTCCCATTAAAGAAAACATCGGAGTTGAGTTGTATACGTATTTTAGAATAAGGTGTGTACCTCTGGGGCTTACTAGTGATTTTTGTGCCTTTCATTCAACTTGAGATCTTTCCCCTTTCTCCTCCCTTAAGTTATTTCTTTTTCTGTTTATAAACACGGGGCCCCACTCTGTTAACACAGTTCTGGGCACCCAAAACGAATAAGGCAGAACCTCATGGAGAATAAAAACGTTACTTTTGCTTTCCTATTGTGTTCTAGTTCCAGTGAGTATTATCTGTCAGAAGTGCTTAAATAAATTTCTAAGTGCTTAAAGAAATTTCTAAATTTCTTACTTTCTTTTCTGTTTTGCGTTCACATAGATTCTAATATATGATGACGAATAGCAGTGACTGCAAACACGTTTCCAAACATATTCTGCTGTTTCGCTTCAAACGTTTTCCTGATGTTTTCAAAATAGTTGTCAGTTCATTTGTGTTTTTAAACTTAATATGCTGAAAGACATGAGAAGTTAGTCCTGACTTTTTTTTTAGCCTTTTTTTTTTGATGTTTATCCCTGTATTCCTAACTTAGGCTATCTTGTTGCATCATTTTTAGGCATTCTGTAATTATTTCCTATTATGCTAGGACAGGGTTTTAACCTCTTCTGACCCTCCTCACCTCAATTCTGACCGTTGAAGCATAACTTTTCATTATACTTCAAATTTTTTTTTTATTCAGCTCAGTTGTTCAGTTGTGTCCAGCTCTTTGCGATTCACTCCCTGTGAATCGCAGCATGCCAGGCCTCCCTGTCCGTCACCAACTCCTGGAATTTACTCAAACTCATGTCCCTTGAGTCCATGATGCCATCCAATCATCTCATCCTCTGTCGTCCCCTTCTCCTCCTGTCCCCAATCCCTCCCAACATCAGGGTCTTTTCCAATGAGTCAACTCTTCGCATGAGGTGGCTAAAGTATTGGAGTTTCAGCTTCAGCATCAGTCCTTCCAATGAACACCCAGGACTGATCTCCTTTAGGATGGACTGGTTGAATCTCCTTGCAGTCCAAGGGACTCTCAAGAGTCTTCTCCAACACCACAGTTCAAAAGCATCAATTTTTTGGCACTCAGCTTTCTTCACAGTCCAACTCTCACATCCATACATGACCACTGGAAAAAACATAGCCTTGACTAGATGGATCTTTGTTGGCAAAGTAATGTCTCTGCTTTTTAATATGCTATATAATAAAAAGGTTAAATATATGTATATTCAATACTCCTTAGCTGAGTAGAATAGTTCATTAGTATGATAGTGATTTCATTCTTAAACTTCTTTTTTTTGTTTTCCCTGTAGTTGGCTGGTTCATATTTTAAATTTTGTTTTTATTAAACTTTTAACCAAGACTTCCTGTATCCTCCAACAGCTCTAAATTCCTTTCAGTGCAATTTTTCTTTGTATTTTTAAAGTATTGGTTAAAGATAGGTAGCAATTTGTTTTATAGTAGTATATACTTTTCCTTACAGGAGTTTACACTATTTCTGGAATGGAATTCTGTGTGCTCTTCATTCATAAACAAATACTATACCAGGTAGTGTTCTCCACTCCAGGGATTCATCAGTGAACTAGAATCTCTGCTCTTTTGGCACTTTTATTCAAGTGAGGAGAGAATCATATTAAACAAAACTAACTTGGAAACTCATGTAGTCCATTAGTAGGTGGTAAGTAAGTGCTGTGGAGAAAATAGACTTCATTATTTTAACAAAGTTGAAAGTGCACACAGTTATTTAGAATTTGTTGACTTGGTTCTTAGTGGCATTTCTTAAGCTTCACGTTCCTTTAATGATATATTTTCACTGCCACATGTCAACAGTACAGGTTATGACTGTTAGTATTTATGTACGTATTGTACTTGTTCACAAATTAGTTATGCTTCATCAGTGGTGACCTTTGCTCTTACCTTATTCTTGATTTATTGTGTTCATTTCAGTTGAGGATGTCATCCATCTTACTCCTTAAGTGGGTTTTTGTTTTATTTTTAAGCAGATGATGGTGGCGCTACCCCAGTACAGGATGAACGGGATTCAGGGTCAGACGTTGAGGATGATGTAAATGAGCAGCACTCTGGATCAGACACTGGAAGTGTAGAACGTCATTCAGAGGTATTGGCTAAACAACATCTTTGGGGAGGCTTTTCCCTTGCTTATTCTATGAGACTTGTTTTATTTAGGAGATGTAGAGACCCTGTCACAGGGTCTAGGCTGCAAACCCTTCAAAAATAATAGAGAACTGCTTTAAAAATAAATAGGGCTAGTCTGGTTACTTATGAAATCATAGGGAGTAAGTACTGATTGAGTCTCATTTTGGATATTAGGCAGTCTCAACTGTGCTTATTGATTCAGAAAATAGGTCAGGTGTTTGATATTTGACTAGGCTTCCTCATTCCCAGCATGATGTCTTAATAGGGCAGTGAGGATTTGCACTCTGAAGAAATACCAATGGAAACAAAGTTATGGGGGTCATCACCTATTACCTTTGTATCATTTTAATTTGCTTGCCTGGTTATGCAGTCTGTACTGCACAATGTTAACAAAATAAAATTGAGGCTTTTTAAAAAATTCAGCTGTAAGTTTTCAGTAAAACACAAACTGAAGTGTAGGAATGATAAAGATGGCCAATATACCATATATTTTGCTTAACTACACATGCACAGAAAATTGCCCAGTTTTAGGTTATTACATGCAATAATGGATGCAGTTGTTAGAGATTGTATTATTGACTCTGTCCTTTGATATGTCTCTAGTGTAGCCATATATCCAACAAATATTTATTGAGCAACTGCTGTGTGTCAGGCTCTTTTGACATATGAGTGACTTAATGAGGTTCCACTGCCACGAAAATCCTTCTTTTTTTCTTGTTTTCCAGTAGCAGAAGAAAGACATTAAACAATATACTTTAAAAAAAAAAATTCTATAGTTTGTTAGAAGATGATAACTGCTATGGAGAAGGAAGAAAGAAAGAATGAGTGAAGGGTGCCAGGATGCAGGGCAGGCTTTAGTGTTAAATAGGGAGGTACATGTAGGCCTTATTAAGAAAGTGACATTTGAATCAAGATGTGAAAGGAGGTGAAGGAATAGCTACATGGCTATGTAGTGAATGAACACTCCCAACAAAGATCTAAGGTGGGAGCCATTGTGGTTACAGTTGAATAAATATGGGGCAGATGAGATCAGAAGTGGGAGGAGGGCTTATCTTTTAGTTATTTTGGTGTCATTTTGGTTTTTAGTATACTATTAAGCATTTAGACTAAATTCAAATTAATATATAATTGATAGGTAGAAATTACTTGATAATATTAACATTGTTATAGTATATTTAGTGTGTAACATCTTAATTTCCCATTTTGGAAAACAGCATGAGGAGATTGACTCATGGCTTCATGCTTCAGTTATAAGTGTGTTATAAATGTAGTGTTGGCTTTCTTTTTTTCAACTTTTTTTTTTTAATGAGATGGATTCTAAATAAATGTGCATGTTGTAAATTTAGAGATTATATGAAAGTTTAAAGAAAGTCAGCATATTCCTGTCACAGAAATGACTATTAACTTTTTTATATTATTTCTCCTGCATTTTTATTCTTATATAGAATGTGTGTATATGTTTTAAGTTACTTGAAATATATATATATATTACATGTCTGAATAACATTTGTATCTCTTCACTTAAGATTTTAAATACTTAAGTATTTCTCCATGTCATTAAAGATTCTCACTAAGTGTAATTTTTAATGGCTGCTTAATATTTCATAACATGAATAAACTATTACTTATTCAACAGTTTCCTAGTTGTTAACATTTAGACTGTCTAGCTATTGTCAGTGAAGTCTGCCATGAACATACTTTTGTGCTTTTCATAGATTTTCCCCTCCAGAAGGATTATCCTAATTAGTTTTGAGGGGCAGTTGTACCCTTGAAAAAGTATAGTTACATTATATGGAGAGGTGCAGATTATAGCCCCATAATTTGAAAGATGTGTATTAGTTTCCTAGTGCTGCCATAACAACTGGATACAAATTTAGTGGCTAAAAATAACCCCAGAGATTTGTTTCTTAAAATTCCAAAGGTCAGAAGTCCAAAGTGGATCTCACTGGGTTAAAATAGGGTGTCACTAGGGCTGTGTTCTTTTTCTGAGGGAGAATCTGCTTCCTTGCCTTCTCCAGCTCTACGGGACATTTGCACTGGTTGGCATATGGCTCCTTCCATCTTCAAAGCTAGAACTGTAGCATCTTCAGATCTCTCAGACCTTTGCTTACTTACTCATATGTCTGTTTCTCTGATTTTCCTCCCTCCCCTGCATAAGGATCCTTATAATTAATAATATATTGGGCCTACTCAGGTAATCCAGGATAATCTCCCTATCCTTAATTACATCTGTACTTTGCTTTTGAATATTTACACATTCTGTGGTCATCTTTTGTGGGGCATTATTTGGCCTGGTGCAAGATGGTACTCACAACTTGATTTTCCAAATAATATTTTTCCCATTTGGTTTTGGAGTTTTACAGGCAAGGTTTTGTTTGTTTTTTAGTTCATTTTACCTGTAGTACTCACTCTGCATGTGTTTCTTTAGATCTCTGAGGAAAGTGTTGAAAAAGATCAAGATAATATTTTAAAACTTAAAGTTAATACAATCAGTATGATGAAAAAAATAGCAAAATCTTAAAGTCAGGATTAGTAACAGTGCTTTAATGGTCCATATTGGAGCCTAAAGCAAAGAAAAAATAAGTAATACATATCCCAGTGTTTAAATTTTGATACTTTGTTCATCATGGATTTTTTTTATATGTCAAATTTGACCTTTAAAAATAACACCTTTTTTTCTACACAGCTTTATTGAGATAAACTTACATACCATACAATTCACCCATTTAAAGTGTGCAATTCAGTGATCTTTAGTATATTCACAGCAGTACAACCATCAACATAGTCCTTTTTAGAATATTTTAATCACATCAAAAGGAAACCCTTTAGCTGTTAACCTCTTTACAACTCCCACCTTCCAGTTAGTCAGTCAGTTCAGTTGCTCAGTCGTGTCCGACTCTGCGACCCCGTGGATTGCAGCACATCAGGCCTCCTGGTCCATCACTGACTCCCGGAGTTTACTCAAACTCATGTCCATTGAGTCGGTGATGCCATCCAACCATCTCATTCTCTTGTCGTCCCCTTCTCCCCTGCCTTCAATCTTTCCCAACATCAGGGTCTTTTCCAGTGAGTCAGCTCTTCTCAACAGGTTGGCCAAAGTATTGGAGTTTCAGCTTCAACATCAGTCCTTCCAATGAACGTTCAGGACTGGTTTCCTTTAGGATGGACTGGTTGGATCTCCTTGCAGTCCAAGGGACTTTCAAGAGTCTTCTCCAACACCACAGTTCAAAAGCATCAATTCTTCTGCACTCAGCTTTCTTTATAGTCCAACTCTCACATCCATACATGACCACTGGAAAAACCATAGCCTTGACTAGACGGACCTTTGTTGGCAAAGTAATGTCTCTGCTTTTTAACATGCTGTCTAGGTTGGTCATAACTTTTCTTCCAAGGAGTAAGTGTCTTTTTATTTCATGGCTGCAGTCACCATCTGCAGTGATTTTGGAGCCCAAGAAAATAAAGTCAGCCACTGTTTCCACTTTTCTCCATCTATTTGCCATGAAGTGATGGGACTGGATGTCATGATGTTAGTTTTCTGAATGTTGAGCTTTAAGCCAACTTTTTCACTCTCCTCTTTTACTTTCATCAAGAGGCTCTTGTAGTTCTCTTCTCACTTTCTGCCATAAGGGTGGTGTCATCTGAGGTTATTGGTATTTCCCCCAGCAATCTTGATTCCAGCTTGTGCTCCCATCCCCCAGCCCCTCCTTATTTTGGACATTTCATATGAATAGAATTATATAACATGTGGTCTTTTATGACCAGCTTCTTTGTTTATCCAAGCTGTAGCATGTGTTAGTATTTCTTTCCGTCTTGTGATCAGTAGTAGTCCATTCTTTGGATTAACCACATTTTGTTTATCCTTTTGTCAGTTAATGGAATTTAAATTGTTTCCCCTGTTTTTTTCACGGTTGCTGCACCAGTTGACATTCCTACCAACAGTGCAGAGGTGTTCCCTTTCCTCCACATCTTTGTCAACACTTGTTATTTCTTGTCTTTTTGATAAGAGCCATTCTGACAGGTGTGAGGTGATACTACTGATACTGTGGTTTTGATGTGCATTTCCCTGATGATGAGTGGTCTTTTCATGTGTCTGTGGGCCATCTGTATATCTTCTTTGGACAAATAGCTATTTAGATGCTCTGCACATTTTGTTGTTGGGTTATTTGTTTTCTTAATGTTGAGTTGTGTGAATTCTTTGTGTATTTTGGATATTAACCCCTTATCAGATATGTTTTTTGCAGATATTTTGTCCCATTCAGTAGGCAATCTTTTTGTTTTGTTGATAGTTTCCTTTGCTGTGCAAAAGCTTTTTAGTTTGATGTAGTCCCATTTGTTTATTTTTGTTTTTGTTTCCCTTGCCTGAGGAGATGTGTCCAAAAAAATACTGCTAAGACTGGCGTCAGGAGTGCACTATATATGTTTTCTTCTAGGAGTTTTGTGGATTTAGGTTTTACATTTAAGTTTTTAATCCATTTTTAGAGTATTACTGTATATGGTGTGAAAGTAATCCAGTTTGATTCTTTTGCATGTAGCTGTTCAGTTTTCCCAACACCATTCATTGAAGAGACTGTTCTTTCTCACTGTATGTTCTTGACCCCTTTGTTGTAGATTACTTGACCATAGGTGCTTTGGTTAATTTCTGGGCTCTCTATTCTGTTGTGTCGATCTGTGTGTCTGTTTTTTATGCCAGTACCATACTGTTCTGACTGTTGTAGCATTATAATATAGTTTGAGATCAGAGCATATGATATCTCCAGCTTTATTCTTTCTCAGGGTTTTGACTATTCAGGTTCTTTTGTGGTTTATTTTAGGATTATTTTTTCCTAGTTATGTTAAAAATGACATTGCAGTTTTGAAAGGGATTGCATTGAACCTGTAGCTTGCTTTGGGTAATATGGTCATTTTAACTATCAATTTTTCCAATCCGTGAGCATGGATTAGCTTTCTTTTTATTTGTGTCCTCAGTTTCTTTCATCAGTGTCATAGTTTACAGTGTACTCTCCTTGTTGGTTGAATTTATTCCTAGATTTTTCATTCTTTTGGATGCAGTTATAAATGGGATTGCTTTCTTAATCTTTTCTGTTTTATAGTTCATTTTTAATGTAAAGAAATGCAACAGATTTTTTGTTTGTTGATTTGTACCATGCAACTTTACCAAATTCACTGATTAGTTCTAGCAGTTTTCTGGTGAGTCGTTAGGGTTCTCTTTACGTATTATGTCATCTGCAAATAATGACACTGTTGCTTCTTTCTGTTTTGGATGCCTTTTATTTCTTTTTCTTGCCCAGTTACTAAGACTTCCCAATACAGCGTTGTGTAATAGTGGTGAGGGATGGCATTTTTGTCTTTTCCTGATCTTAGAGGAAAAACTTACAGCTTTGCACCATTGAGTGTGATGTTGGCTGTGGGCTTGTCACATGGTCTTATTATGTTGAGATACATTCTCTGTTTACCCAGTTTGTTGAGACTTTTTGTCGTTAATCGATGTAAAATTTTGTCTCCTTTTTTTTCTTTTTCTGCAGCCATTGAGATGATCATGTGATTTTTAGTTTTCACTTTGTTAATATTGTGTGTCACATTAATTTGTGGATATTGAGCCATCCTTGCATCCATGGAAAAAATCCCATTTGATCATAGTGTATGATTGTTTTAATGTCTTGCTGAATTTAGTTTGCTAATAATTTTTTGAGAATTTTCACATGTATGTTCATCAGGGATATTGGCCTGTAATTTTCTTTTCTTGTGTCCTTGTCTGGTTTTGGTATCAGGGTAATGCTGGTTTCATAAAATGATTTTGGAAATGTTCCCTCCTCTTCATTTGGCACCATTTGAGAAGGACTGGTATTAATTCCTCTAAATGTCTGGTAGAATTCATCAGTGAAGCCATCTGATCCTGAACTTTCCCATGTTGGGAAATTTTTCGTTACTGACTCAGTCTCTTCATGGTAATCCATCTGTTTAGATTTTCTATTTCTTCTTGATTCAGTCTTAGTTTGAATGTGTCTAGGAATTTGTTTCTTATAGATTGTTCAATTTCTTGGCATACAGTTCTTTAGTTTTTATGATCCTTTGTATTTGTGTGGTGTCAATTGTAGTGTTGACACCTTTTCTTTCCTTTATAGTTTAACTTCTTTCCATCCTCTTTTTTTTCCCCCTTGGTAAGTCTGGCTAAAAGTTTGTCTATTTATCTTTTTAAAAAACAAGTCTTAATTTTATTGATCTTTCTGTTGTCTTTTTAGTCTGTATTTCATTTATCTTTGCTCTAATCTTTCTTCTTTTCTTCTAATAACTTTGGGCTTAGTTTATTCTTTTTTTCCAGTTCCTTGAGGTGTAAAGTTGTTATTTAAGCTATTTCTTTTTGCTTAATATAGGCATCTATTGTTGTAACCTTCCTTCTTAGAACTACTCTACTGTTTTCCATAAGTTTTGGCATATTGTATTTCCATTTTCATTTGTCTCAAAGATATTTTTTGATTTCTGCTTTGGCTCACTGGTTGTTCAGTAACATGATGTTTGATCTCCACATATTTGTGAAATTTTCTATTTTCTTCTCATAATTGATTGCTACTTTCATACCATTGTGGTCAGAAAAGATGTTTAGCATGATTTCAGTCTTCTTGAATTCATTAGGACTGATTTTGTGGCTTAACATCTGATCTATACTGGAGTTTATTCTATGTACACTTGAGAAAAATGTGTACGCTGCTTCTATTGAGTGAAATGTTCTATAAATGTCTCTTCAGTGCATTTGGTCTAACATGTGGTTTAAACCCAGTACTTCCTTATTGATTTTCTCTCTGATCTGTCCATTATTGAAAGTGAGAGGTTGAAGTTCCCTACAATTATTGCATTGATATCTTATTTCTTCATTCAGGTCTATTAATATTTAGGTGCTGTGATGTTGGGTGCATAAATATTTACAAATGTTAAATTATCTTATTGGAGTAACTCTTTTATCATTATATACTGATTTCCTTTGTATCATATTATAGTTTTTGCTAAAAGTCTATTTTCTCTTATTATAAATATAGCTAATATAGCTACCTTTGCTTTCATTTGGTTTCCGTTTGCATGGAATATCTTTTTCCATCTCTTTTTTTCCTCAGCCTGCATGTGTCCTAAAACCTTAAGTGTCTCTTGTAGACAGCACATAGCTCAGTTTGTTTTTTTCCCATCCATTCAGCCACTCTGTCTTTTGGTTGGAGAATTGAGTCCATTTACCTTTAAAGTAAATATTGATAGTTAGGGGCTTATTATTGCAATTTTGTTCATTGTTCTCTTACTGTTTTGTCATTCCTTTTTCCTTTCTCCTGCTCTCTTCCTTTGTGGTTTGGTGATTTTCTGTAGTAGTATGCTAAGATTACTTACACCTTTTTGCTTTGTGGCTTACCGTGAGGCTTATGTAAAATATCTTATACCAGTCTCTTTTAAGCTGATAACTTCAAGTACATGCTAAAGTTTTTCCTTAATGTAATACAACTTTGTTCCCATCCACCTTCTTTACTCTGTCATTGGAAAATGCACATTATATTCTTATATATTGCAGGTTCAGCAATACAATATATACATATCTATGCACTGTTGTTTCAATCAGTTACATCAAGAAAGGAAAAAATACAGATTTTATAATCACACAGTTACCTTTACTGGTGGTTATTATTTTTTTCATGTGGATTCACTGAGGTCAGTTGCTTTCAGCCTGAAGAACTTCATTTAGCAGTTGTATGGTAGGTCTGCTATACAGATTCTTTCCTCTTTTGGTCATCTGGAAAAGTTTTCTTTTCTTTTTCTTTTTGGTGTTAACTTGTTTTTGAAAGATACTCAGTTTTTCTTTGAGCTCTTTGAATATGTTATCCCACTGCTTTCTGGCCTCCATTGTCTCCATTGAGGAGTCAGTTGTTAATCTTATTGTGTTATTTTAAGTGATCAAATTTGTTTCTATATATATTGTGTACTTGATATAATATTGTCATCATGCCTTTATTTAAGCATGTTTACAGATGGCCACTTTGAAGTCTTTTTTGATAAATCTGGTATCTGGTTGCTGTCACAGGCAGTTTCTGTTGTCTGCTTTTTTCCTGGTTATGGGTCAACTTCCCAGTTTCTTTGCATGCCTTTTCATTTATTGTTGGAAACTGGATGTTTTGAATTGTTTAATGACTGGCTGGATTATTTTTTCTCACCCACAGCTTTAAATCTCTGATGTTGCATCTTCAGATGTGCAATTTGGGACATGCTGACTGTCACATGGGATGATAGTAGTATTAATAGGGCTCTTTTTTCCCTTTTTCTGTGACCATCATCATCTGTTAAAACTCCAGTAATGGCTCTGTTTTTTTCAGCATTGCCCTATGGCACAAATTGCTCAACAAGTTAGTCTGGCTCCTCCCAGCTATATTATTATCTGCTTATCTCCTGCAAACTAGCTGGCCTGCAGTTTATATTTTGAATCTCCTCCTAAGTGCATTTCACCACAACTTCCAGTGGAAGTGCTTTAGCCTGAACTTCCCCAAGCTTGGCTACAGATGCAGTTGGTTTCTTTGGGGAAAAATTAGAAGCTATCTGGTTTACTGCCTGCTTTTTATTATTTATGTATTTATTTGGCTGTGGTGGGTCTTCGTCTCTGCATGCAGGCTTTCTCTAGTTGGGGCAAGTGGTGGCTACTCTCTAGTTGCAATGCATGGACTTCTCATTGTGGTGGCTTGCATCTCGTTGCAGAGCATGGGCTCTAGGCACACAGGCTTAGTAGTTGTGTCGGGCTTAGTTGTCCCACAGCATGTGGAATCTTCCCAGACCAGGAATCAAACCTGTGTCCCCTGCATTGGTGTGCCAATTCTTAAACCCCTGGACCACCAGAGAAGTCCTACTGCCTGTTTTTTCCCCAAGCAAAATCTCTGAGCCAGGGATCTGGAGTTTGGGGAGGGAAAGGGCGATGGCAAGTTTCTCTCTGAGTGACATCCCAGTTCTAGAAGCTGAACTCTCAGGGTGGGGTGGGAATTGGATAGCAACCTGAAGTGCTCCTGGCTTGCCTTTCTGGCATGGAACCACTGCGGCACAAATGTGGGCAAAGGTGTTGAGGGCTCTGGTATTCTTAGTGTGCTCTACCCCCAGTAGAGCCTTCTTCCTGTGATTGAGAGCCACCAGTTTCAGCTGCACTTGCTGGGAACTTACCTACAGCAACAGGTAGCTGGAGGCAAAATGAGAAGCACTGGCATCATGCTTCTCCTGGGAAGAAGCCCCATCCTCGGGAGCTAGAGGAAGAGAGGACCCTGTTTTTGACTGCAGCAGCCTGGAGTAGAATCATTTTCTTGCTGATCTCTGAGGGTGGAAGTAAGGAGTAGTATTGGTTCAAATACCAGATGTTTTTGCCTTTCTTACCAAATTTTTGTAGACCTTCTTGGATAGATGCTTCTTTATTTTCTCTTTGTCTTTAGTACCATTTCCAGAGGCTTTGAATGGTTGTTTTTATTTTTTTTATTTACACTTAAAGGTATGTCTTTTTATTTCCTCTCAAATTTTCTTTTTTTGGCCACACCCAATGGCATACAGGATATTAGTTCCCTGCCCAGGGATCAAACCCTCACCTACTGCAGTGGAAGTGCTGAGTCTTAACTACTGGACCCCCAGGGAAGTCCTTGAATGGTTGTTTTTAAATACTTCTAACCAGTTTCACTGTAGAGTGGGTCAGCAGAGCTTTTCATTTTCATACCAGAAGTTTTCACTTCGCTTCATTTTTCTCCCTCTTTACTAGGTGGTTGAAGCTATGTTTCCCGGTTCACATTCCAGAAGAAGCCAGGATGCTTTACTTGTTACTCTATTAACACAGTCTCTACTGGGTCCTTTGGCTCTTTCATCTCATTGGTTCTCCTGCCTGTGTGTGGGTTTGGCCTCCCCTGCACGGAGAGCTGCCCAGTGCTAAACATACATGATGATTAGTAATGTTATTAGTAATTAGATAATTAGTAATTAGATGATTCTGAGTAAGCCAGCTGTTGGCATTTAGAGGCAGTCCTTTATATTGCAGGATATTTAGTATCTTGGTTCCAAAGCATTAAATAAAATGGTAGTAACATATGCTCTCCAGTCATTGCCAACCAAAGGGCCTTTGCATTCACAAATGCCTCCTTAGGGGAAGACTCAGAACCACCCTCAGGTTGAGAACACTGAAATGGACAAATGAGGTGTAGAAAACATAAGAAAGGAAGCAATAAGTATCCAACAAAATGAAAGTGAAAGTGAAGTCGCTCAGTCCTGTCAGACTCTTTGCGACCCCATGGACTGTAGCCCACCAGTTAGTTAATTAAAATATAAAGAGAACATTTCTAAGAATGGCAGTGCAACCATTAAAGTTGTTTCCAAAAAAATATTTTGTGAAATGGGAGAAGTCAGTGTGATTCTAGATCCTTATTTACTGTTTCATTAAAGTAAATTCACACAGAGAAGAGATTGGGAGGAAATTCCTTGTAAAAAATGTGAATAATGGTGATCTTTGGGTTGTGCTGTTAAAGGTGATTTTAATATACTTTTCTGTGTTTGCACATTAATATTTGAAATCAAAGGACAATAGCTAGAATAACGGTCCCATCATTTTATATAGTTACCTGTTTTTATTAGCATGCATCAAATAACTAAATATATTTAAAAATCACATAAAGGGCACATACAAAGGACTGTAGGAGGATGGGAGGGTGGGCTAAGTAGACTCTGAGGAATGACTAACATTACCAGATGGAGAAGCCAGTTAGAAATGATGGTGATAATCCTAGCTGGAGAGAACCGCAGGTTCAAAGGCCTAGAACTGAGAAGGACTTGTGTTTCAGGAGTGAGTATCATGGCTGGAAAGTAGGTTTACTCCTAGGTGTTTTATTCTTTTTGATGCAGTGGTAAATAGAGTCACTGCTTGAGGTTTCTCTTTCTGATCTTTCGTTCTTATGTATAGAAATGCAACAGATTTTCTGTGTATTAATTTTGTAACCTGCAACTTTACCAAATTCATTGATGAGTTCTAGTAGTTTTCTGGTAGCATCTTTAGAATCTTCTATGTATGTCATCATCTGCAAACAGTGACAGTTTAACTTCTTTATAAACACAATTTTTAAAGTAATTTGAGCATGAATGCACCCTAGTTATAACTAGTTGCCAGTTCTAATTTTTGTTGTTTTATTTGAATATTCTCTTGAGCAGCATGAAATTAGTTGTGGATTGTGATCAGCTGGCTTTTGTTCCACAGAAAATATATGGAAAGTAATGTGTATTTTAGAATTCAGTTTATGGGTTTTATCTACATAGAAAAGTACTGTTCCCCTCTAGAATGTCTCACAGGAAAAAATAGTGTATGGGGCTATTGAGAAAGAGGTTGTTTGAAAATGGTGCCTGGCTTCTCCTTTTTTGCTGACTGTAGGCAGAAGCTAGTGGGCACAAGTATCCATCTTTGGTTGAAGTTGGTGACAGCCCCATTAGCCCCAGCTTTGCTTTGCATTGAGAAGAGATAGCAGTCTGCAATCATTTGGGTCTTTCCACAGAAAGGTTGTGCTAATATAAGGAAAGCATTCCTATGAGGAGTACATTGAAGCCAGTATAAGATTCTTTTTAGACATTGCTCTCCTTGTTTACCCTATTTGTTAGCACTTCTTTCAATTCCATTTGCATATCCTTTCTTTGTGTTAGGTTTCAGCCTTTATCTTTGATTGTACCAAATTAAAGAGAAAAACATATTTTGCTTTGGTTCTTTTTTGTTAAGTATTATCTTGTGGGGTTTGTTTTATTTGTATACTGAAGGTAAAAGATAGGTTTTGGGTTACTTTTCTTAAATGGTCTCATCTTAAGGTCATTTGTTCATTCATATTATGAAGATAAATGTAAAAAAATCACCTTTGAGTGAGGTAGATGCACAGGATGCTCCGGTGACATGAAAGGAGGAATGACTGACCAGCTCAGCCTGCACAGATGATATATTTGAGCTCTGTCTTCAAGGGTGAATGTCTTATAATTAATAATTAATATTTTGTTATGGATGATTAGCAACAATAATTAATATTTGGTTATGGATGATTAGCAACATATAGTGAGTGCTCACAGGCACATGCTAATTGCTTTACATGCATTTGGTCCTCTGAATAGACTGACCTCTAAGTTATAAATACTATTTCTGACTCTGTCAGATTGAGGATTTTGGGAAATTAAGATAATTTCCCTAAATTTTACAGTAGAAGATGACCATGAGCCTAGATGGCCTAGATCTTAATAGACTCTAAAGTCCACATTGTGAACTGTCACATTATATTGCACAAAATCCATTCTACCTAAGAGAGAAGGATGAAAGAGGCTTCAGGAGGAGGGTATTTTTACCTTGTGTTGAGATATGAAAAGGACAAGGTGAGGTGAAAACATGGAGTAATGTAGTGAAGTCTATAGTTCCATGTGTCTGCAGTAAAATTTTATTTTATTTATTTTTTTTTTTGCAGTAAAATTTTAATGTGTAGTTAGAGTCACTTGGATTAGATGTCAAAATGCAGATTCTTTGACCCCTTCCCCAGATTTACTGTCTAAATACCTGAGGATGAGAAGCACACAAATCTGTGTTTTCACCAAAGCTTCCCAGGTGATTCTTAATGCAAGAGTTTGGGAACTGCTGGTGCAATACATAGAGTTGATGCTGGTGAAAGGGCAGAAGCGAGTCTGGAGAGGTAGGTGGGAGTTTGCTTCATCATTATAAACTTTTTATTTTTATTTATTTATTTATTTGTTTTTGACTGTGCTGGGTCTTCGTTGCTACATGGACTTTTCTCTAGTTGTGGCCAGCAGGGGCTGATTTCTAGTTGTGGTGTGCAGGCTTCTTATCGCACTGACTTCTCTTGTGGAGTACGGGCTCTGGGGGCTGCTGGCTTCAGTAACTGTGGCTCCCAGGCTTTAGAGCAGAGACTCAGTAGTTGTACACAGGCTTAGTTGCTCCAAGGCATGTGGAATCCTCCCAGACCAGGGATCAAACCTGTCTCCTGCATTGGCAGGCAGATTCTTTACCATTGAGTCACCAGGAAAGTCCCATCATTATAAACTCCTAAACTTTGTGTAGACATTTTCTTTTTCTAGTACCCAGAAGAAGTGTTTTTGTTTTTGACTGATTCTTAGATCAACCAGCTTTTGACAAAAGACACTCAGGTATATATCTTCATTTTATTATGTGTGTGATTGCTGTAAAGCTGGAGTTTCACAAAGTCAAAAGCCTTGCAGCCCTTCGGGAGTTACACTGGATTAACAGCATTGTGTAATAAAAACTGGATTTCTCAGATCCTTCCTTATATTCTTACAGTGATATGTATTGTCAAAGCTCCACGATGAGGATTTAAAATTTATCTTCTTGAACTAAGATCCAGTGAAATATGTTTTGGAAAATGTTCCTGTAAATACTTCCTCATGGAATTTACTATGTGACTTGGTGTTAAATGTTTTACCAATTTATGATGAAGGGTTAGTTTGCAAGTTCAACTGTTTTGAGTTTAATTCTTTTAATTAATAAGGAGGAAACAGTTGTCCTCAGTTTTTTTCTGGTTCTTTTCAAGGACTTCTACTTGACATACTTCTTTGAAATTTACAAATTGATACTTGCTTTATATCATTTTAATTAATTATTTTTAATTTAGAATGTTAATTATCTCTGCATATTGTGGCACTGGTCGTTGAGGAATCTGTTACCATTTACTGAGATGAACAACCAGGTCATTCATTATGGGTAACCAGTAGTTGTTTATAACTACAGTGTAAATGATTTTAAGAGCAGGATATGAGGTGTTATAGACATGTCTAAAGCATCTAAGGACTGTCAGAGAGCTCAGTTTCTCTGAGAGTTAAAATTGGGGATTCTTTTTATATTAAGAAATAGTGTTTAAATGGCGCTTGTGTGCACTGAGTTGCTCAGTCATGTCTGACTCTTTGCGACTCTATGGACTGTAGCCCATTAGGCTCCTCTGTCAGTGGGATTCTCCAGGCAAGAACACTGGAGTAGGTTGCCATTTCCTGTTCCAGGGGATCTTCCAGACCCAGGGATTGAACCGTGTCTCTGTGTCTCCTGCATTGGCAGGTGGATTCTTTACCACTGTGCCACCTGGGAATCCCACTGTTTATTTGTTGATATCAAATATGACTTTTAAAAAGCACTTTTTTGGGGTTTTTTTTTAACTTTACAATTTAATTGCTGAAACCAGTCTAAAGTTTTTCTAATATTGTTTTGCTAACTTCTAAGTTTTACCATATAATTTCTAATATACTTTTCCCAAGACTTACAATGTATTCATCCAAGTACATTGTCTAACTTGAGTCTATCAATCAGTACTTTCTTACCGCAGTGATTTCCCGCTTTTCCTCCATTGTGCCACACCTGATGGGTAGATACTCAGGTTCTTATAAATCTCCTCAAAAATTGATGAGAATTCATAAGTTTCACAGTTGTTATTACATGTCATGTCCTTGGTTGGGAAGTCAAGGGTAAAGTGTAATAGATCCGTTTTGGAATGACTGCTCAGTTCATGGCATCTTTTCTTTCTTTGGGAGTGTCTCCCAGCGCTGCGCCTCTGCTTATCTATAACCCGTTGAGCCACAGAGTCAGGACATCCTCTATTGCCATGACCTGTTAGATCATGTCTTCTGGGAACTTAAAATTGAGGTCCAAGGCACCAAAATTTATCAATGCTGAGAGCTAAGTCTCTAGTGACAGGCCCTTGAGTTTCCTTTCTGAGCTCTCTGAACTGCCCTGGTTCCTACCCTTCTAGAGCTTTTAACCATTCATCCCGCTATGATTCTGGAAAGATTGTTCTGGAGTTAGCCTGAAATGATTTGTGTTGTTTGCAGCTGAAATAAATTGAGTCATAAGAGCATGTTGTTAGAGTTACGTCATAAGTATGTTATGGAAAGCATTCCAAAAGGCAGTTAACAATTTTCCCTTTTGCCTCCTGCTTTAGTTACCTCTGCTGGTACCTGTATGTATTGCCTTCCACCCTCAATAATGTAGTTAACTTCTTAACTCTGTCATCACAAATTAATTAAATGCCTGTTGTCTGCACACCTTTTATGGCTTAGTTTCATATAAATCCCTTCCTAGCTTTCAGAATATCACCTTTGTAATAGTGTATATTATACTATTGTTATGATGTATTTGGCCAGCTCACTAGATAATATTTCCTTAAGGTCAGGCACTGAGACACATTCAGCCTTGATTCTTAGCACCTTGTACATAGTAGACCTGAAGCAAATACTTGTTGAGTAATTATTCCTCATTAAATTATTAACATTTAATTCTTATTATTCATTCAACGAATTCTTACTATGATTTTGTGTATACCAGACACCCTTCTGTGCTCTGAAGCACAGAGTGTGCCTTCTCAGTGAAGAAAACAGGCCAAAAAACGCCTGCCTTCTTAGGCGTCACACTCTAGATAGTTAAGTTTTTATCTATATTCTTTTAAAATATAAAAAATTAAATTATGAAGTACAGCCAAAAGTAAGCTTCTAGCAATATATGGAGTACTATATCTTGTATGGTATGAAAAAATTCTGTTATTTCTCCTGTCCTAATTTAATAGATAAATGCCAGTTTTATTGGGGTAACAGGGTGTATGACTGACAAGGAATACAGTGCTATGCTGTGAGTGACCCATGATAATAAAAGAAAAATAGCTTTGGGAAATTCGAAAAGTTTATGATTTTAAAAAATTTCTTGAATAGTGTTATATTTGAATGAATATATTTATAGCAGTTACTATATCTTTGGAACTCTACTGTCAAGATGGCAGTGGAATACAGAGGGAGAAAAGCCCTCAAATTTTTATATTATAAGCTTATTTTATAAACCTTTTATCTTGTCACTGAATTTTCTTGCTACTTAATTATTTCATCGCATGATATGGTGGGCTTATACTTTGTTTCTTTGCTCCTTGAGAGTTGATCTGTGCTAGAGTAAGTCCAGGTAATGTTCGTCATATATTATAAAGAAAAATACTGGCTCAACATATTTTTAAGGAGGAAAACTCAAACACAGAAGTACTTTACTTTTTAAGCCAGAATATTAATTACCGTATTAGTGAGAGTTCAGATACTATAAGGGAAAAAATTCCCCACATTCTAGTTGTTAGTATTTTGATATGTTTAGTTTTATATATTTTTCTCTGCATTTAAAAAAGCACAGCTATAATATACCTGTATCACCTTTGTACCCTAGGGTTTTCAGATTACTTCACGTGATGTTATGTTAGTATCATTAGGTTAGTCAGTGTTTTCCCTAAAACTTAAAAGTTTTTGTGCCAGGGTAACTGGGATGTATGACCAAGACTGCTCTAAACCTCAGTTTTCTTATCATGAAAAACCCTGTTCTGAGTAATGAACCATCAGGAGAGAACCTAACACTTGATATTTGGCTCTGTGAGCTACTTGCTCCCCATTTGTTCAGATTCACTTGGGAAATGTGCTCTATGTACAGTTTGGCTCTTTAAGTAAAGTTTTATAATTCTTTTCTTTAAAATAGCTTTAACCTTATAAAACCAAAGAATGTTCCTTTTTAAAAAAGAACTTGGGTGTATGTTTGCCGGTATTTATTTAAAGAATTTATTTAGGAGCTAGAATTACATGAGAAAGTTAAGGTTTGTTTTTTGTTGCTGTTTTTTAATCTAGCTTTTCAAAATATAACTGTGCTGTAGAGTAGGTATGTGTTACAGATTTCATGAAGTCAGATTGTCTTTCCTCATTTTGATATCGAAACCGTGTTAGCCATTTCACAGATCAGTGGGCTTCTTTTAAAGTGGGGTGTTTCTATATAGGTATAGTACAAGAATTCTACATTTAAGCAGGCATACTCCTACATTTTTTAAAAAATAGCTGAAAAATTGAACATTTTTACTACCAAACTTTTTATTTTTTACTTTGCTAATTTTTTCTCCCTTGATTTTTCAGAATGAACCTAGTGATCGAGAAGATAGCCTCAACAAAAGACATCAGGTGACAGACTCTGACAATGATGACCCCTCAAATCTTAATGCCAGTGACTCTGAAAGTGAGGAACTCCAGAGACAAAAGGACAGTGACTCTGAATCTGAAGAGCATGCAGAGCCTCCTGCCAGTGATTCTGAAAATGAAGATGTCAATCACCATGGGAGTGACTCCGAAAGTGAGGAGACCAGGAAATTACCTGTGAGTGACTCTGAAAATGAGGAACTGCTTAATGGGCATGCAAGTGACTCAGAAAATGAAGATGTTAGGAAGCCTCCTGCCAGTGATTCAGAAGTTGAAGAGCTCCCCAAAAGTCCTGTCACTGACTCGGAAACAGAAGGTGCTCCCAAGCCTCAAGTCAGTGACTCAGAGAGTGAGGAACCTCCAAGGCACCAAGCCAGTGACTCGGAAAATGAAGAGCTCCCTAAACCTCGAATTAGTGATTCTGAAAGTGAGGAGCTTCCCAAGCCTCGGATCAGTGACTCAGAAAGTGAGGAACCTCAGAGGACTCAGGCCAGTGACTCTGAAAACGAGGAGCTTCCCAAACCCCGAATAAGCGATTCGGAAAGTGAGGATCCCCCACGGCACCAAGCCAGTGACTCGGAAAATGAGGAGCTTCCCAAACCCCGAATAAGCGATTCGGAAAGTGAGGATCCCCCACGGCACCAAGCCAGTGACTCGGAAAATGAGGAGCTTCCCAAACCCCGAATAAGTGATTCGGAAAGTGAGGACCCCCCAAGGAACCAGGCCAGTGATTCTGAAAATGAGGAGCTTCCCAAACCCCGAATTAGTGACTCTGAGAGTGAGGAGCCTCAGAAGGGACCTGCCAGTGATTCAGAAACTGAGGATGCCTCCAGACACAAACAGAAACCAGAGTCTGATGAGGACAGTGGTGGGGAGAATAAGGGAGAGGATACAGAAGTGCAGAATGACTCCCTTCCTGCAGATGCCCACGTAGACAGGAAGCGCTTCAACAGTTCCGACAGTGAGGAGGAAGAACCTAAAAGGGCCAAAATTGACAGTGATGAGGATGAAGAAAAAGAAGGGGAGGAGGAGAAAGTAGCAAAGCGAAAAGCAGCTGTGCTTTCTGATAGTGATGATGAAGAGAAAGCATGTAAGGAATTATTTTAGGCTGTTTATCAGTAGTTTTACTTATTGTCTAAACTTATAACTATGAAGCATAGTTCTGGCTTATGGGATCTTAGGTCCCTGACTAGGGATTGAACTCAGGCCCTTGGCAATGAAAGTGCAGCGTCTTAACCACTGTTCACCAGGAAATTCCCTCATTGGCAAGTCTTAATATTAAATTTCCTTTGAATTGTTTTAGCAGTATTTGTTAAGTTCCGACTGCTTCAAGTTGATAAGATAGACTGCATGACAATGGAAATATGAAAGATTTACATGAAAATTTTTTGTTTGTTTTTTACTAGAAAGGGTAATGTTCAAGGAAATAAGTTTACATGAAAACTCAACTGTATCCAGACTTGCCGTGGGTCTCTTTGACAGCTAATGCCCTACATCCCATCCATACAGTGTCTGAGCTCCCACGGGTACCTGTCTTCATTTGTTAAACATCATTGAATGCCAGAAAGTTTGTGAGGTACTCTTATTTAGAGACTCAGTGTCTCCACAGAGTATTCCAGTCTTTACTACTTGATTACTTTTTTATGAAATACCTTCTTGGAAAAGACATTCTCTTATAACCTGACAGTTATTAAAGGAGAAGAGAAGAGAACAACGTATGTGCAGTTTGAAATTCCAGATTGAGCAGTGATGGATAATTGAGGAACGGGGAATCTACAAAAGAATACCCAAGCCTTAAGAGTTCTGCTAATACTAGGCAGCATGGAAGAGACTCTAGTCTTATTTTCTTTGTTCCCCCAAAGGAAAGGTAGTTATTGATGCCCACTTTATTTTGATGAAAAACTTCATCTTTTTGCCTCTTTTTCCTAACATCTTCCTAATTGTAAGATGACTCTTGAGTGAATCTTTAAGTTTTTTTTAATTCTAAACTGTGTGTTATAAGACCTTTGATTTTTGCCACATACTGCCATTTTAGAGCACCTGTTGTACTTAGTAACACAGTGACCATGGTGAATAAGATTAGTGATGGTTTTCTTTTTCAGCAGCAGCAAAGAAGAGTCGTGTTGTCTCTGATGCAGATGACTCTGACAGTGATGTTATGTCGGACAAATCGGGCAAAAGAGAGAAGACGATAGCATCTGACAGTGACGAAGAAGCGGGGAAAGAACTGTCTGATAAGAAAAATGAAGAGAAGGACCTGTTTGGGAGTGACAGTGAGTCAGGGAATGAAGAAGAGTAAGTGACAGTGTAACCTAAACTTCCCAGGGTTCATATAAGGTGGTAGTAAGGAGTGTGTCTTTCAAGTTTTTTAAACTTAACATTAAAATTCTGTGTTGAAGCATAATACAGTATACCCTGCCTAATTGCATGGCTGTGGGAGATGTAGGATTTTAATTCCTCAGTTACTGCTGCATGCTACAGCATGGTTGAGTCTCAGAAATACTATTTAAAGGTGAAAGACGTATAGGGGATGTGTTATCTAATTCCACTTATGTGAAGTGCAAGAACAGGCAAAACTAATCTGATGATAGGTAGAGTGGTGGTTGCCTCTGGGATATTTATATATTGGACTCACTACAAAGGGTCACAAAGGAACTTTCTGGGACATGGAGTTGTTCTATTAAGATAATGGTTACATAAATGTGTGCTTTTGTCAAAACCCATTGAAGTGGACACATGAGACCTACTTGTTTTATTATATGTAAATTATACCCTGGTAGAAAAAGATTTCATGATTCCTATGCAAATGAGAAGAAAACAAATGAAAATTGTTTATATTTCTTTTCTAGAAATCTTATTGCAGACATATTTGGAGAATCTGGTGATGAGGAGGAGGAAGAATTTACAGTAAGTATAAGATGGAAATATTTCCTCTTTATGTTTTTTTTGTTTGTTTTTATGGCAGTGGGTCTCTATTAAGAGATTCCAGTAAGTAAGAACAAACAACTATGATGTATCCAGCAGAATAATGTAGAAAAAAGGTATTCAGAAAGTGAAATGAAAGGGTCTACAAAGGCATAAAAGGAATATAACAGGCAGAATTGTATTAAGGGCAGGAAGGAACACATTAAAGTGCAATGAAAGGCACTTTATAATGCTAAAGATAGAGATTCACAGTAGTTATGGAACTTCTAATTATAGCAATGGCAGGCAATGTAATTTGTCTTTCTGCTAAGGACAACTACAAAAGCTAGACAAAATGTTTCAAAAAGTTGCTCATCATCATAAAAATAGGTAAAACCCAGCAAAAGGTAGAAACCTAAAGAGGTAAGCTCAGCATTTAGAATTGCTTTCTCTGGGCTATTCATGTAGTTAGGCTGAAAGGGTAAGTTTATTTTCAGTTGCCTCAAGGCTCAAGAGACAAAACTTTGAGGTCAGGGCCTGCTGAGGTTAGGTGACCCTGAAAACTCCATGGTCTGGATTGAGATTCCTAAGATTAGGGATGAACTGGAAGTTAAAATAGCCTTTGCTCAGATTTTAGGCCACATTTGAGTCATCTAGCACATGGAGAACCTCAGTCTCAGAAGTTTGATTACAGTGATTAGCCCATTGGCTGGCTCTCAGGAACCTGATATATTCGAACAGAAATCCTTTCAGAACAGGGGCTTCCCTGGCAGTCCAGTGATTAAGACTGTGTTTCCACCACACGAGACTTGGATTTTATCCCTGGTCAGGGAACTAAGATCCCTCATGCCAAAACGTTTAAAAAAAAAACAACAACAAAACACCTTTCAGGACAAAGTTAACATAATCATAGACCTCAGATTATTTCTGTAGTTTTTCAAATACATAATACACACATAACAATTTAAAAGCAAACAGTAGTAGCAACAGACAGTAGAAATAGACCTAAGGGCTCTAGATGTAGAAATTTTTGATAGTACCTATGTTCAGCAAGGTAAAAAATTAAAAAGTTTCTTAGAGCAAATAGTTGTGTGTGTGTTTTTAAAAAATATTTGGAAAAGAATCAAGTAGAAATTCTGGGGACTTTTATGGCAGTCCACTGGTTAAGTGTTCACCTTACAGTGCAGGGGATGAGGGTTCGATCTCTTTTCAGGGAACTGGGATCCCATATGCCGCAGAGCAGCTAAAGCCCATGTGTCGCAACTACTGAGCCCGCACACTCTGGAGGTCATACACCACTACTGGAGAGTCAGTGGGCTGAAAGGAGAGATCCTGCGTGATGCAGCAAGGATCCCGTGAACCACACTGGGACCCAGTGTGGTTAAATAAATAAATTAGTTTAAAAAGAAACCTCTGAAACTGTGAAAATACAATAACTGAAAATTAAAACTTGGTGGATGAGTTTAACAAAAGAGTAGACATATTTGACAAGAAAATGAGTGAATTGGAAGGTAAGTTAGAAGGAACTATGTAGAATGAAATACTGAGATATTAGTGTAGAAAATGTAAAAAGCATAATGAGAAGGTTTAACAAGGTGAATTGGAATCCTCGGAGGAGAAAAGAAAAATGTATGTATATCAGAAGCAGTATTTAAAGAAACAATTCATAAATCATAGAGTCTAGAAGTTCTGCTGATTACAAGTAGGATAAATACAAACCAATCTGCCCCTAAATACATCGCAATAAAATTGCAGGAAAGTCTTGAAAGCAGCCAAAGGGCAATAAACAAGTACATTCAGAGATGAGTGGGCTGCCATGCCCTTCTCCAGGGGATCTTCCCAGTCCAGGTCTCCTGCGTCGCAGGCAGATTCTTTACTGTCTGAGCCACCAGGGAAGCCCTCAGAGAGGCAGAAGTTATTCTAGCAGCTGACTTGTCAGTGGAAGCAATTCAATCCAGTAACTGAAGCGCAGGGATTCTTCTGTGTTCTACGCAAATGAAGATTCCCTCCTTATTTCATCTTATCAAAATACCAGCTGAAAGAAATAGTAAACGCAGAAAGAATATCTCAGGCAGAAAGTCAGGGATGCAGGAAGGAAAAAAGGAACAAAAGCTTGTGGCTCAGTCTAAATGGGTAGTGATCATGCAAGCCAAAGTCACGTTTGGTATGGTTTAAAATGTGTTTAGAATTAAAACATGATGGCAGTAACAAATTGGGCATTTACTTGAAATTGAAATGTTCACAGGTCTTTGCAAAGGTATGTAAAAATATATTAGTAGTCTTTGGTAAGTCAGGATGTACGTTTTAATCTCTAAAAATACTATTGGAATATGTAACTTTCAACCAATAGAAAGGAAAAATGAAATAATAAAAGCTAGTCAATCCAAAAGAAGGCAAAAAAGAAAAATAAAGGAAATATGGAACAGGGGGACAGTTAGAAAGTAGTAAATGGTAAGATAGCAGAGAATAACTTTGATAATATCACACTGAAATGTATTAAGTGCTCCAGTTAAAGAACAAATTTAAAAAGACTAGATTTTTAAAAGGAGCATATATATACTTATTTCAAAATTTATCCAAAACAGAAGATAAAGAAACAATGAAAATGAAAGAATGGAAAAGGATACGTTCTCTGAACACTAACCACAAGAAAGCCGATGTAACTATATGAATATCAAAGAGGTATAATTTAAGGCAAAACCCATTGTTCGAGATAAAGAGGGTCACTTTATATTGGAAAAAGGTTTTAAAATTGTACCTAGCCATGTACTTAGTAACATGGCTTTAAATACATATAATGTATGCAAAGCAAAAATTGACAACTGCACGATTCTATAAGTGAAATGCAAACAGTAGAACCATCAGACCAAAAAATACCACCAAAGATAGAAGAGAGTCTCTTTTTTTTAATTTAAATTTTTTTTTTGTCCTGGACCTCCATTACTGTATGGGGGCTTTCTCTCATTGCAGAGAGTAGGGGCTACTCTAGTTGTGTTTGTGGGCTTCTCAGCGCAGTGGCTTCTCTTGTTGGGGAGCACAGGCTCTAGGCACATAGGCTTCAGTCATTGCAGCATTCAGGCTTAGCAGTTATGGTGCATGGGCTTAGCTGCTCTGTGGCATGTGGAATCTTCCCAGACCAGGAAGTGAACCCATGTCCCTTGCATTGGCAGGCGGATTCTTACCTGCTCTACCACCGGGTGAGTCTGAGAAGTTTCTCTTTTTATATAATCCAGGTATAGAAACCCTTTGGATATTATAAAAGATAAAAATATCTTCTATTCAGTGGCTTGCCTTTTCACTTTCTTAATGGAGTCTTTAATGAGCAAAAGTTTTTTAGTGTAAGTCCGCTTTACCAATCTTTTGCTTTATGTTGAAAGTTTTTCGAATTATAGGAAAATTTTGCCTGTTCCCAGGGTTGTAAAAACATTCTTGTGAGTAATTCTTCAGAATCTTTCTTATCTTTTCATTTAATTTTTATAGTCTATCTAGAATGAGTTTTTATGTGCAGTATGTGGGCTTTCTTGGTGGTTCAGTGGTAAAGAATCTGCATGTGGATGCAGGAGACACAAGTTAGATCCCTGGTTCAGGAAGATCCCCTGAAGAAGGAACTGGCAACCCACTCCAGTGTTTTTGCCTGGAAAATCCCATGGATGGAGGTGCCTGGTGGGCTGCCGTCCATGGAGTTGCAAGAGTCAGACACGACTGAGCGACTAAAAAACAAGCAAGTTCAATATGTGTGAGATAGTCAAGATTTCTGCGCCCCCCCACCCCAGTTAACCCAGATTATCCTCTTCCACTACTCTGTAGTGACATCTTTGTCGTAAATCAAATGTGTATATATATCTTCTAGTCTTTTCTGAACTCTCTTTTCTGTTCCATTGGTCTGTCCTTGTACTGTTAATGCATAACTCTTAATATTTGTTTTTTTATGCCCTTCAAGTTTGTTTTCCTCAAAGGTTGCCTTGACTTTTCTTGGTTCTTTTCATTTCCAAATAAAATTTAAACTTTTGCCGAACATAGAAACCATAGCCAGCATTTTCTGAATGCAATGAAATTAAAAGTCAGAAACAAAATTAGCAAATAAAACACCCTTGTCATCCAGAGAAAATTAAAACTTACTTGTTAAACAATTTTTATGTTGAAAAAGAAGTCAGTACTTTCATTACTAAAGCTAGAGAGAATGAAAGTAGATGAATTTAGAGTATAGTTCAAGATGGTAGAAAAATAGCAAATCCAAAGGAAAACAGAAAAGAATTCACTCAATATTACCCTGTATGCCAGAGATTGTTTGGACATTGCCCTCATGGGGCTTATACTCAACATTAAGCCACATTTACAAGGACAAGACATATTTTTCTAGTGTGGAGAATGGACATCAGTTGGATTATAGGTTCAGTTCAGTGAGAAAAACAGCATACTAGGGAAAGCATTGGAAAGGCCTTTCTAAGTATAATATGAAAGTTACAAGCTATGAAGAAAAGACTGGCCATTTAAGTTAAAAAATTGTGCCTGGAAAACATTATCATAAACAAAATCAAACTGTATTTGCAAAACAGTCCAGGTGTGAGGATTGTGCTGTTCCTGTCACATAACAAGTGCTGATTCCCTAATTTTTAAAGAGATTTTTTTATACCAGTAAGACAAAGGTCCAGTGGGAAGATGGCCACTGGATATTGAGAGTTCACAAAGAAATAGTAACAGATAGCTTTGAAACCTGAAAAATGCCCAGCCTTACTCATAATAAGTGGATGCAGAGAAAACTACAGAGACATCTTGTTTTTTTCAGTGCAGCGATTGCTAATGTCAATGCTTGATAACCTGCTGTAGTCATGAGAAGGTGAGGAAACAGGTTCAGTTGTGCTTTGCTGGAAGGAGAGTTAATGGTATAATCAGTTTGCAGATATTTCTGAAGATTTCAAGTATTGACACATACCTAAGTGTCAATAGGGAAATATTTAAATCATGTCTGCAATGGTTTGATGAAATCATCTAAAGCCTTAAAAACTTAAAGGTAGTTTATACCAATATCAGTTTGACTCCAGATTCTTTTGTTAGGTGTGAAATGTGCACAACAGTATTCTGTACTCAGTGTGTATAATAAAAGAATGTAGTAAGTAGAAGCGCTTCTGTAAGCCTAAGTGTTTCTGGAAGGAGACAAGAAAACCAGTAACACTAATGGCTAGAGTGGGAGGGAGCTTTTTTGCTATATGTTTTTTGGCGTCCAAGAGCAAGAAGTTACACGGAAGAGTCTGTAATGAGGTTGTGATAACTGACTAACTTACCCTGCATTTAGGGTTTTAACCAAGAAGATTTGGAAGAAGAAAAAAGTGAAACACAGGTAAAAGAAGCAGAAGATTCAGATTCTGATGATAACATAAAGAGAGGAAAGCAGTAAGTTTATTTGTTTTTTAAAGGACTTTGTTAAAGAGAACTTTTAAAATGAGATGAAGACTAACAAACTTTGTTTTTCTTATTTTGGTTCCTGATTAAGTGTAGGAAAGAACCTTCCATTTTTGTTCTCCCGTCTACTTCTCTATATACAGTTGCTATCTGAAAATTATTTGCACTTGTTATTTTTCTTTCATTTGCCCTGTGCTCAGCTATTTTTGTGGAGCTATTTGGTTGTCAGGCTTTTTAAATTCATATCTCAACTTACTTTTCAGTCTGAAAAGTAGCCCAGTAAAAGCTCATTGAGAAAGAGAAAGCTGATTCAGGAGTCCCAGGGTGGGTGGGGGGGGCACAGTTTTAGATGCAGAATACTGCTTGATTGTATTTCACATACTTTTGTTGAGATGATTGGAATCTGTGCAGAAAAATCTGGTGTCTTGAAAGGTGCCAAACATAGAAAGACTTGTTAGTTACTGTTAGGGTTATAAAGATGATACTGTAATATCAGTATCACGACATTAAATGATAGTTTTCTTCTTAATTCCTAGTGACATGCAAGAATTAAGCTGAGAGAGTTTCCAATACCTTTGGAAATTAAATTATATAAACCGTATCATTTTACTTCAGTTACTCAGTCGTGTCTGACTCTTTGCGACTCCATGAACCACAGCACGCCAGGCCTCCCTGTTCATCACCAACTCCCGGAGTCCACCAAACCCATGTCCATTGAGTCAGTGATGCCGTCCAACAATCTCATCTTCTGTTTTCCTCTTTTCCTCCTGCCCTCAGTCTTTCCCAGCATCAGGGCAGAGAGCATGTTAGCTCCCTTGTTAAGTGTAAAGATTCAGTTGAATGCTTAGGAAGACTTTTTGAGGCTCTTAGCAGATATGTATATTTCCATCTTTATCCACCTGACCTGCCTCTTGAGAAACCTGTATGCGGGTCAGGAAGCAGCAGTTAGAACTGGACACGGAACAACAGACTGGTTCCACACAGGAAAAGGAGTACGTCAAGGCTATATATTGTCACTCTGCTTATTTAACTTATATGCAGAGTACATCATGAGAAACGCTGGGCTGGAGGAAGCACAAGATTCCCGGGAGAAATATCAATGACCTCAGATATGCAAATGACACCACCCAGAAAGTGAAGAAGAACTAAAGAACCTCTTGATGAAAGTGAAAGAGGAGAATGAAAAAGTTGGCTTAAAGCTCAACATTCAGAAAACTAAGATCATGGCATCTGGTCCCATCACTTCATGGCAAATAGATGGGGAACAGTAGAAACAGTGGCAGACTTTATTTTTTGGGCTCCAAAAATCACTGCAGATGGTGATTGCAGCCATGAAATTAAAAGACGCTTACTCCTTGGAAGGAAAGTTATGACCAACCTAGACAGCATATTAAAAAGCAGAGACATTACTTTGCCAACAAAGGTCCGTCTAGTCAAGGCTATGGTTTTTCCAGTGGTCATGTATGGATGTGAGAGTTGGACTATAAAGAAAGCTGAGTGCAGAAGAATTGATGCTTTTGAACTGTGGTGTTGGAGAAGACTCTTGAGAGTCCCTTGGACTGCAAGGAGATCCAACCAGTCCATCCTAAAGGAGATCAGTCCTGGGTGTTCACTGGAAGGACTGATGTTGAAGCTGAAACTCCAATACTTTGGCCACCTGATGTGAAGAGCTGACTCATTGGAAAAGACCCTGATGCTGGAAAAGATTGAGGGCAGGAAGAGAAGGGGACGACAGAGGATGAGATGGTTGGATGGCATCACTGACTCAATGGACATGGGTTTGGGTGGACTCTGGGAGTTGGTGATGGACAGGGAAGCCTGGCGTGCTGCGTTTTCATGGGGTCGCAGAGTCGGACATGACTGAGTGACTGAACTGAACTGAACTGATCTTTATCTCAGTCATATTATGTTTTGAGAGAAGTACACATTATATACTTGCTGTTACTAAGAAACAGCAGTTTTTTCCCCTAGTTATTCCTATATAAGACAGAAGTATTTAGATGATTGAACACCACTCTTTCCCTTCCCCCAAAAAGCAATGCAGTTAAAACTAAACCATGGAGTGACAGGTAAAACTTGACATTTGAAGTGTGTTTTATGTGTAACAGTTGGGATAGTGGAAAAATTGAGCATAAAATTTATGATCACTTGTTCTGTTAAAAACAATTTTAAAAGTACTTGTACTTTAAAAAAAGGTAGCACTTCATTGAGTTAGAGTTTTAAAAATTGGTGGTTCTTAACTCATAAAAGAAGATGTGTATTTAAAAGCAAATTTATATTTTACTTGATTTTGTGTTATTGCTTAGCATGGACTTTCTGTCAGACTTTGAGATGATGTTACAGCGGAAAAAGAGCATGAGTGGCAAGCGCAGACGTAACCGTGATGGTGGTACTTTTATTAGTGATGCTGACGATGTTGTGAGTGCCATGATTGTCAAGATGAATGAAGCTGCTGAGGTGAGTCACTTGCAGCTTCATCCTTCTTTCTCTCACATAATTGGTTATGTAGCCTGTTTTGTTTTTTGGCCACACTTTGTGGCTTGCAGGATCTGAGTTCCCCAGCCAGGGATTGAACTCATGTCCTTGGCAGTGAAAGCACCAAGCCCAAGCCACTTGACCACCAGGGAATTCCTGCTTTAAAAAAAAAAAAAAAAGCTTAATTCTTGTTTAATTTACAATTACATTTACATTAGATACATAAGTATCTACTTAATTTTTTTAAGATAAGCATTTAATGTTTTAAATGTTAAGCATGGAAAATTTTAGTAGTATGTTTTAGGGGAAAAAAAGGAAGACTTGAGTATTTAGTAAAATGGGCCTTTTTGGCTGAATTGGTTTGCCTTTTTCATAATATTTTGCTATTTTATTTATTTGGCCACACAGTATGTAATTCCTCAACCAGGGTTCAGACCTGCACCCTCTGCATTGGAAGTATGGCATGTTAACATCTGGACTGCTAGGGAAGTCCCTGGTTTCCTGTTTTTATGGAGGAATGATTTTGCTCTCAGGTTTGGCTAGTTTACCACAAAGTGATGTTTCTTCACATACAAAAAAATTATAAACTTATGCCTAGTAGGTTTTAACTCGTGTCATGCTTTTGCCTCTGATTAAGAGATTACATTTAATTCATTGCATTTTAAAATTGTGCTCAAATTGTAAAAATTGGCCACATACAATGATTAAAAACAAATCCTGCTCTTTTAGAGGCACTTGCTGAGGTATTTTGCTATGTGTGTAGGATTTGTTCCAGAATAATTCAAGGGTGAAGGGGAAAGCAGCTAGAGATCAGTGAGCAAGATTGGTCCTGTGTGTTCAGTTGTTGAAATGTGTGTGTCAGGAGTGTATAGTTTTGTTTTCTGTTTGTAGAATTTAAATTTTCTACAGTTAAAAAGCAGAGGAAATTCCTTGGTGGTCCAGTGGTTAAGACACCAAGATTTTGTTGCCAAAGGCCTGGGTTTCAGTCCCTGTTCGTGAAGCTTTAGATTCCCATAAGCCTTGCAATGCGGCCCAAAAAAAGTGGGGGAAAAAACCCCAAATATCAAAGACTAAAAGTTTTTAATAACATATTCTTTTCTTACAAACCGCATAGCCAGAATATTATTTTTGATGATAAACTAAATTTTTCCATGTATAATTTGTACATTGAATGAACTCTGAAAATCTGACAGTTGTGCCAGTATTTTAAATTAAAATTGTTACTCTCGATTTGTAGTCGTTAAAACTAATTATTCTAACAATTTTGTGGGTTTTGGCTCTACAAAATGCCTCTACTATATGTAGTTCTTTCTTGTAGGAAAACCTCTAGTGTCTCAGAGAAATTGCTACTTTATTATATCTAAAGCTTAGAATTACAGTGTTAATAATTTGCTATTAGCAATTGTTCTCTGACAAATATGGTATATTAACACATACATATGGAATCTAGAAAAATGGTACTGATGAATCTATCTGCAGGGCAGCAGCTGAGACAGAGAAAAGACTTATGGGCATGGAGGGAAGGAGAGGGTGGGACGAATTGAGAGAGTAGCGTTAAAACATATACATTACCATATGCAAAATTAGATAGCCAGTGGAAATTTGCTGTATGATGCAGGGAGCTCAAATCCAGTGTTCTGTGACAACCTAGAGAGACAGGATAGGGTGGGAAGAGGGAGGGGACATATGTATATCTGTGGCTGATTGATGTTCATATATAGCAGAAGCCAACACAATGTTGTAAAGTAGTTTTCCTCCAATTAAAAATAAATTTTTTTAAAAGTGAAAAAGAAAAAGCCATTGCTTTCTTTTTACTTTTTTTTAGAAAAATCTTTTTCTTCCTATAGGAAGACAGACAGTTGAATAATCAAAAAAAACCAGCACTGAAAAAATTAACATTATTACCTACTGTGGTCATGCACCTTAAGAAGTAAGTATTCTCTTTTCTTAAAAAAAAGCTTTCCTTTTAATGGAATGGTATTCAAGCTATGTATTGGTGTTCTAGAGACATTAAAGAATGATCGCCTTCTATCAATTTACAGAAAAATAGTAATGAATAGAATCTCCTAAATTATTACTTTCTCACAGATATTTCTTAAACTTTTATGCCTGATAGAAACAGAGCAAATAGCAAGCTGATGTTAATGAAAGAAAACTTGGAAACTACTAATTTTTTCTTTATACACTACAGATTGGGTCTGTTTTTCCAGAATGATTGAGAGCAGAGCAAATCCTGGAAGACTACTTGAAGGATGTATTGAACCAGACTCCTTCAACCTGTTATATCATGAATTTTATCTTTGTATTAGTACACCAATTAGCCAGACACATGGTCTAGGACTTTCTACGAGAAAATTGGCACCTCTATGCCAACAGAGAAAATTATCTGTGCCAGACTTCATATATATGATATCATGTTCTGGTACATAAAATGGAATTTGAATAGTAATCAGTATTTCATAGTGATTTTTTTCTGCTGGGAGAGTGGTGGTATTCCTGCCTGCAAATTCTGGGTTCTCTATTACTTGAAACAGTTTAAGGATCACTATTCTCATAGGTTCAACATAATTTTTAAGTGTGATAATTGAAGCTCATTATTCTTATTGTCTGCACCATTCATATCAGCATTAGCCTACCCTCGTGTAATTTGGTGTGTTTTTTGGGGGGTTGGGGGTGACGGGCTATCTTTAACAAATCATCTTTCCTTGCGTATCATGTCTGTTTCTTGAAAATAGGAACTCAATTTCATAGAGCTGTTGAAATCTATGAACAGGTGCTCAGTAAATAAATGCATAATTTTTTTTTAAAGCAGTTTTTGGAAACATCACTAAATACATAAGAAAATCAAAGGAAGCTACAGTAGAACCAGCATTCATAGACTTGACCTTCTTTTCTTTTATTGTTATTATTTTAGGCAGGACCTTAAAGAAACATTTATTGACAGTGGTGTGATGTCCGCCATCAAAGAATGGCTCTCTCCTCTACCAGATAGGAGTTTGCCAGCACTGAAGATTCGAGAAGAGCTGCTGAGGATTCTGCAAGAGGTGATAGGCAGATAATCTGACTTGTTTGCTCTTCATTGATTATTTGACATGGCTTGTATTATCATAACCTCTGCATTTTACTGTGTATTTGTGTATTCTGTCTGCCATAGCCTATCAGAAGAGTTGTATTAGGTATGTTTATTAGGAGCATACCAAGTAAAATGAACTTAAAAAGAAGGCCTTTTAAAACTTCTTGTGACTATGGTATTGAAGAAGAAAGATCTTGGAGCCGCTCTGGTTTGTCTGAGAAGAGTAGTATGGTAGTGGGTGTGTCTTAGGGAGGCACTGAAGTAGAAGGGGCACCGACTTCAGCCTCAGATGTGCCTTTAAATCTGGGTCTGAGCCACCTTTATGTGGCTGTGACACCGTGGGCAAGCTGCTTAACTTCTGAAGGAATTCCCGAGGAACCTGCTATGTGCTAGGTGTTTTTTAAATGTATAGGTTCATTTATTCCTCACAGCAAACCTGCAGGATAGATGTATTATCTCCATTTTACAGATGAGGAAATTAAGACTCAGAGAAGTTCAATGACTTGTCTAAGGTCACAAAACTAACAAGTGGCTGTGGGTTCAGACATAGGTCTGTTTGGTTCAGAGACCTGAGAGGACCCTCGATTTGTTAAACTGCCAACCTCTGAGGATGCTTCGTTTACACTTTCTCACACTGTTAAGTTTTAATTCAGCTCAGTGGTAGTACTGAACTCTGACCTCCTTATGGGAACACAGAATGTCTTTGTGTTCAATGACTACAGATACTGAAAATAGAACTTTTTTGTTGTTTGTTCTGCTGTGAATGAACCAGGTGTTGCAGGCCCACTAGAGTAGATTGACAGGACTCCCAGCTTCTTAATGATTAATATGTGTGTATGTGTTTATGTTCCCCAGCTACCTAGTGTGAGCCAGGAGACCCTGAAGCATAGTGGGATTGGACGAGCAGTGATGTATCTCTATAAACACCCCAAGGAATCAAGGTCCAACAAGGACATGGCAGGGAAATTAATCAGTATGTACATTTTGCTTTTTGTTTCTTGTGTTTATGTTTATAGAGAGACATGTATATATATAAACTAACTATATTTTTACCAGTATTCTTTTAAAATGAGTCTGAAATGAAGTAGAAAAATTGTTGATAACTTCCTATAGATACCAAGCTTTTAATCCTTAGACTTAAAATGCTTCTCAGTATATTTAAGTATGCTATCCCAGTATATAACAAAAAAAATAATGCATTTGCTAATTATGGATCAAGAGCATGTATAGAGAGAGGGAGATTGGAATATAGGCCCTAGAGTCAGTCATACCTGGGTTTCCGTTTACCACCTGCCTTACTGCATATCCTTGGGCTAGTGATTTAAGCTGTAAATCAGGTTTCCTCCTCTGTAAAACAGAGAACTGTGTATTTAATTTAGTTTGTCTTAAAGATTAAACAAGATGTAGATAAGGTATGGTGCCTAGAATACAGTAAATCCTCAAGAAATGTTAGCTGCTGCTGCTACTGTTGTCCCTTTTATAATGATCTCCAAAGCCTTTTGTGTGTTACTGCTTAATGATACCAGAGAAATCCCAAGAAGTCTTAACTGAAATTTATCTGATCAGTCGCTGTATTGAACACCACGTGTGTTTTCATCCCCCTCGTTAATTCTTCCTGTGCTTTGTGTTGGAAAGATTTTTAAACTTGTAAGACTAGATTGAAATAGTAACTACTTTTATGTCTGAATTGGAGAAGGAAATGGCAACCCACTCCAGTACTCTTGCCTGGAAAATTCCATGGATGGAGGAGCCTGGTGGGCCTACAGTCCATGGGGTCACAAAGAATCGGACACGACTGAGCGACTTCACTTTCACTTTTACTTTATATCTGAATACAGTAGTTACTTGCCTATTGCTATTTTAAGATTATCAAAAACTTTTAGAAGAAATTTAATTTTTTTAATAAACTAGAGGAGTATTAACATCTTGTTATTAACCTGCAGTTTACTGCCTATTAAATAATAAGCTTCTGATGCTTTGATGCAGTGGTTTTCAACCTTTTTGCCCTAGGCAAAGGGAAGCAGGCTGTTCGTACTGATACTCATGATGTACTACAAGTGATTCTGAATCCAGAGATGGGGAAGGCATGTCAGTTTTTAAAGAGATATAGACCCCCTGAGACTCCTTGCTTCCTTCTTAGTTTGATGACACCTGTGTTCTGTCTGTAAAGGTCCTTTATTGTTTTGATAGTGTATACCAGGGGAACCAGATCAGACAGCAGGAGGTGAGCAACTGGCGAGCAAACAAAACTTCGTTTGTATTGACAGCTGCTCCCTATCACTTGAATTACCACCTGAGCTCTACCTCCTGTCAGATTAGCAGTGGCATAATAAATGTAATGCACTTTAAACCATCCCAAAGCCATCACACGCGCATACATGTCCATGGAAAAATTGTCTTCCACAAAACTGGTCCCTGGTGCCAAAAAGATTGGGGACCGCTAGCATATAGAGTCGGAGAAGGCAATGGCAACCCACTCCAGTACTCTTGCCTGGAAAATCCCATGGACGGAGGAACCTGGTGGGCTGCAGTCCATGGGGTCACAAAGAGTCGGACACGACTGAGTGACTTCACTTTCACTTTTCACTTTCATGCATTGGAGAAGGAAATGGCAACCCACTCCAGTGTTCTTGCCTGGAGAATCCCAGGGACGGCAGAGCCTGGTAGGCTGCCGTCTGTGGGGTCACATAGAGTCAGACACGACTGAAGCGACTTAGCAGCAGCAGCAGCATATGGAGTGGGTAGCCATTCCCTTCTCCAGGGGACCTTCCTGACCCAGGGATGGAACCCAGGTCTCCTGCATTGCAGGCAGATTCTTTACTCTCTGAGCCACCAGGGAAGCCCATATAATGCAGCAATAAGAACAAAAACATCAAATGGCACCTCTGGCCTTTTGCTGGCTAAACAGTGTGCATGTAGAACGTCTTTGTGTGTGCACTTTCGTTAACAGCTTTCTTAGGCTTGAATATAGGTCTGACGTCTGCACTATCAAAAGGTAATTTTTAAAGGTTTAAACCACTTTGACAACTAAGTAATAAAGGAGCTTGTTTTTGGTTAGAATAAGAACATAGAGAATTTCAAGATTTTCTGTTTTCAGTATTTGTAAACAATGTGATCAACAAGGCTTAATATCCAGAATATACAAATACTTCATACTACTCAGTATTTAAAAAAAAAAAATCAGAAAATGGGCAGAAGACTTAAATAGACATTTATCCTATAAATGGTCCTGAAATAATGGTGTCTTTAAGGAGAGAATATTCTGAATGCCTAGACTATGACATTACCATAGGTTGTGATTATTTCAAGAATGCCACTCTGTTGACTAAATAATTAATTTCCCTTTGTTGTAGATGAATGGTCTCGGCCTATATTTGGTCTTACCTCAAACTACAAAGGAATGACAAGAGAAGAAAGGGAGCAGAGAGACCTAGAACAGATGCCCCAAAGGCGAAGAATGAACAGGTATGAGGGAACAGGTATGAGTAAGTGAAGTAAATACTATTGCTCTGATAACTCAGGGTTTTTGTTGTTGTTTTTTCTTTTTGTAAATAAAGATGATTAAGAAACCTATAAGATGGGATGCCTGGGTTCGATCCCTGGGTTGGGAGGATGCTTTGGAGAAAGGAAAGGCTATCCATTCCAGTACTTTGGCCTGGAGATTTCCACAGACTGTATGGTCCATGGGGTCACAAAGAGCTGGACACCACTGAGCAAAAAAAAAAAGAAACCCATAAGATGATAAGAGTTTGTCTTTCCGCTTGCTATCTCTTGTAGTTCATAATACCATTTAAGTTTAAATGTGGGTAGTGTCTAGTGAAGCTTGTCACTTGCTCCCCCCCAGACTTTTCTGGTTGCATCTGGTGTCTGCCACCGTTTTGGAGGTTGCTTCTGTTGTTGCAGCCACTTACAGGAACAACTTTCTTAGTCCCATTTCCAGATTCTTAGAGGGGAAAGATATTACTGGTTAAATTTGTATCCATAAACTGGATACAGTTGCATCTAGTAAGATCATTACAGGTGAGTGAAACCTGATGTGCAAATGGTAACTGAAATAAATAGTACTAAGATTAGGAATTATTTTCTCTGATCCAATATAAAGGACCTGATTGTGATCTGAGTTTGATATTTCACTTTGCTCTTTTCCCCTTAATTATAAAGTTCTAACATTCCTAATATCTCATCAATTGCTTTTTTCCCAGCACTGGTGGTCAGACACCCCGAAGAGATTTGGAAAAGGTGCTGACAGGAGAGGAAAAGTAAGATTTTTTTGTATTGATTTACTTCTTAGATGATATTGTGAATGTTCTTGCTGCCTTAAGAAAAATAGCAAATGAAATGATGGTTCAGAGTGGTGGGGGATGATTTCTAGTGTAGCATTTATTGGATATCCACACTGTATTGGTGCTCTGGAGACTACAAGAAGATTGAAAAATAGTCCGAGTAAAGATTTTGTTGCCACTTGCTATATAATAAACTGTGTTAGGCTCCAGAAATACAGAATCATATTAAAAGTAGTCCATTCTCTCAAAGTCTTTAGAGGAATCAGAGGCAAAGGGAGAGCTTAAGCAAAGATGTAGGGTAAGCACTCAAGGCCTATTTTAGGGATGGTTAGTAGCCGAAATCAGATTAATTCTATTCTTTGCAGCCAAAGATGGAGAAGCTCTATACAGCCAGCAAAAACAAGACGGGAGCTGACTGTGGCTCAGATCATGAACTCCTTATTGCCAAATTCAGACTTTTTTTTTTCCCATTTATTTTTATTAGTTGGAGGCTAATTACTTTACATCATTGCAGTGGTTTTTGTCATACATTGAAATGAATTAGCCATGGATTTACATGTATTCCCCATCCCGGTCCCCCCTCCCACCTCCCTCTCCATCCTATCCCTCTGGGTCTTCCCAGTGCACCAGGCCCGAGCACTTGTCTCATGCACCTAAACTGGGCTGGTGATCTGTTTCACCCTAGATAATATACGTGTTTCGATGGTGTTCTCTTGAAACATCCCACCCTCGCCTTCTCCCAGAGTCCACAAGTCTGTTCTATACATCCGAGTCTCTTCAAATTCAGACTTAAATTGAAGAAAGTAGGGAAAACCACTAGATCATTCAGGTATGACCTAAATCAAATCCCTTACGATTATACAGTGGAAGTGACAAATAGATTCAAGGGATTAGATCTGATAGACAGAGTGCCTGAAGAACTATGGATGGAGGTTCGTGACATTGTACAGGAGGCAGTGATCAAGACCATCCCCAAGATAAAAGAAATGCAAAAAGGCAAAATGGTTGTCTGAGGAGGCCTTACAAACAGCTGATCAAAGAAGGGAAGCTAAAGGCAAAGGAAAAAAGGAAAGATATATCCATTTGAATGCAGAGTTCCAAAGAATAGCAAGGAGAGAGAAAAAAGCTTTCCTCAGTGATCAATGCAGAGAAATAGAGGAAAATAACAGAATGGGAAAGATTATAGAGAAAATTAGAGATATCAAGGGAACATTTCATGCAAAGATGGGCACAGTAAAGGACAGAAATGGTATGGACCTAACAGAAGCAGAAGATATTAAGAAGAGGTGGCAAGAATACACAGAACTATACAAAAAAGATCTTCATGACCCAGATAACCATGATGGTGTGATCACTCACCTAGAGCCAGACATCCTGGAATGCAAAGTCAAGTGGGCCTTAGGAAGCATCACTAGGAACAAAGCTAGTGGAGGTGATGGAATTCCAGTTGAGCTATTTCAAATCCTAAAAGATGATGCTATGAAAGTGCTATACTCAATATGCCAGCAAATTTGGAAAACTCAGCAGTGGTCACAGGACTGGAAAAGGTCAGTTTTCATTCCAATCCTGAAGAAAGACAATGCTAAAGAGTGTTTAGACTACTGCACAATTGCACTCATCTCACACACTAGCAAAGTCATGCTCAAAATTCTCCAAGCCAGGCTTCAACAGTACGTGAACTTCCAGATGTTCAAGCTGGATTTAGAAAAGGCAGAGGAAGCAGAGATCAAATTGCCAGCATCTGCTGGATAATCTAAAAAGCAAGAGAGTGCCAGAAAAACATCTACTTCTGTTTCATTGACTATGCCAAAGCCTTTGATTGTGTGGATCATACCAAACTGTGGAAGATTCTTCAAGAGATTCTTCAATACCAGACCACCTGACCTGCCTTCTGGGAAACCTGTATGCAGGTCAGGAAACAACAGTTAGAACTGGACGTGGAACAGCAGACTGGTTCCAAATAGGGAAAGGAGTATGTCAAGGCTGTATATTGTCACCCTGCTTATTTAACTTATATGCAGAGTACATCATGAGAAACACTGGGCTGGATGAAGCACAAGCTGGAATCAAGATCGCTGGGAGAAGTATCATTAACCTCAGCTATGCAGATGACACCACCCTTATGGCAGAAAGCGGAGAACTGAAGAGCCTCTTGATGAAAGTGAAAGAGGAGAGTGAAAAAGTTGGCCTAAAGCTCAACATTCAGAAAACTAAGATCATGGCATCTGGTCCCATTACTTCATGGCAAACAGATGGGGAAACAATGGAAACAGGAAGAGACTTTATTTTCTTGGGCTCCAGAATCACTGCAGATAATGACTGCAGCCATGAAATTAAAAGACACTTCCTCCTTGGAAGAAACGCTATGACCAACCTAGACAGCATGTTAAAAAGCAGAGACAGCTCTAGCTGCCATCTTGCGTCCCCGCGTGTGTGCGCCTAACCTCAGCTGGTCTGCCCGAGACCACCTGAGCGCCAACCCTAGTCCCCCGCACGGCCCCATTTCCGCTCCAACAAGATGAAAGAAACTATCATGAACCAGGAGAAACTCGCCAAACTGCAGGCACAAGTGCGCATTGGTGGGAAAGGAACTGCTCGCAGAAAGAAGAAGGTGGTTCATAGAACAGCCACAGCAGATGACAAAAAACTTCAGTTCTCTTTAAAGAAGTTAGGGGTAAACAATATCTCTGGTATTGAAGAGGTGAATATGTTCACAAATCAAGGAACAGTGATCCACTTTAACAACCCTAAAGTTCAGGCATCTCTGGCAGCAAACACTTTCACCATTACAGGCCACGCTGAGACAAAGCAACTGACAGAAATGCTCCCCAGCATCTTAAACCAGCTTGGTGCCGACAGTCTGACCAGTTTAAGGAGACTGGCTGAAGCTCTGCCCAAACAGTCCGTGGATGGAAAAGCACCACTTGCCACTGGAGAGGAGGATGATGATGAAGTTCCAGATCTTGTGGAGAATTTTGATGAGGCTTCCAAGAATGAAGCAAACTGAACTGAGTTAACTTCTGAAGAAGATAAATCTTGAAGAAGTTACTGGGAGCTGCTATTTTATATTATGACTGCTTTTTAAAATTTTGTTTATGGATCTGATAAAATCTAGATCTCTAATATTTTTAAGCCTAAGCCCCTGGACACTGCAGCTCTTTTCAGTTTTTGCTTATATACAATTCATTCTTTGCAGCTAATGAAGCTGAAGAAGCCTAAGAATAAAGTTTGAGACAAAGATAAATAAAGTTCTTTGCCTAGTATATGGTTTTATTTTTTATTTCATTGATACCAATTTGTACACAGAAGGCAAAATTGTTTATAGAAAGCTAATCATGGCATGTAATATGACTGATAATGATGAATGGAATCTGATTAAAGATTTAAAATGACAGTTAAAAAAAAAAAAAAAAAAGCAGAGACATTACTTTGCCAACAAAGGTCCATCTAGTCAAAGCCATGGTTTTTCCAGTAGTCATGTATGGATGTGAAAGTTGGACTATAAAGAAAGGTGAGCACCAAAGAATTGATGCTTTTGAACTGTGGTGCTGGAGAAGGCTCTTGAGAGTCCTTTGGACTGCAAGGAGATCCAACCAGTCAATCCTAAAGGAAATCAGTCCTGAATATTCATCGTAAGGACTGATGTTGAAGCTGAAACCTGAAACTCCAATACTTTGGCCACCTGATGCGAAGGACTGACTCATTTGAAAAGACCCTGATGCTGCAAGATTGAGGGTGGGAGGAGAAGGGGACGACAGAGGATGAAATGGTTGGATGGCATCACCAACTCGATAAGCATGAGTTTGAGTAAGCCCCAGGAGTTGGTGATAGACAGGGAAGCCTGGTGTGTTGCAGTCCATGGGGTCACAAAGAGTCGGACACGACTGAACAACTGAACTGAACTGAGTAGGCTGAAGTGATCAGGCAGTAACTGTGGTGCCTGACGTGGTGGAAAATAAGGTTGGAAATGCAGATATTGACCAAACTCTGAAGTGCTTTAAATCAAGATGAGGGATGTTTACTTCTCTGGTTTCCTAGAAGGTTTTTTGAGCGTGGATGTGAAGTTAAATTTGATTTGGAATGCACTGTTGGTGGCATGCTGTGGGATGGGTTGCAGAGCAGAAGAGCTGAAGGTAGTGATACAGGTCAACTGAAACTGTAATGGAGAAGCAGAAAGTTGAGGAGAATTTGCAGGCACAAAACTGCCAGGAGTTGACTTGGTGGGTGATGAGCTGGCTAGAGTTGAAGATACCAACCAGAATTTTAAACTTAAGTAACTGAGATGATGGTGTTACCCTTCACTAGAGTGGAGAGGAGTTGATGTGAAGTCATAGGCGAGTTTTTTCTTGAACATATTAAATAGAAGGTGAATGAGATAGTCCTGAAAATATCCTGGGTCTAGAGCTGGAATTTGAGCTAGAGACATTGATAGTTATCTCCCTAGGAAAGATTGTTGAATCATGAAATTAACAGAGTGAAAAATAAACTGAACGGGGAATTCCCTGGTGGTCCAGTCGTTAGGACTCGGTGCTTTCACTGCAGTGGCCTGGATTCAATCCCTGGTTGGGGAACTAAGATCTTGCAAGCTGCACAGTACAACAAAACAAAACAAAAGAACCCACTAAACACATTAAAAAATAAACTGAATGCTTTGAAAAGGGGTGTAGCCACCGAAGGCCAGTGAGGAGCTGTGATCCTACACATTGGAAGAGAACCTAGAGAAGGACAAGGCTGCCCCGGAGGGCGCTGTGGTGGAGAGTAGACTTCAGAGGGGCTGTGCAGTGAGTGCTGGCAGTTATGCAGCATCCACATCACAAAAGGAAAACAGGAAATGAGTTGGAGGGAGCACGTGTCATTTACCTGTGGATAGGTTTGCCGATAGTGGCCTTGGGGAAAATAAGAGTTGTGGGAAATTTTCTAGTCAGTTGATCTATTCACATATATGAAAGTTATAGAAGCTTGATATTTAAGAATAGAGCAAACCATACAAGGGAATAGAAACAGTTTAGAAACTTTTCACCTTCTCTTCCACCCCCCACCCCAACATACACACATATCCAATCTCCATTTACCAGTGGAGATAATTATCTAAAAGTTGAGTGATTCGAATTCCCAGACACTGAATAGGCTTTACTTTTGAAGGATGGCAGTCTTACTTTAGTCTAGCATGGTAACTCTCAAATTTGTATGTGAAAGTTACTGTATGTGACACCATTAAATGCTGGCAAGGATGCAGAAAAACTAGATCACTCATCCACTGCTGCAGGTAAAATGGTACAGCCACTCTGGAAAATAGTGTGGTGGTTTCTTATGAAGAAACACATACACAGAGATTAATGAGTGCGAGTAAAACTGGGGAAAATGAAAATAAAAGTTGATGGGTGACAACAACATCAATATCCTGCTTGTGATAGTGTGCTGTAGTGATTTGCATGTTGTTTTTTGAGAGAGACACTGGATCTCTCTGTATTCTTAAAACTGCGTGTGAATCTGTATCTCAAGTTTTTTTGTTTTTTTTTTTTTAACAAAACAGGACACAGACCAAAAGATTACTGTATGAGTTGTATATGCACAACCATGTAAACCGCTTTATGGGCATACTCAGTTTGGGAGGTCATTTTGACTGCCTGACTTTTCATCTCACAAGTGAACACAAGTGACTCCATTAGACCAGAGAAATTGAGATTCAGAGTCCTCATGGAGGAACCAGCCTTAGAAAGGAGAGAAGCATGATTATATCTGAAGCTGAGAAGAGGGGATAAGGAATCCTGCAGAGGAAGTTGGCTTTGTGGGGAAAGTTGAGCAATTGATAGAGCAGTATGAGTGATGATGAAGCCATCTAAGACAGCAGGACGTGGATGGGGTGACTTCGGGGAGGGCAGAGGAGGTTTGACACAGATGTGCAGATGAGTGGCATGGGCCCAGCTAAGGCTGGCTGCATAAGCAGTGTGCTCTTCTTCCCATTTGTAGGGCTCTTAGACCTGGAGATCCTGGATTCTGCGCCCGGGCAAGGGTCCCCATGCCCTTGAACAAGGACTATGTTGTCAGGCCCAAGTGCAATGTGGAAATGGAATCATCCAGGGTAAGTAATCAGTCCAGGGACAGCAAGCTGGATCTGAAATGCAGATTACTGTCTGTCTTTTACTTCATGTTTGAGAACCCTTAAGCAGCTCTTAAAGTTTATCTAATTTGAAGAGAGCTATTTTCTCTTTTATCTAGCCATATAAAGACCATTATTACTGGTCGAGCATTACTTCAGACTTTAAGAAACATTATCAGTTGGGAAGTTTCTTCATATTAACTCCTTTTATTTCAACTGAACCTTGAAGTCTAGAGTGTTTTGGTGTAGTCTTTTTTTTTAGAATCCTGAGAAACAGAACTCACCTGCTTTTGCAGCCTACCCCTCCCTTCCTGTTTAGCTGTTTTTAAGTCAGTCTGTTATGAAGTGTTTAGGGTAGACACTGTCACCATCACTGTAAATGCTAGTCGGTGATCCTCATTGCTGCTCAGTACTCTTTTTTTACTCTCCATTCAAACTACTCTTTCTAGCCTGGTATTCTTAAAAAGGGCCTAAGCCGATTGGAAAAGCATAAGAGGAGATTTGCAGAACAGAAACGACTCAGCAAAGTGCACCGTGCTGTCAAGTTCAGCATTGAAGGCAACAGGATGCCCCTGTAGGCCGGGCCCTGCCCGAGCGTTACCTGGGAGGTATCCCCAAGGAAGCATGCTCTGCATGGGCTTGAGCAGCTAGAGTGGAAACAAGTGTGTGCGTGCTTTCCTAACCAGAAAAGGCCAGGACCTCTTTAGTTCTGAAATAATGACCGTGCCAGGCACCCAGTGACATTCTAGTCGTCCTGAATATTCAGAAATTGATTTGAGGTTCCCTTCCTTTATCAGTCAGAGAAGGCAATGGCACCCCACTCCAGTACTCTTGCCTGGCAAATCCCATGGATGGAGGAGCCTTGCAGGCTGCAGTCCATGGGGTCACTAAGAGTTGGACACGACTGAGCGACTTCACCTCACTTTCCTTTATCAATACCCCAGTACATAATTACCTCACTGATAGATATTTTGGTCTTTCTGCCTGGTACCCTTTTTATTAAAAAGGTTTTTGTCAGGGCCCAGAATCAGAGTGGCTGGTCTGCCTTACAGGCATATAAGCTGGTTAGTAACATCCAGGTGGAAGGGAGGTGGCTTCCCGTTGTCAGTGGCTCAGTAACCTGCCTTTGAGGGCTCATTGCATAAATCCTGACACTGAATACTTAGGAGATAAATTTAACTGATATACAGTTGGTCCATGGCTGGAGATGAAGACGACCTTGGAACATTCACAAAGCCAGACCTGCTGACCTGCTGTGCTCCCCGGTTACCAGCAGCACTCTGCTGCAGTGAACAGTTGAGAGTCTAAGTGTGTTGTCTGCCCTCTGTGACCCCTACTTGGGCAGCTGTTTCCACAGACACACTCACTTTCCCACAGGTTCACTTTGCTATTAAGCTACTATTAAGACCAAGCACACAGTCTTATTTATTGAGAATAAATAAAGGGTAGAAGAGCACTGGTTCTGTGCTAAGAATTCCTTCATCTCTGCTTCCTTCCCTGTTTTCTCCCCACTACCCCTCCTTTTGGTCACACCTGTGGGTTCTCAGTTCTCTGACCAGGAATTGAATCCGGGCAGTGAAAGCCTGTGGAAAAGGCAATGGCAACCCACTCCAGTACTCTTGCCTGGAAAATCCCATGGGCAGAGGAGCCTGGTAGGCTGCAGTCCATGGGGTCGCGAAGAGTCAGACACGACTGAGCGACTTCACTTTCACTTTTCACTTTCATGCACTGGAGAAGGAAATGGCAGCCCACTCCAGTATTCTTGCCTGGAGAATCCCAGGGATGGTGGAGCCTGGTGGGCTGCCGTCTAAGGGTTCGCACAGAGTCAGACACGACTGAAGCAACTTAGCAGCAGCAGTGAAAACCTGAAGTCCTAACCATAAGGCCACCAGGGACGTCCCCTCCTTCCCTTTTCTCTTCTATTTGTTTCCCTTGATATCCTCCTTCCCCTCCCCACCACCCCTGTTTTTCTTTACCTTTACTATTCTCACTGTCTCTTCCTTTCTTTTATTCTTCTCTTTCATAATATATTTTCTTCCCCAGCACACTTATTTTAGAAAATCAGGATCTACAATAGGGCAGAGAAAAATGTAATAAAAAATCATAGTGGCCAGTCTTTTTTGGAAGGGCATGTGCCTGTCTGCTGGTGTTGATAGTTTGGATCCCACCCTCCCTGTAGGTGTTGGGGAGGTGGGAAGAGGTGGCCCAGCCTCCTGCTAGACTGAGACATGACCAGCAGGAGGAGAGGGAAGTTCAGAGTTCTCCTTGTCCAACATTCCCAAGATCAAAATGGACTGTTATTTATCTTGGCCTGTCTGGCTTATACAGCTCTGTCCAAAAAATAATAATAAGGCATGTTTTGGGAGCTGGTCTCATAGCTCAGTTGTTAAAGGATCTGCCTGGAATGCAAGTGACCTGGTTCGATTCCTAGGTTGGGAAGATCCCCTGGAGAAGGAAATGGCAACCCACTCCAGTATTCTTGCCTGGAGAATCCCATGGACAGAGGAGCCTGGCAGGCTATGTCCATGGGGTTGCAAGAGTCAGACACAACTTAGTGACTAAACTACAAACCATCACCTCCCATGTTATATTTCAGTAAATTGTCCTGACACTGTTTCTCTATTAAGATTCCTTACATATTCCCTCAAGGCTCTCACACCGTACAGACAATAATGAGTATTACTGGAAAACATGCTTCCTAAGAGAAAACTGGAGTGAATTAATGGCTTTCACATGAAATTCTTTTTGTTTTAAGTGTAATTTCATTTTTGAAATTACATGAGTAAATATACTGTAGAATAAACACCCTTCCCCAAAGTTCTATTCTTCCTCCATGTAAAGCACCGTTAATAATTTTGATGTATTACATGTATTTTCAGTAATGTTTTAAACTTAGTTTTTCCTGCTTATAATTGTAGAAAATTTTGAGATTATAAAAAGAAAAATCACTCACCACTCAAAAGCAATTTGACAAAAATTTTGCCTTGTTTTCTATTGATATTTTAATTAAAATTATATAATTTTGATCACTTCCTCACATTAAACCACCTTATATATTTATCATTTGTAATGGCTGCATAAGCCTATCATGTAAAAATATATTAATAATTTGTTCATTCTTCTATGGTTTCTGATTTTTCACTTCTAAATCAATAACCTGCACTACATTGTATGTTTCTATGCTAATTTATTCCATGGAATGCTTTTAAAATAACATTTAAATGACAAAGCAGTGCATGTTTTTATATAAATCTTTAAATACAAAAAGCACAAATAAACTTAGTGTCACTTGTAATCCCACCACACCTTATATTAACATTCTGGGTTATTTCTTTAATCCTTTATATATGTGTGCATAAACATATTATTACTGGTTTGGAGTTTCTTTTGTTGTGGTGGTAGTGTTTTAACTTTTAAGCAAAATTATGATCATTTTCTTTTATACCTTGTTAGGTTTGTGTTTTACTTAACATGGTAAAAATTCATTTGAGTAAACATTCTTCAGTGACTAAATATTGTATTATAATATGATTGTACCATATTTTTTAAAGCAAACCCATCTTGCTAATCTTTTAGGCTACTTTTGATTTTTCACTGATAAAGTGGTGCAGCAATTCAGTTTTATTGTCCTAGGGTGTAGGGTTAAGAAATCAAGAGAGAAGTTATTGAATTTGACATGCTAGGTACTCAGTTTTGTGTGTTTTCAGACTTGGGGTAACCAGGCATTTGCCAGCTACGGATCTTATTATCTATAACAAGGCAGTGCAGCCTGGGCATGTCCCAGTTGTTGAGGTTAGAGGGCTCAAATTCTTACAGAATGTGCTGGGAGTGGACAGGAAGTCCAGGCTGATGTGTAGAGCTGCTGGGGGTTGGGCAGTGGACAGAGATCTGAGCAGGTAAGGCTTCCAGTGTGCACTGACTGCATATACTGAAAATCGGGGCACATTGTCTGAAAGGAAGTCAGATACTTGGGACTGTCCAGAAATCTGGGGTATTGTATAGGGTGATAGTTCTTTCTCGTCTGATAATGAATTTTTACACCCCTTCACAGGGCTAGTTCCAAATACTTAAAGTGATGTTAATATAATATTTGTAATTGGAATGTACATAGAAATCTAGGATGGATATCAATGTAGCTCTTACTCAAGAATGATTTATTAGAGATCCTTGCTTATATCTGCGGTAGAAGCTGAATCTAAAGGTGAGATAAGACTAGGAGGGGTTCCCCAACTCAAAAGAACTTCACCACACTAGTACCAGCCCTAAAGTATCTCCTAGTCTCTACCTTATTTTAGCATTCTTTGGATTAAGCTTCACAGGTGATTCAGTAGTAAATTTCTGGGGAAAAGAACTGAAAGAACTCGTCTGTTTTTAACTACTCAACATTCATGAAGATTGGGATTGTTGGCATTACTATAGCAAACAAGAAGAGTTTGCCCTGATCCAACATAAATGGCAGACCTTTTCAGCATTTCTTAAAGGTGTCAATTTCTTGGAGACCACACTTTTTCGAAACCTAACAATCTTTTCAAAATACAGAAGAAATTACCTATCAACAAATCTTTAACCATAAAAGGGCAAGTAGAAAGAGAATGCAAGAAGTAGTAAGCCCCTTGGATCAAGAGACTTAATTTACTTTTCTTTTTGTGTCAAACTGATTGCAAAGTAATAGTAATAGTAGTAGTAGCTGATGTTTATTTTGAGTCCTGATTGTGTGCTTGTATTTGTTATTATTACCTGATTCACTTCTCCCAGCAGTCCCAAAAGTCATTCAGACAAGGGGCATCATTTGCACAGGGTTATAGAACCCTGACTATTTCTAATCTGAAACTAGAGCTCCAGCAAGCACTTAGCAGTTCTGATCTCATTCGTTACGCTTAGGGTTTTTTGTCGATGACTTTCCTTGCTTTAGAAGATCATAATTTTTTATGCCAACACTGTTTGAACTTGTGTATGTCAAATGGTCACCTCCATATGTGGTCTTTGAAAGGGAAAAGCATACAATCAAAATGTAATCTGATGAATTAGATTCATTCCTCCCCCGTTTCTCTCTCCTAGCAAATTTCTGTGGACTTGAGGCAAAACTTAAAAATACGGTACAGATAACAACATTATTCTTCTCTGAGAGAGCTTAATATACATTTCTGACACTGCTGTGTATACTTGCTCTGTTGTTCCTGAAGTCACCAAAGCTTATTCTGGTTATTCCAGAGCTGGGAACACTTCAGTCTGCTGACTTTCAGATAAAAGAAGATGAAAGACAAAACTAAATGTATGTATGTATCAGTAATTTGCTGTTTAATTTTTACCCCACTCTTAGTTTCAGGGGACCTCCAAGAAGGGTATCAGTCGACTGGATAAACAGATGAGAAAGTTCACAGGCATCAGGGAAAAAAGCAAATCTGCACACGCAGTAAAAATCAGCATCGAGGGCAATAAAATGCCCTTGTGACTGCCTGGGAGGTTCCCCATCGCTACTCTTAAGAAATGCGCAGTGAACTCTTTGGAGAAAGATGCTATTTTAAAAACTTTTTTAGTGTACCTGTAAATGATTCAGCTTGTATCAAATGTCATAGGATTCGCATTTCTCTCAGTTATATTTAAAACCATTTGTTGTGCACTTTGTACAGAAGAATAGTAGTCATACTTCTATAAACTTTACACAATAAAATTCCATTCTGGTTTTGGGGGGCTGTCTCTTCATTGTCTTCAAGGGTGCATTCTCTACCAGGGTGAAAACTGGTTCTTGGTGAATGAAGAAAAATTGTAGCTGTTACAGTGGTTGACCCTTCAAAATTCAACCTTCCAACTCTGGTATGGTTTGGCCTCCATCCTTGTTCCTCACCGTGTGCTTCTTAAGACCCTTGGGATTTCCTGGGTACTAGGAATGTCTTTGTGTTGCCAGTGAGGCGAGTCATGGTAGACCCCTGGATAACTAGGATGGGGGCTGGTCACCAGAAAGGACCTGCCACACAGAGGGTTGGAATTTGGGGCAGGCCCCATGGTGGGTGGGTGGGGACCCTGGAGATTGACCTGACCTAGTTGTAATGCCCCATGTTGTAATCAGTCGTGCCCAAGTAATGAAGCCTCAGTTAAAAACTCAAGACACTGAGGCTCAGTGGAGCTTTCTGACTAGTGAACTCTGATGTGATGCAATGGCGATGTGCCGCAATGGCGATGTGCCTTGATTCCACAAAGAAAGGGTAAAGAAGTTCTGTGTTTCCTCCCAGACCTTAACCGCATCCTCCATGTGTCTTCATTTGGTTGATCCTCATTTGAATCCTTTATAATAAAACTCATTATAAGGACTTCCCTGGTGGCTCAGACGGTAAAAGCATCTGCCTACAATGCGGGAGACCCAGGTTCGATCCCTGGGTTGGGAAGATCTCCTGGAGAAGGAAATGGCAACCCACTCCAGTACCCTTGCCTGGAAAATCCCATGGACGGAGGAGCCTGGTGGGCTGCAGTCTATGGGGTCGCAAAGAGTTGGACACGACTGAGGGACTTCACCTTCACTTTCACTTCCAATTATAAGGTCAGTGCTTTCCAGAGTTCTGGGAATCATTTTGGCAAATTCTTGAAAGTGCAGGAATTATGGGAACTCCCAGATTTGTAAGTAGTCAGACGTTGGGAGGGACTCCACTTTCAGACATCATCTCAAATGTAGGTAGTGTGTGGAGGACAGACCCTAAACCTGTGGAGTCTGATTCTGACTCCAGGTGGTCAGTGTCAGAATCAAATGGCAATATCTTAGTGGGAGTTGAAACAAAATACTGACAAAGTCATCTTAGTATTTCTCTTGTTAAGGAAATTTTTAATTACTTAATTTCAGTTAGTTTAAATTTCTTTTCTTCTTGGGGGAGGGGGTTTCCTGCAATTTGAACAAAAGGTTAAGAAGTACTATCTAAGAGGAAACATGGACACAGTTGAAAATCACTATAATTGCTGATGAGCAGGCAGGCAGTTGAGATAGGGAATAGTATAACTTACAGCTGTATAGCTCTATTTTTGTGATACTTTAAAGGCATTTTTATAGTCTGCAGACTTATTTGTGAGAAATCTCATTAATCAAGATGACTAAATGCAAGAACAATTGATTTTAATTATAGAAATCTTATGTTGCAAATTGGGGAAGGGTTATCTGGGACTGTTGATATTCAGAAACACACGAGATTGTTGATATAAGTCCTTGAACAACCAAAATAGGAAGTTTGTGCACTTATAAAACCCTTACTTTCAATAAATTTAAAAGTACAAATGTGATCGTTGTAAAAAGAAGGTAGTTAAAGATAGAGGTAATAACTAACCACTAGGTGGAGGTGGAAGAACAGCTATTATCTGCAGCATCATTTTTGTATCATACTCTGAAACCCTTGTGAGAATAAGCACAGCCATCTTCTGAAGCAGATGTTGATGACCTTGATCATTAAAAATTCTAAACAAGAAAAGTAAAGTAGCACTTTAAAAAGACTTGAAAGCTATTGATGCACCATTCTAGCATTTAAAGTGTTAAGTCCCAGTCATCTAAAAATTTCACCTATTTAGGGTTAAAATTTGTGTGGTGCCAGGTGTTAATGTGATAATCATACCTGAGAAATTATACATGTCAAAAAAAATACTATTTTCTGTATAAAATGGCCATTGCTGCATGGTTTATTTTAGTTTCAAAACTGGCCAAGAATAGCCTTGTTTTTAAATTGGAAATAGTTCCAATTTACAATAATGTTGCAAGAATGGTAAAATAAACCCCATATACATTTCATCTCTGTACAGCAAGTGTTAACGTTCTGCCACATTTGCTTTATCACAAAAGTGTAACTTGCTTACAGCTTGCCTCTTGATCCCCAAATACTTAAGCATATTTCTTTCTAAAACAAGGACCTTTAGTTTGTCCCGGTGTTGGTGGTGGTAACTGACCACATGGATGCAGTGATGCAGAATCACATTTATTTTTTCAGTTAACAAGTTTTAATTGTTGATTAATTTTAACATGGGAAAATTGTGTGTGAATATGTAAAATACCCATAAAATTTGCCATCATAGAGGACAGTTTTTAAGTATGCAGTTGGTGGCAATACAGTATTCACTTTGTTGTGCAACAATCACTACTTTCCATCTCCAGAAATCTCAGCTTGCAAAACTGAAACTACCCTTTGGACAGTCACTCCTTTCTCCCCTCTCCCCTTAGCCTGGCAAGCGCCATTCCACTTTGTCTCCAATTTTGGCTGCTCTGGGTATCTCATGTAAGTGGAATCATACATTACTTTTTTTGACTTGATCACTTAGCATACTGTTCTCAAGGTTCATCTATGTTGTACCATTCATTTTAAGGTTGAATAATAATCTATTGTCTGTATATACCACTTTTTGTCAATCCATTTTGTTGACAGACACTTGGGTTGCTTCCACCTTTTGGCCATTGTGAATAATATTGCCATGAACATGAGTACACAAATACTTCTTTTGAGACCCTACTTTCAATTTTTTCAAGTATATACCCAGAAGTGGAAATGGTGGATCATATGGTAATTCTATGTTTAATTTTTTGAAGAACTGCCATACTGTTTTCCATAATGGCTATATCATTTTACATTCTCACCAACAGGACCAATTTGTCCACATCCTCACCAACGCTTATTTTCTGTTTTTTTGATAGTAGCCATCCTAATAGATGTGAGATTGTATTATATTGTAGTTTTGATTTGTATTTCCGTAATAATTAGTAGTACTGAACATTTGTATTCTTTTGGGGGCTTTGGATATCTTCTTTGAAGAAATGTCTGTTCAGATCCTTTGCCATTTTAAAAGTAAGTTTTTCCTTGTTGAGTTGTCAGAGTTCTCTATGTATTCTGGGTAACTTGATTAGATTTGCAATTTTTTTTTCCTATTTCTTGGGTTGCATTTTCACTGTTGTACCCTCTGACACATAATTTTTAATTTTGATGTAGTTCAGTTTATTTGTGTCCTCTTTAATTGCCGGTTCTTCTGTGGTGTCCGAGAAATAATTGTCAGATCTGATGTCATGAAGGTTTTCTTACATTTTTTTTAAGAGTTTTATCTCTTGTATTTAGGTCTTTGATCCATTTTGAGTTAACTTGCATTTGATTTAAGGTAAGCATACACCTTCTTTTTTTTGACATGTGAATATCTAGTTTTTAAAACACCATTTGTTAGAAATATTGTCCATTCCCATTGAATGATCTTGGCACCCTTGTCAACAATTATTTGACCAAGTGTGTCTATTATGTCTTTTTCTGGACTCTTAGCAGTATGCCTGTCTTTGTGCCAGTACACTGCTTTGACTACTGTAGCTTTGTATTAAAATTTTAAATCAGAAAGTGTGGGTCCTTATAATTAATTCTTTTTTGAGACTGTTTTGGCTATTTGGGGGTCATTTGAAATTTTGTTTGAATTTTAGAATGAACTATATTTTTCTGTAATCAACATCATTGGGGTTTTGATAGGGATTGTATTGGTTTGGTAGATCACTTTGGGTAGTATTGACATCTTAAGAATCTTCCAATTTATGGACGGACACATAACGTCTTTCTGTATGTTGTTTTCTGTAACTTCTTTCATCAACTTCGTGTAGTTTCCAGTGCACAAGTCTTTCTCTCACCTCCTTGGTTAACTTTAGTCCTAAGTATTTTATTCTTTTTGATGCAGTTGTAAATGGGATTGTTTTCTTAATTCCCTTTTAGGATTTTTCATTGTTAACATGTAGAAATACAACAGATTTATTACATATTAATTTTATATCATTCAACTTTGCTAAATTTGTTCATTCTAATGTGTGGGTGTGGGGTGTAGAGTCTTTTGGCACATCTATGTATAAGATTATGTCTACCAATAGATTTTGTTTATTTCCAATTTGGTTAACTTTTTTTTTCTTAGGTAATTGCTCTGGCTAGGACTTCTAGTACTGTTTGATTAGAAGTCTCAAAAACGGGCATCCTGGGACTTCCCTGGTGGTCCAGTGGTTAAGAATCCGCCTGCAATGCAGGGGATGTGGGGTTGATTGCTGGTCAGGGAGCTAAGACCTCACATGCCACAGAGCAACAAAGCCTGGGCACCACAAATAGCCTGGGCACCACAAATAGCCTGTGCACTACAACGAAAGATCCTGCCTGCTGCCACTAAGACCGGAAGCAGCCACATCAGTCAATCCAATAAATATTTTTTAAGTGGGCATCCTTAATTTTTCCTGATCTTAGAGGAAGAGCTTTCAGTTTTCCACCACAGAGTATGATGTTATCTGTGGGCTTGTCATGTATGGCCTTTATTATCTTGTTATAGTTTCCTTCCGTTCAGTTTGTTGAATGTTTTTTTATCATGAAAAGATGTTGAATTTTGTAAAACACTTTTTCTGCATCAATTAAGATGGTCATGCGGTTTTTACCCGTTCTGTTAATGTTGTGATGTATTACACTAATTGATACTTGTGTTTTGAACCACAAAGTACATAATTCTTTTATGTACTGTTGAATTTTGTTGGCTAAGATTTTGTTGAGGATTTAAAAAAAAAAAATTTACTATGGAAAACACCATGATTTTGTTCCTGTCATTAACATTAGTCACAAGGTGATTAAAATTTTTGTTTACCTCTATATTAATGAGAGTTGGACTGTGAAGAAAGCTGAGTGCCAAAAAATTGATGCTTTTGAACTGTGGTGTTGGAGAAGACTCTCGAGAATCCCTTGGACTTCAAGGAGATCCAACCAGTCCATCCTAAAGGAGATCAGTCCTGGGTGCTTCATTGGAAGGACTGATTCTGAAGCTGAAACTTCAATAATTTGGCCACCTGGTGCGAAGAGTTGACTCATTGGAAAAGATCCTGATGCTGTGAGGGATTGGGGACAGGAGGAAAGGGGACGACAGAGGATGAGATGGCTGGATGGCATCACCGACTCGATGGGCATGAGTTTGAGTAAACTCTGGGAGTTGGTGATGGACAGGGAGGCTTGGTGTGCTGTGATTCATGGGGTCGCAGAGAGTTGGAGACAACTGAGCGACTGAACTGAACTGAACTGTTATTAATCGAATACTCTCTTGTTTTAACTGTTGGAAGCATTGAATACCTGTGATGCCTAATGAACGTACACTCTTGTTTATATTGTATGCTCTAGTCATCTGATTCCTGGACGATGGCCCTGCTCTGACTGCTCATTGATAGTTCTTACCTAACAAAAAGCAACTTGTGTTTTAACTCTAAAGTTAGCGTTACTTTTATAGCTATTCTGGCAGTGTGGCCTAATTCAACTGCTTATGTTGGTGCAATACACAATGGTATTATACGTGGCAAGAGAATTATAACATGTTGACTATTACCCTCCTCTACTGGTAAGAATAAAGGGTTAATTAACCAAATACCTGTAATGGAGACAATTCAGAATTTTAAGGGCAATCTCTAATTACTCTGTTTTAACATTCAATTTGATACAAGTTCTTTATTTTTGAAAATGTAATATATACAGTTTATCCATATATAAAGTTATCTCAACTAAAGTGAACGTTGAGATAATTTAGTATCTATGTAACTTTTTTATTGCTAAGTGCTTTTTTTTTTGTAGTCATAATACATTTTTGAAAATAATTCAAAGACACTATCTTTTTAGCTTAATAAATTTTATTTTCTTAGAGTGAAAATAAAAGGCTATCAACTTATGCAGAAATTGAATTTAACAAACATTTATGTTTAGATCATGATACTTAATGATATAGGGAATCTCAAAGGGTAGAAAGTATGAACCCAACTTCAGGAAGTTTATAACCTTGGAAATAATTAGAAATAATTTCACTCTAATGATAATCAGTAATAATTATCACTCTAAAGAATTTATATATTTCCTTAAACTGAATTGTGACAATGCAGGGGGGCGGTGCAGAGGGGTGAATTACTACAATTAAAGGTTATTTTCAAATAGATTTTTTAATATTACAGCCCAAAGCAGTGTTTTTTTGTTTCCATTGAGATATAATTGACATGCAACATCCTATTAGTTTCACATGTACAACATGATTCAGTCTTTATTTTGTAAAATCACTGCAATAAGTCTAGTTAGTATCCATCACCATACATAATTCAGATTTTCTTCTTGTGATGAGAACTTATTAAAATTTACTCCCTTAGCAACTTTAAAATATGCAATACAGTATTATTAACTACAGTTGGTGTGTTTTCTGTACATTACATCCCTATGATTTAACTATCCTGGGAATTTGTACCTTTTGATCCCCTTCAATCCATTCTGGTTTTGTGGGGCTGTCTCTTCATTGTCTTCAAGGGTGCATTCTCTACCGGGGTGAAAATTGGTTCTTGGTGAGTGAAGAAAAATTGCAGCTGTTACAGTGGTTTGACCCTTCAAAGTTCAACCTTCCAACTCTGGTATGGTTTGGCCTCCATCCTTGTTCCTCACCGTGTGCTTCTTAAGACCCTTGGGATTTCCTGGGTACTAGGAATGTCTTTGTGTTGCCAGTGAGGCGAGTCATGGTAGACCCCTGGATAACTAGGATGGGGGCTGGTCACCAGAAAGGACCTGCCACACAGAGGGTTGGAATTTGGGGCAGGCCCCATGGTGGGTGGGTGGGGACCCTGGAGATTGACCTGACCTAGTTGTAATGCCCCATGTTGTAATCAGTCGTGCCCAAATAATGAAGCCTCAGTTAAAAACTCGAGACACTGAGGCTCAGTGGAGCTTCCTGACTAGTGAACTCTGATGCGATGCAATGGTGATGTGCCGCAATGGCGATGTGCCTTGATTCCACAAAGAAAGGGTAAAGAAGCTCTGCGTTTCCTCCCAGACCTTACTGCATCTTCCATGTGTCTTCATTTGGTTGATCCTCATTTGAATCCTTTATAATAAAACTCATTATAAGGACTTCCCTGGTGGCTCAGATGGTGAAAGAGTCTACCTACAATGCGGGAGACCCAGGTTTGATCCCTGGGGCAGGAAGATCCCCTGGAGAAGGAAATGGCAACCCACTCCAGTACTCTTGCCTGGAAAATCCCATGCACTGAGGAGCCTGGTGGGCTACAGTCCATGGAGTCACAGATTCGGACATGACTGAGCGACTTCACCTTCACTTCACCCGTACCCCACCCCTTGTTTGTTGAGAATTTTTGAATCTGTATACTTCAAGGATATTGGTCTGTAGTTTTTCTTGTCCTGTACAATCTTTCTCTGTTTTTGGCATCAAGATAATGCTGGCCTCAGAATTTGGAGTTTGGAAGTATTCCCTCCTCTTCAGTTTACTTTGGAATCATTTGAGGAGGACTCATGTTAATTGTTTTCATGTTTGATAGAATTCACCAGTGAAGCCATCTTGTCATGGGCTTTTCTTTGTTGGGTGGTTTTTTTAAATTACCATTTCAATCTCTTTACTAATTACAGGTCTATTCATATTTCTGTTTTTTCATATTTCTATTTTGGCCCATTGTGTTTCTAGGAATTTCTCTATTTTTATCTAGTTTATCCTGTTTTGACATCCAGGTCATAGTACTCCCTCATAATTCTTTTTATTTCTGTAAAGTTAATAGTAATATCCCTTCCTTGATATCTGATTTTACTTATTTAAAGTCTTTTTTGTCAGTCTAACTAAAGTTCATTTTGTTGATCTTTTCAATGAACCAACTCTTTGTTTTGCTGTTTTTTCTTTTTTTTCTATTCTAAATTTTATCTCTGATCTAATCTTCATTATTACTTTTGCTCAGGGTTTAGTTTGTTATTCTTTTTCTAGTTTTTTAAGGTGTAAAGTTAGGTTACTGACTTAATGTTTTTTAATTAAAAATTTACAACTATAAATTTATCTCTTAGCATTACTTTTGCTGCATCTTGTAAGTTTTCATATGTTGTGTTTTCATTTTCATTTATCTCAAGGTATTTTCTAACTTTGCGTGTGATTTCTTTGACCCATTGGTTGTTTAAGGATGTACTGTGTAAATTCCACATACTTGTGGAGCTTCCAGTTCTTCTTGCTATTGATTTCTTTAGTTTTATCCATTATGATTAGAATAGATGCTTTGTATGGTTTCAGTCTCCCTGGCAAATCCCATGGATGGAGGAGCCTTGTAGGCTGCAGTCCATGGGGTCGCTAAGAGTTGGACACGACTGAGCAACTTCACTTTCACTTTTCACTTTCATGCATTGGAGAAGGAAATGGCAACCCACTCCAGTGTTCTTGCCTGGAGAATACCAGGGACGGGGGAGACTGGTGGGCTGCCGTCTATGGAGTTGCACAGAGTTGGACATGACTGAAGCGCAGCAGCAGCATGGTTTCAGTCTTTAAATTTTATTAGGACTTGTTTGTGGCAGCCTTACCTATCATCTACCCCAGAGAATATTCCATATGCACTTGAGAGCTATTGTTCAGTAACACATTTTTGTATTTGTCTGCTAGGTCTAATTGGTCTCTAGTGTTATTCAAGGCTTCCATTTCCTTATTGATCTTCTATCTTGCTGTTCTATCCATTATTGAAAGGGGGTTTTGAAGTTTTCTTCTATCTTTTTAAATCTATTTCTCCCTTTAATTTTGCCAATAAGAAATTATTGCTTCACACATTAGGAGCTCTGATGTTTGGTACATATATGTTTATAAATGTTTTATCTTCTTGGTGAATTAATTAATGTCCTTCTTTGTCTCTTAGGACAGATTTTGACTTAAAAGTCTATGTTGTGTATGAAGTGTGTGAAGGTTCCCTTTTCTCTGTATCCTTAGCAGCACTTGTTATTTGTTGTGTTTTTGATAATAGCTTTTCAGGTGTGTGGTGGTGATATCTCATTGTGGTTTCAATTTGCATGTACCTGATGATTAGTGACATTGAGAATCTTTTTGTGTGACTGTTGGCCAGCATGGTGTTTTCTTGGCAAAAGTGTCTACTCAGGTCTTCTGCCCATTTTTTAATCACATTGGGTTTTCTTTTTTTTTTTTTTTTAGTTAAATTTATTCCTAGATATTTTATTCTTTTTCATGTGATTGTAAATGGAATTTTTTTCTTAATTTCTCTTTCTGATAGTTTGTTGTTAGTGTATAGAATTTCAACAGATTTTTTAATATTAACTTTGTATCATACAACTGAATTCATTGATGAGCTTTAGTAATTTTTGGTGGTGTCTTGAGGGTTTTCTATGTATCATGTCATCTGCAAACAGTGAAAGTTTTGCTTCTTCCTTTCCAATTTGGATTTTTATTTCTTTTCCTTATCTAATCGTTGAGGCTACAACTGCCAATACTATATTGAATAAAAGTGCCAAGACTAGGCATCCTTGTCTTGTTCCTGATCTTAGAGGAAATGATTTCAGCTTTTCATTGTTGTGTATGCTGTTAAGCTATGAGCTCATCATATGGCCTTTATTTTGTTGAGGTATATTCCTGCTGCACCCACTTTTTGGAGACTGTATCATAAATAGATACTGCGTGTGTGTGCTAAGTCACTTCAGTTGTGTCCCTACTCTTTGTGACCCTATGGACTATAGCCCACCAGGCTCCTCCATCCATGGGATTCTCCAGGCAAGAATACTGGAGTTGATTGCCATGCCCTCCTCCAGGGGATCTTCCTGACCCAGGAATCAAACCTGTGTCTCTTATGTCTCCTGCAATTTTTTCAAAGAATCACTCTTAGTTTCATTTATCTTTTCTAGTAATTTTTTAGTCTCTTTTTCATTTATTTCTGCTCTGATCTCTATCATTTCTTTCTTTCTGGTAACATTGGGCTTTGTTTTCTTTTCCTAGTTTCTTTAGGTGTAAGGTTAGATTGTTTATTTGAAATTTTTCTTGTTTCTTGAGGTCAAGGCTTATACTGCTATAAACTTCCCCTTTAGAACCACTTTCATTGCATCCCATAAATTTTGGGTCAATGTGATCTCAAATAAAAAAAACAAATTTTTATTTGTTTTCAATTGTTCCCAGTGTTTTTTGATTCCCTCTTTGATTTCTGTTGTGCTTCATCAGTTATTTAGTAGCATATTGTTTATCCTATGTGAATGTGATTTTTCCAATTTTATTCTTGCAGTTGATTACTGGTCTCTTAGCATTGTGGTTGAAAGTGATGCTTTGTATGGTTTCAGTCTTCTTAAATTTACTGAAAATTGTTTTGTGACCTGGCATGTGATCTGTCCTGGAGAATGTTCTATGTGTACCAAAATGTATCCTGCTGCTTTTGGATGCAATGGAGTGTGTGTATATATAATGTGTGTATCTGTCTGGAATAATCTGTTATTTAAGGCCAGTGTTCCCTTAATTGATTTTTTGTGTAGATGATCTGCCCATTGATGTAAATGGGGTTTTACAGTTCCCTTCTATTATTGTGTTACTGTCAATTTCTCCCTTTATGTGTATTAATATCTGCTCTATTTATTCAGATGCTCCTATGTTGGGTGCATATATATTTGCAATTGTTATATCTTCTTGGATTGACTCCTTGAGCATTATGGTATATCCTGCCTTTTCTCTAGTGACAGTTTTTGTCTTAAAGTCTATTTTGTCTGATACAAGTATTGCTATCCCAGCTTTCTTTTTGTTTCTATTTACAGGGAATACCTTTTTCCATCCCCCTGCTTTCAGTCTGTTTCTGTCTTTAGTGCTGAAATGAGTCTCTTATAGATACTGTACATATACCTTTTGTTTTTTTTATTCTTCCAGCCACTCTGTATCTTTGATTGGTCCATTTAGTCTATTTACATTTAAAGTAATTATTGATAGGTATGTACATATACCATTTTGTAAATTGTTTTGAGGATTTTGGGGGTTTTTTTTTCTTTTTTGTTCTTTTGTTTTCTTCCTTTGTGATTTGATGACTATCTTTAGTATTATGTTCAAATTCCTTTCTTCCTGTATCTATGAATATTACAAATTTTTGCTTTATGATTACTGTGAGGTTTATATATTGCAATCTCTACACAATATATGGTTGTTTTAAGTTGCTGATCTCTTAAGTTCACATGCATTTTTAACAACCCTGCATTTTTATACCTTATCATGTTTACTGTTTTTGCATCATGTTTTGTTTGTGATTCCCTACTTATTATGGATATAGATGCTTTTACTCCTTTTGTCTTTAACCTTTTAGCTTTACATGTGTTGAGGAAGAGAGCAAATTAGCTAAGATGGTGTGTTCAGACTCTCTCGCTCCATGTTTTGTAAATAATGACTGTGTAACAGCTGAGATCACTTATTACACTGCACATGCATGTCATGAGGTACTCGCTTGGTCATAAGCTACTTTGCGCTGTAGGGATAGGAGCTCCACCTAGAAAGTGGTTTCATTTACTGCTGCGTTATAGCTGTGTCCATGGGGTCACTCACGAGAGAACAGAATTCCGGTACAGCTGCTGTGCCAGCCAGGAGAGAATAAACGTAGTTCTGTCTGTAGTTCCTACAGCTCTTCATGTCTTCTTCCAGCCTCTTAGTTCACACCTTGCCTACCCTGGGTTTAACAAACAGTGTGGACAGTGTGAACAGCAAGACTGTTGGCACTGTGAGCAGGAGCAGCAATACAATTTGGTTGATTTACTCCCTTTACATATATTTGCATTTACCAGTGAGCTTTTTCTTTTCATAATTTTCATGAATTATGAAATCATGAAAGACAAGCCTTTTCTTTTTCACTTAGAGAAGTATCTTTAACATTTTTTATAAAGTTGGTCTGGTGGTGATGAACTCTCTTAGCTTTTGCTTGTCTGTAAAACTTTTGATCTCTCCATCAAATCTGAATAAAAGCCTTGCCAGTATTAGTTGTATTTTTTTCCTTTGCATCTCTTTAACCATATCATGCCACTCCCTTCTGGCCTGCAGGGTTTCTGCTGAAAAATCTGCTAACAGCCTATGGGAGCTCCCTTGTATCTAATTTAACTGCTTTTTCCCTTGATGTTTTTACTATTCCCTCTTTATCTTTAATTTTTCCCATTTTAATGGCAGTGTGTTACTTTCTGTGTAGTCTTCTTTGGGTTGATCCGGTTTGGGACTCGGCTTCCTGGACCTGGATGTCACTTTTCTTTCCCAGGTAGGTTGCCTATCTCCACTTCACTTAGTTCTTGTATTTTATCCTGTGCCCTCATTTGGAATATATTCCTCTGTTGTCTCATTTTGTCTAATTTTCATTTTTATCTCTATGTATTTGGTAGGTTTTTTAGAATCCCATACAGGATAAACCCTAGGAGAAACACACCAAGACACATTTTAATCAAACTAACAAAAGCTAAATACAAAGAAAAAATATTAAAAGCAATGAGAGAAAAGCAAAAAAAATAACATACAAAGGAATCTCCATAAGACTGTCAGCTGATTTTTCAGCAGAAAATCTGCAGACCAGAAGGGAGTGGCAAGATATATTTAAAGTGATAAAAGTGGAAAACCTACAACCAAGATTACTTTACCCAGCAAGGATCTCATTCAGATTGAATCAAGAAAAGCTTTACAGACAAGCAAAAGCTAAGAGAACTCAGCACCACCAAATCAGCTTTACAACAAATGATAGAGGAGCTTCTCTAGGCAAGAAACACAAGAGAAGAAAAAGACCAACAAAAACAAAATCAAAACAATTAGGAAAATGGCAATACATATTGATAACTACCTTAAAAATAAAGCATTTAAAAGACATAGACTGGCTGAAAGGATGCAGAAACAAGAACTGTGTATATGCTGCTCACAAGAAACCCACTTCAGACCTAGGGACACATACAGACTGAAAGTGAGGGGATGGAAAAAGATATTCCATGCAAATGGAAATCAAAAAAAAAGCTGGAGTAGCAATACTCATATCAGACAAAATAGACTTTAAAATAAAGACTGTTACAAAGACAAGGACACTACATAATGATCAAGTGATCAATCCAAGAAGAACATATACCAATTATAAATTATACACCCAACATAGGAACACCTCAGTACATAAGACAAATGCTAGCAACAGTAAAAGGGGAAACTGACAGTAACACAATAATAGTAGGGGACTTTAACACCCCACTGAAACAGAAAATCAATAGGGAGACACAGACCTTAAATGACACGTTAGACCAGATAGACCTAATTGATAGCTATAGGACATTCCATCCAAAAGCAGCCGAGTACACTTTTTACCAAGTGCACACAGAACACTCTCCAGGATAGAAAAAGTATCAAACAAACAACCTAACCTTATATTTAAAGCAACTAAGAAAGGAATAACAAATGCACCAAAGTTAGTAGAAGGAAAAAAACTCATAAGGATCAAAGCAGAAATAAATGAAGAAGAAATGAAGAAAATAATAAAATAAAAGCTGGCTCTTTGAGAAGATAAACTAAACTGACAAACCATTAGCCCAATTCATTAAAAATAAAAGAAAGACTAAAATCAATAAAATTAGAAATGAAAAAGAAGTTACAGCAGACAATGCAGAAATACAGAGGCTCATAAAAGATTTGTATGAGCAACTATTTGCCAATAAAATGGACAGCCTGGAAACAAAATGGACAAATTCTTAGAAAAGTACAATCTTCCAAGACTGAACCAAGAAATAGAAACTATAAATAGACTGATCACAAGCACTGAAACCGAAACTGTGATAAAAAAATCTTCAAAACAAAGCCCAGGCCCAGATGACTTCACAGGAAAATTCTATCAAACACTGAGAGAAAAGCTAAAACCTGTCCTTCTCAAACTCTTCCAAAAAATTGCAAAGGGAGGTACACTCCCAAACTCATTCTAGGAGGCCACCATCACACTGATAACAAAATCAGACAAAGATCAGAAGAAAAAAAAAAATAATTACAGGCCAATATCACTGATGAATATAGATGCAAAAATTCTCAACAAAATACTAGCAAATAGAATCCAACACATTAAAATGATCATACGCCATGATCAAGAGAGGTTTATCCCATGGATGCAAGGATTCATCAATATACACAATAATGTGATACACCATATTAACAAATTGAAAGATAAAACTATATGATAATCTCAACATACAGAAAAAGCTTTCAACAAAATTCAACACACATTTATGGTAAACTGTAGAAAATAGGCATAGAAGGAAACTACCTTAACATAATAAAGGCAAACCCATAGTAAACCCATAGTAAACATTATTCTCGTGGTGAAAAACTGAAAGCATTTCCTCTAAGATCAGAAACAAGACAAGGATGTCCACTCTTGACCACTTTTATTCAACATAGTTTTGGAAGTCCTAGCCATGGCAATCAGAGAAGAAAAAGAAATAAAAATTCAGATTGGAAAAGAAGAAGAAAAATCCTGTTTGCAAACATGATACTACCTTAAGATACTATCAGAAAATTACTAGACCTAATCCATGAATTTAATAAAGTTGCAGTATAGAAAATTAATACACAGAAATCCCTTGCAATCCTAAACTAACATGGAAAGTCAAAAAGAAATTAAAAAGTCAATCCCACTCACCATTGCAACAAAAAGAATAAAATACCTAGGAATAAATCTACCTAAGGAGACAAAAGACCTGTATGCAGAAAACTATAAGACACTGATGAAAGAAATCAAAGAGGACGTAAACAGATGGAAAGAATATATCATGTTCTTGGATTGGAAGAATCAGTATTGTGAAATGACTATACTACCCAAAATAATCTACAGATTCAATGAAATCCTTATCAAATTACCAATGGCATTTTTCACAGAACTAGAACAAAAATTTTTACAATTTGTATGGAAACACAAAGATCCCAAATAGCCAAAGCAATCTTGAGAAAGAAAAATGGAGCTGGAGGAATCAACAATTCTGACTTCAGACTATACTACAAAGCTACAGTCATCAAGACAGTATGGTACTGGCACAAAAACAGAAATACAGTTCCATGGGACAAGATATAAAGCCCAGAGAAAAACCTACACATCTATGGGCACTTTTTCTTTGACAGAGGAGATAAAAATATACAATGAAGAAAAGACAGCCTCTTCGATAAGTGGTGCTAGAAAAACTGGACAGCTCATGTAAAAGAATAAACATAAACACTTCTTAACATCATACACAAAGAAAAAATAGATTAAATATCTAAATTTAAGGCCAGAAACTAAAAGTCTTACAAGAAAACACAGGCAGAACACTCTTGATGTAAATCACAGTAAATCAAGATCCTCTTTGACCTACCTCCTAGAGTAATGGAAATAAAAACAAACAAATGGGACCTAATTAAACTTAAAAGTTTTGCACAGCAAAGGAAACTATAAACAAGATGAAAAACAACTCTCAGAATGGGAGAAAAGAATTGCAAATGAAGCAAGTGACAAAGGATTATCTCCAAAATATATGAGCCAGCTCATGAAGCTCAATATCAGAAAAACAACCAAATCAAAAATGAGTGGAAGAGCTAACAGACATTTCTCCAAAGGAGACATACAGATGGCCAACAAAGACATGAAAAGATGTTCAATATCACTAATTATTAGAGAAATACAAATCAAAACTACAATGAGGTATCACCTCACACAAATCAAAATGGCCATCATCAAAAAATCTACAAAACATTCTAAACCAGTCATCAATCGAGAATAAATATTTTTAAAATCTACAAACAATAAAGACTGGAGAGGATGTGGAGAAAAGGGAACCCTCTTGCACTGTTAGTGGGAATGTAAATTGATATAACCACTATGGAGAACAGTATGGAGATTCCTTAAAAACTAGGAAAAAAACTACCTTTGACATAGAAATCCCACTACTGGGCATATATCCTGAGAAAACCATAATACAAAAAGACTCATGTATCCCATGGGACTTCCCTGGTGGCATAGAGGGTAAGAATCCACCTGCCAATGCAGGGCACATGGGTTCAATCCCTGGCCGGGGAAGATTCCGCATGCTGTGGAACAGCTAAGCCCATGCACCACAACTACTGAGCCCATGCACTAGAACCCACGAGTGACAACTGCTGAGCCCATGTGCTGCAACTACTGAAGCCTGCATGCCTAGAACCTGTGCTCCGCAACGAGAGAAGCCACCACAATGAGAAGCCCGTGAACCACAACAAAGCAGCCCCCGCTTGCCTCAACTAGAGAAAGCCTGCACAAATTAACAAAGACCCAGCACTGCCAAAAATAAATAAATGAAATTACAAAAAGACACATGTACCACAATATTCACTGCAGCACTATTTACAGTAGCCAGGACATGAGAGCAACCTAGATGTCCATCAACAGATGAATGGATAAAGAAGTTGTGGTACATGTACACAATGGAATATTACTCAACCATAAAAAGGAATGAATTTGAGTCAGTTGAACTGAGGTGGATGAACCTAGAGCCTGTTATACAGAGTGAAGTAAGTCAGAGAAAAACAAATATCATATATTAACTCATATATACGGGGTTTAGAAAAATGGTACTGATGGTACTATTTTCAGGGCAGGAATAGAGACACAGAGAGAATGGACTTGTGGACATGGCAGGGGAAGAAGAGGTGGTACAATTAAGAGAGTAGCATTGAAATATATACATAACCTGATGTAAAATAGATAGCTAGCGGGAAGTTCCTGTATAACACAGGGAACCCAACCTGTGATGACCTAGAAGGGTGGGATGGGGGTAGGCTTGGAAGGGGGGCTCAAAAGGGAGGGGATATATGTATACTCATGGCTGATTCATGGGCTTCCCAGGTGGCACTAGTGGTGAAGAACCCACCTGCCAATGCAGGAGACATAAGAGATGTGGGTTTGATCCCTGGGTCAGGAAGATCCCCTGGAGGAGGGCATGGCAACCCACTCCAGTATTCTTGCCTGGAGAATCCCATGGACAGAGAAGCCTAGCCGCAGTCCATAGGGCCGCACAGAGTTGCACACAACTGAAGTGACTTAGCACACATGCACATGCATGGCTGATTCACGCTGTTATACAGCAGAAACCAACACAACATTGTAAAGGCAATTATCCTCCAATTTAAAAAGACACAACAGATACCCTAATTCTCATCGCAGCACTGTTTACAATAGCCAAGACATGGAAGCAACTAAATATCCATCAACAGATGAATGGATAAAGAAAATGTGATATATATATATATATGTATATATATATGTATATGTATATATATATATGCATGCATATATATATGTGAAGTGGAATATTGCTCAGCCATATAGAGGAATGAAATTGCATCATTTGTAGAGATGTGGATGGACCTAGAATCTGTCATACAGAGTGAAGTAAGTCATAAAGAGAAAAACATATATTGTATGTTAACATATATATGTGGTATCTAGAAAAATGGTACAAATTAACCTATTTGCAAGGCAAGAATAGAGATGCAGACATAGAGAAGGGACATGTGGACATGGGTGGGAGAGGAGGGTGGGATGAAATGGAGATTAGGATTGACATATAAACACTCCCAGATATAAAAGAGATGACTAGTGGGAGCCTGCTATATAGTACAGGGAGCTCACTCAGTGTTCTTTGATGACCTAGATAGGTGGATATGGGGGTGGGAGGGACGTCTAAGAGGGAGAGAATATATTTATACACACAGCTGATTAACTTCATCATACAGCAGAAACTATCACAGCATTGTAAAGCAATTATACTGCAATTTTAAAAAGAATAAGTGTAAAACACTTACCACAGTGCCTGTTGATATTATACAAATTCAATAAACTTATTATGAAGAAATTAGATAATCAATTCTCTCCAAAATTGATCTATAAATTTATATCAATACCAATAAAAATACTAGCAGACTTTTTCATAAAATATGACAAGCCAATTCTAAAACCTATATGGAACTGAAAAGCCAAAATACTTTGAAAAATAATGTTGAATTAATTTAGCTTTACAGTAATTACATCATTTAAAGGCTTATTATAAAGCTACAATAATCAAAACTGTGGTATTGGCATAAAGAGGGACAATTAGATCAATGGAGTGAAATAGACTCACGTATGATTTTTGGCTAGGGAATTCAATGAAGAAGGGTAATCTTTACAAGAAATATATCTTTGCAAGAAATCTTTTCAACAATTGGATATGCAAAAAATTAAATCTCTTGCTTTACCTCACTACCACATACAAAAAGTAACCCAAAATGGAAGTGTAGAACTTCTCCAGATCTTCCCAACCCAGGGGTCAAGCCAGGATGTCCTGGGATTGTAGGCAGGATTCTTTATTATCTGAGCCACCAGGGAAGCCCACAGATAATCACTGAAACTACAAAACTTCTTGGAGAAAATTTTAGTGACCTTGAGTTTGGCAAAGATTCTTAAACCTAACACACACACAAAAGACACATACTGTAAAGGGAAAAAAATCAATAAATTGGACTTCTTCAAAACAACTTTTGATCTTAAAAAAAAATCATTAGTTTTCAACCTGGCGTGTAAGAAGTTCGAAAGTCATCATTGCTGACCTCAAGAAAAAAATGTGAACAAACTGGAAATCAACAACTATTCTCAGGTCCAGCAGAGTTTCGAGGTCACGACCTCTGCCCACAAAATTAAAGCGACAGGCAGATACAGAGAATCATAACTTATAGGAACAGAATCTCTAAGGAATTAACACCAGGGCAGGAAAAGCTAAACTGTAATTGGTTTGCTGGAGGCTAAGTGAAAACAGTTTGAGAATTACCGCCTACCTGCCCCTTCAATGCCACCCCACCAGTTTTCTGAGGTTCTTCTCTAGAAACCTTACCAAGCCCTCAGAGAAAAAAAAAACCCCTCATGCTTCTGGCAGGCAGAGGGAAAAGGACCATTTTGCACTTGATATTGGTCGAAAGGACGAGAAGCAATGAAAACGGCCATTTTGAAGTATGCAGAGAGCACTCTGTCCTAAGAAGGCTTGCCCTCCAGAGAAAGTGGTTTAGCAGAGCTCAGCTGACCTGGGGGAAGGGAAATACTTAACTACAGCCTCCTCTAAGCTTCTGTCTGGGTGAAAGAATACCCAACTTCAGCCCCCTCCAGCCTTCCTGTCTCTCCTAACAGAGAAAAAAGCGACTGGAAAGCACTTGTGAAGATAGTCCAGGATCACAAGCCCATTAAGAGACTGACACGTAATCACAGTCCTATAGGACACTCCCCTCTTTCCACACTGTACAACCACGTCAGTAGAGATCCTGTTTAATGACAGGGGATACAACTAAAAGAAGTGGGTCTCAGATGTAACCTAAGACGGCTCCCAGGAAACCCAAAGGCAACCGGGGAGACAAAGCAAAGACTCCAGAGGGAGTTTTGTCCTCTGACACCTACGTCTGTGTGTGTGTGCACTCAGTTGGGTCTGACTCTTTGTGACCCCATGGACTGCAGCCTGCCAGGCTTCTCTGTCCATGGGATTTCCCAGGCAAGAATACTGGAGTGGGTTGCCATTTCCTTCTCCAGGGGATCTTCCCCACCCAGGGATCAAACCTGAGTCTTTTGCTTCTCCTGCATTAGCAGGC